>NC_052639.1:7441850-7780773 GCF_016161935.1 Mauremys reevesii
TGTAGTTAGATAACTTCACACCTGGGCATTGGGATTCTTTACCAGTTTCTCTGGCATTGGGGCAGTTTTGTGCTCACAGCTGTGATGGCCGAGTGGTTAAGGCATTGGAGATGAAATCCAATAGGGTTCCCCTGCGCAGGTTCAAATCCTGCTCACAGCGAGGTCTGTGTTTTAGCCAGTCCCTCACCCGGGCAATACCTCTGTACAACCCCCTGAGACACTCTCAATTCTCTCCCCACCCCATGTAAATCCTGTTCTGCTCCTTTTATCGAGATGCTGGGACACCTCACACTGTGTCCCTGAGGGGTCAGGCAAACTCTCGGCACCTGAAGCCTCTGCCACTCACCTGGTGCCCCATAGATCAGCCATAGCCCTGGTTCTGCTCCTCTCTCTAGGGTGTGAAAGGAGCCAAGTCAGCGACTCCATGGGAGCTACGGGGCTGCAGAACCAACAGAGAAAAAATAGGTGCTCAGCGCCCACTGGCAGCCAGCTCCCCACACCCACTACAGGCCTTGCTGACAAGCTCCTCCTCTTCCCCTTCAGTGCCTCCCACCTGCCAGTGATCAGCTGTTCAGTGGGGTGCAGGAGGCGCTGGGTGGGGAGGGGAAGGAGTAGGGACAGGGAGAGGTGGAGGAGGGTTAGGAATGGGGCAGGAAGGTGCAAGCCGGGAAGAGATGGGACAGGGGTGGGGGCTTGGGAGAAAAGGTAGAGCGGGGGCAGGGCCTGAGGAGGAAAGGGGGGATTTGTCACAGACCCCTCTAGGGCCGGCCCTGAAGGGAAGCACTGACTAACACAGTGACAATACAACTGACCAGCATTGCGGGGGAGACTGAGGGAGATCCACACTCACACTGATGCCAGGGCGTTTCAGCAGGGCTCAGTAAGCTTTATGGTTCTCATGGAAGTGGATTACCAGGAGCGCTCCACCTACAGAGCCCAGGTGCTCCATGTGCCTTGCCAGTGTGGACACCTCAGGAGTTAGGGCGCCCGGGGCTGCTTTAATGCGCTCTAACTTGCAAGTGTAGCCAAGCCCCTAGACTATGTCACTTGTGTGACTTACTTGTGCTATTGTAATAAATACAATAGACGTGCAATGGTCAGAAATTGCACCAGCAGAGAAGTATATTAAAGGGAAACCCTAAGGAAATTAAGAGTTTAAATTATCCTCCACATGTCCTGCGTCCCACTAAAATGAATCCAGCCCACAGGGCACATGGGCAGAAGTATCGGTGTCAGGATGCTACATTGTTAGCACAGTAAATGAAGCTGCAAAATAAATGATGTTTAAATGACCTCACTCTATTTTTTACAATTCGGTGTTAAGAGGTAATAGATACAGATGGACACCAGGCAGGGTCGCTTGGAGGACGAAGCCTTTATGGTTCCATCCCCCACCACTGTCAAGTTTTAGCCAATTAGGACAAGTCAGCAAATAAGAACAACCTCAGGTCTCAGTAACTGCTACAGGTAGCAAAGTCCTACAGGGAGCAGTTTCTGGCACTACACCTGCGCAGCTCTGCTCCCCGGCTCTTTTTGGGCTCCTGCTCTCTCCTTAGCTCTGCCCCACTCTGGCCCAGGCAGGTCCAGCTCCCATGGAGGATGGGACCCCCTGGCCTGGTGACTCCCTCATTACACTGCCTGGCCTGTCAGTGCGGCTAACTTGGAGCTTTGGCCTCTCCCCATTGCCCCTGGGGACTGTCAGTCTCAGGGTCCTGATTTCCCATTGGCCCTTCCCCCTTCTACTGGGACTGGGAACTAGCCAACCAAAACCCCCACTAAGCTTTAGTAAGGGGCCAACAGTCCCTTACATGAGCCGGCCCATGAGGGTCACTGATGGCCAGAGAAGGCAGCAGGAGCTGGTCCCATGGTGTAATGGGCAGCACTCAGGACTCTGAATCCTACAATCTGAGTTCAAATCTCAGTAGGACCTTGTGGTAAAGCCCTGAGCTCACGCTGCTCCACTTCCTGTCTCCAGCTGTGCAAGAGCAATTTTTCCCCTCCTGCTGGATGGGTCAGGGCTCTAGAACTGGCTACTGACACCTGAGGGTTGGGATTCTCATGGCTTCACCTGGTGCCCACAAGTCTGGCACTTTCCACTGTGCTTGAAGGAAGCAGGGCTGGGCAGGTGGGAGCCCAGCACCTCTCCTCCTCTGGGCATCTGGAGCAGAGGCAGCTGGTGCTGACAGCTCCAAGGGAAGGCTTAAAAGCAGCGGAGGCCAGGGCAAGAGGAGGAGGACCATGTGTGGCCAGCAGACAGCCACAGGGCCAGCCTGCTCCCTGCTGTGCTGAACCCCACTGAAGGCCACCCACAGGCCAGCATGCGGGCGGCTGCTGATGCTCTGTGGCCAACATCAGAAGAGGGTAGGAAAGCAGGGCCAGGCCCCTGGTGGGGCCTCACTGTTCCCACTCATGGTGCTGACTTTGGCAGTGGAGCCGCCCATTTTCTTTGGCAAGTCAGGAATGGCAAAGGCGAGACTGGAAGCCCCTGGGGCTCATGCCCCAGCCTTTGTGACACGCACCCCCAACTCCTTCCCGGGGCTCTAGCTGAAGCCAGAGCATTGGCCTGAGTGACCAAGAAGAGGTTCCAGCCCTGAAGGGAGCAGGACTTGCAGCACAAAGTGAGCACAACCATGAGGGGACTCAAATCCTGAATCATCCGATCCAAAGGGCTTTAGGCCACATGATGAGGGGGTCTAAACACTTCTTTGGAAAAGCCGGACACTGTGTTTCTCAGGTCATCTGCTGAGGGGGCCGAGACGCTCTGGGCACAAGAAGTTAAGTTCCCAGCGACAAGTGAGACTTAATTGTATGGGGCCAGGTTCAGGGCTTTGGCAGGGAGGCTCAGGCATGGGGGATTGAGGTGCAGCGGATGGACCGGCTGTCTAGGTTGGGAGATTTAGTCTCCCTGAGGAGGAGGAGGAATCCTGCTGACAGGCAGTGGCTGTGCAGAAAAAGAGGAGGGGTTCCAGGGACTTTTTTTGCCCCCACTTTGCCTGCCTGCTCACTCTTGTGGTGAATGGTGAAGCTCTTTCCTAACAAACCCAGGTCGCTCAGTTGGTAGAGCATCAGGCTCATAATCTGAGGGTCCAGGGTTCAAGCCCCTGTCTGGGCGCTCAGCTTTTAAGTTGCCTTGTGTGCCAGGACCCAAACTCTGTTCACAGCTACACAGGGATTCCCAGAAGCTGTGGCCATTTCCTGGAAAGGTTCCTTTCCTTAGCAAGCAGGAGAGAGGCCACATCCGCAGATGCAGAAAGTGCAGTCTCTGGCTGCCAGGAAGTGCTTTGGGGCCAGGTGCTGAGAAAGCCCAGAGCGGGAGCAGCAGAGATGAGGGGAAGAGAGACAGAGAAGCAATGAGAACAGAGCACAAGTGTAAAGGGGGCATCTGGTCTGGCTCTTGTGGGAACTTCCTGGTTTATACACAACCCTGGTGGAATTGGCCTGTGGAAGGACCTGAGTCCCCACCCCCTTACCCAGAGGCTGCCTGACCTTGAGGACTGTTAGGATACAGAGATTCAGGCCAGTCTGCAAAGGCCTGTACTTTAAGAATTTAGGTGTATTTTTATCACTTAGCTAGTTATAAAGGTATAAAAGAAAGAATAAAAAATCACTGTCTGTCTGTGTAATGGCCTTCTCTTACTGTGACAGTCTGAGGCCTGGTTCTTCGGCTAAGCAGCAAAGGCAGCCATAAGGTGGGAAGTGTATGGTCACATCCTCACATTCCCAACTAGTCACATTGAAATAAGGTGTGATTGGGCTGTGAGGAATCCAATCCTGCCCTGATATTCCATCACCTCCAGAGAAAGGGAAACTTAGTTTGGTAGCATCCTGTCTGGCAAGAACTCACTTATCAATAGACACAGCTGGAAAACCCTGTCTATTGTGACTCAGCAAGGTCACAAGGCATATCTGTAGTTGTGAAATCCTCCCTTCTGTATTGTTTTGTATGTTTATTTGCATGGTCTCTGTCTGGTTCTGTGATTGTTTCTGTCTGCTGTATAATTAATTTTGTTGGGTGTAAACCAATGAAGGTGGTGGAATATAATTGGTTAGATAATCACGTTACAGTATATTAGGATTGGTTAGTTACATTTCAGTAAAATGATTGGTTAAGGTATAGCTAAGCAGAACTCAGGTTTTACTATATAGTCTGCAGTCAGTCAGGAAGGCGGGGGGGGGGAATGGGAACAGGGACTGGGGATGGGGGAATTGGGATCATGTTTTGCTACAGGGGGAAATGGGAACAGGGGATGGGAACAGAAATTGGGACACAGACAAGGCTCTGTGGTGTCAGAGCTGAGAAGGGGACACTAAGGAAGGAAACTGGAATCATTGCTTGCTGGACGTTCACCCCAATAAACATCGAATTGTTTGCGCCTTTGGACTTTGGGTATTGCTGCTCTCTGGTCATGCAAGAAGGGCCAGGGAAGTGAGAGAGTGAAGGAATAAGCCCCCTAATACTGTCATTTGTTGCTCTAGGCTCCATTCACATCCCACTCCTGACACAATCACTGTCTTCTATCTGACAAAATAGCCTAATTTCAACCTCTCCTGTAACATTACACCACCAACTATTCAGCATTTGTAGGAGAGAAGTTGGAGGGAATTCAAACATCTTCAAATGGCAAAACTTTCCCCCCGGCCTGGTCACTGAATCCTATGGTGAGAAACTTTCTGTGCATTTCAGTTGCTTGTATTGTTGGATGGGGCCTGAGGTGCTGGAAGGGAAATGTCCATGGAAAACCTGGACATCACTGTTGTCCAAAAAAAGGCAGGTGTTAGACACAATCGCTTCTCGTATTCCCGTGGAATCCGAGTCTAGCTGAAGAATTTCTGTCTATCCTAGAGAGAATCATTCCATAGTAAATACAAATGAAATGAGATCTTCAGGTTGAGTCAGCGCCTTTTAAAAATATTTACTGAGAAAAAAGCCATTCTTTGCCTTGTTGATAAGGACAAGAAGCCCTCTTTTCCTTTCCATTTCAAATGCGAAATGAATGGAGATTTTCATTGAAAAACTTCCGGTTTTTAGGAGGAATTGAACCCAGGCCATGGCTGTTAAAACACCAGAACCTACTGCTTAAAGCACTAGGGAGGGCTGTTTTTTTCTGACAGCCAGTGTTGTTTTTCTCAGCCTCCTATTTCACCAATGTCAGACTCCGAGTGCAGTTAAGCTCTGGAATAGGCTCCCAAAGGCGTCTGTGGTGTCTCTGTCCTCAGAGGTTTTAAGAACAGGTTGAACAAACCTCTGTCGAGGAGACTCTGCATATACTTGGTCCCATAGACAACCTGCTCTGGCTCTATCTGCTACCTTCATCGTGTTTGGATGTAAAGGTGGGAAATGATGGGGAAATTGGCCCCTCTTTCAAGTTTAAATGTTGTAACTTCTACATCTAGACCGGGGTGGCCAACCTGAGCCAACGTAACTGCCAAACGTGCACCTTTGTATGCAACTGCTGAGTCAGTTGTGAACCTTGCTACCATTATCATTATCCCTTTGAAATGATGATGGTGATGGACACTTGGCTGTATATCCCAGAGTGCCCTGGATGTCTACAGGCTGCATTAGCCAATCCAACCATTTGGCACTTACAGATGGGCACCTCTGTATTGTGCCTGAGTCTTGTACAGCTATGAAAGGCTGGTAGATGCCGATATTTTCCGTCTTTTAACCAGCGCTAATACCCAGCCAGGCCAGGGCTGGGAAGAGAGAGAGCAGCAGGTTTCCCCTATTGTGGCCATCTCGCTTTTTCTTGACTAGCTTCACCTCTGCACCAACTTGTACTTTTCACATGTGAGCCTGGCTAGCTCAGTTGGTAGAGCATCAGACTTTTAATCTGAGAGTCCAGGGTTCAAGTCCCTGGTCAGGTGAAAGACTTCTCACTGGGATTATAAAATCTGTCTCTCTGGAGTCTTGTTCAGTGTTACTCTTTCTCTCTAGGATTTTGCCTTTCCTAAGAAGGGCCTTTCTGTAGGGGGGATTGAAGGAGCAACTCCTTGACATCCCCTCTGTCCATGCAGGCTGGAAGAATAAAGTCCTCTGGGCATAGAGCATGTTCCTCCCCTACACACACAAACACACAGAATATTCATAAGGAATTAGAATTAGAATCCACCACATTCCTTGGGAGCTTGTTCCTGTCGTGAATCATCCTGGCTGTTGAATATTTGTGCCTTAGCTGTAATATGAATTTGTCTCTTTTCACCTTCCAGCCATTGGGTCTTGTTATGCCTTTCTCTGCTCGATTAAAGAGCCCTTTCATACCCAATCTTTTGTCTCCATTAATGCCCTTCAACACTTCAGTGAAATCACCTTTCAATCTTCTTTTGATAAGCTAAACAGGTTGAGCTCGTTCAATAGCAAAGAGCCACCAAATGTTCTGAGGGCTGAGAAAATGTCTTCTAGAGAAAGTGGTGGATTCGCCATCTCCTGATGTCATTTAATGAAGACTAGACGCCCTTCTGGAATGTGTTTGCCCCAAAAGTAGCTATTGTGTCATACAGGAGGCCTGTGATATGCAGGGGGTCAGATTAGATGCTCCAATGGTCTCTTCTGGCCATAAAGTTGACTAATTTCTGAAAAACTGAGTGTAGCATTGGGAGCAGTGTCTGATGTTTTCCTGTCTAGCCGGCTTGCTGCCTAGAACGAACGCTCCTTGAGTGGGTGATCCACAGGGAGTAGCTCAAACCTCCAAAGTGCCTGGGCAGGGGCAGGACATTAGCACAGCAAGGATGGGGTGTGGCAGTGACATCACAAAGGCCTTTTGCAGGACCTCAGACTATTGGTCAAAGGTGGTGGGGAGGTGGTGACCTCACAGAGAGATGCTGACATCAGCCAGGCAGGACAGGGGCGAGGGGCCAGGGAAACCTCAGAGACCCCTGTGGCTTTGCTTCAGCAAGTCTCCTTCTCCAGGTCTCTCTTTGAGGACTGAGAGAGTATTCGGGTTCACGGACGTGAGCACCAGGAGGAACCTCTTTCGACTTTTCTCCTTCCCTTTTAGTGATTTTACTAGAAAACAGCCGTCCCTGTTTAGAAGGTAAGAGCCTCCTCGAGGTTTGAAACCTGTTCAGTCTGATCCATCTGGTGACAGTTGAATTCTAGGCATGGAAAACACGAGCTTAAGGAGGCAGAATTTTATTCCACACCTGGGATTTTGTCCCTCAGAATCACTGGGGACATTAGGATTTGTCCTTTTTGTTTCACCTTTTCCTCCATCCATCCCTTCCTCCTTTCTCTTTGTCTCTTGCTTCTTTTGTCCTTTCATCTGTTCCCCTCCCAACACCAGGAGGTGTGTGTGTGTGTGTGTGTGTGTGTGTGTGTGTGTGTGTTGCGGGGGAGTGCTCGGCAGCTCCCACTGTGGGAGGTCCACCCAAAACGTGGGGCTGAAATAGTGCTCGGGCAGTGATCCCCACCAGTGACCTGGGCCATCCTTTGGGCTCTCTGGTGAGAACCCTCAGCCTCCCATCCTCAGTCTCTACCCTGATTGGCTGAGCAGGGGGTTATTGACAGGGAGGAGACTCAGGTCCTTGTTGTTCTCTTTTAAGACCAAGGAAATAAGTCAGAACCTGTTATATGTGTGACAAATTTTGCTGCTTCGCTGCATTAATGGTCTCTGAGCAGTTCATGATTCTCTCTAACATTGCAGTTCTCAAATACTTGCTGAATAATTACTGTGCACTGTTGTTGGTGTGGAGCTCATCTGAGAGCACTTTATTCAGGTCATTCAATGTCTGAAATTCAAGATCCGATGTCAAGTATCAGAGGGGTATCCGTGTTAGTCTGGTTCTGTAGAAGCAGCAAAGAATCCTGTGGCACCTTATAGACTAACAGACGTTTTGCAGCATGAGCTTTCGTGGGTGAATACCCACTTCTTCGGATGCAAGATCCAATGGTTAGTTTGAAAATCAGGGCTCTTGGGTCCTACTCCCAACTCTGCCACTGGCTGGCTGTGTGACCTGAGACAAGTCACTTCTCCTTTCTCAGCCTTAGCTTCTCCCTCTTTCACGTAGGGATAATAATGATCCGCTCCTACCTACCTCAACACACTCACTGTCTCTCCCCACACACAAACAGGCTCTATCCTGCCACGCACACGGCAGTTGAAAAGCAGCTGGCAATCTAGTAGGATGCCCATGGAACAATGGGATAGAGAAACCTGCATCATGTGATGCTGTACCAGCCCGTGAGGCATTGCAACCCATACCCAAAGCACCCTGCAGCCAGTTGCACAGTGGGATAGCTACCCACAGTGCACTGCTGTCTGTGGCCATCCCAAAACTGCTAGCATGGATGTGCTCTGGTGACACAAGGGGCATAGGGTGGACATTCAATAGCTGTTTGTTTAAAACATGTTAATAAAGCAGCAATGTCAGGGGGTTGATGGCTCCTTTCTTTCCTCACCCTGGAGTAAACTCAGCTTTTTATTCCATCCCTGATGTGTCATGGAATAACAGACGACTGAACGTGGACGGGGGGGTCTCAGGGGAGGGGCAGAGGTTGGAACAGTGGGCAGGGCAGGTCTCGGGGGAGGGGGCAGAGAGGTGGGGGCGATAGGCAGGGCAGGTCTCGGGGAGGGCAGAGAGGTGGGGGCAGCAGGCAGACCATGGGGTAGGGGGAGGAGAGGAGCGAGCGACCAGCAGGCCTCAGCCAAAGAGCAGGGGTGGGAAGTGGCCAAATGGGAGTGAGGGCGGAGCACAGGTGGGGCCTCGGAGGGAGGAGAACGAGGGAAGGGGTGGAGCGGGGGGACAGCACCACGGTCTGGGCAGGGGCCGCCCACAGGATTCAGGGGCCTGGGGCAAAACAATTTCAGGGGCCCCTTTGTGACGTTATTGATATAAATTGGGACCATATAGAACATGGGTTGCAACCAAGGTCCTGTAGTGGCACCAAATCTTAAGTAAAGGGGGTCATCTAAGGTGTCTAAGACCAGGTTCTGGGTTGCTGGTTATGATTATGCTGTCTGTATGTCTGTGTATCATTTTGTAGTTGAAGTTATAAGTATTGGCTCTGCACTGTCTGTATTTTGTATTATGCTCTGCTTCTGGGAAACATCCCAGACAAGCTGGTGTTAGCCCTGCCTAGCTGGCTTGATGGCCCATTAAGGACCATCAGCTACACAATTGACCCATGGAGAGAAGGCAGACACACCTTGTGACTCAGCAAAGTATGCAGAGACTTGTCCATGTGACTGCAGACTCCATTTTGCTGTAATTTTCCACAGTGAGGACAAAGAGATTCTTACACCTGGAAAAGTCTATAAAAGGCTGATGCATCATCTCCATCTGGTCTTCAATCCTGCTTCTGACCTCTGGAGGGACTTTGCTACAAACTGAAGCTCTGCACAAAGGACTGAACGACCCATCCCAGCGGGGGATGTTCCAGAGACTTGATTTGAACCTGCAGTTTACTCCAGCACTGCTGCAAGCCTGAACTAAGAACCTTTGCCATTACTGTATGTAATTGATTCAATTTAACCAATTCTACCTCTCATCTCTACCTTTTCCCTTTGTAAATAAACCTTTAGATTTTAGATTCTAAAGGATTGGCAACAGCGTGATTTGTGGGTAAGATCTAATGTGTATGTTTACCTGGGTCTGGGGCTTGGTCCTTTGGGATCGAGAGAACCTTTTCCTTTTATTGGGGTGTTGGTTTTCATAACCATTTATCCCCAGGACGAGTGCACTGGTGGTGATACTGGGAGACTGGAGTGTCTAAGGAAATTGCTTGTGTGACTTGTGGTTAGCCAGTGGGGTGAGACCAAAGTCCTTTTTGTCTGGCTGGTTTGGTTTACCTTAGAGGTGGAAAAACCCCAGCCTAGGGCTGTGGCTGCCCTGTTTAAGAAATTGGTCCTGATTTGGCACTCTCAGTTGGGTCCCGCCAGAACAGCATCGTCACACCCTTCCAGAAAAAAAAGTTGCAATACTATAGAATCCTGTATTCTCCTGGGGGCCCTGCAGGGCCTGGGGCAAATGCCCCTGCTCCCCTCTGGGCGGCCCTGCCTCAGCCTCTCCTTGTAAGTCCCCTGCCCCTAATCATTTTTGTTGCCCTCCCCTAGACTCTCTCCAATTTGTTTCTGTAGTGGGGGGTGGGGGTGAAACCTGGACACAATGCTCCAGATGTGGCCTCACCAGTGCTGACTAGAGGGGAATAATCACTTCTCTCGATCTGCTGGCAATGCTCCTACTAATTCAGCCCAATATGACCAGTTACCCATATTGAATGCAGACACAGCAATATCTGATACATTGGTGCCTGTCCATTCAGGAGGTTATTTCCCACCTATTCATAAATAATGAAGCTGCTCTAAGCGGAGGGAGAGAGCTGTCCTGTCCGTGTAGTTAACCCATCTCCCCGAGAGGTGGTAGCTATGTCAGTGGGGGGAAGCTATGCTGGTGGGTGTGCAAGCTGTGGTGTCTACATGGGTATATAAAGTTTAATCAAACCCCATTTTTAAACCCCTGTGGTCTGGGAATAGAAAAGGAGCTCTCTGAGGCAGAGCCCATCTTTCAAAATCCTTAAGATCACTGACTTGCCTCTTCAAATGTCATGGGGGTATAGCTCAGTGGTAGAGTGTTTGACTGCAGATCAAGTGATCCTTGGTTCATAATCCAAGTGCCCCTCCCAAACCTGTTCCTCAATAAAAATAGTTCCATTTCCAGTATGTTCAGGAGCTCCACTAAATAAGCATTCTTGAATGGGACACACTCAATGTTTTCCTGTGCAAATGCATAAAAACCTAGCAAACATGGCCCCCAGCTGAAATCAGTTCCAATCCTCTAAGTGTCTAGGTTTGTTTTCATCAATGAAACAAAGGCACATGAAAACACATTTGCAGGTCCTTGGCCTCTATGGGCTACAATGTGCAGAAGAAGAAGAACCACATCCACTTGGTTGGCATGGACTAGTCTGTATTACATTTGGTAAGTAAGTTGCCATTGGGACTGAAAACTCTACTGGGGGTGGACAGGAGCCTGTTACAAAACTAAAATAACCAAGATTTACCAAACTCCCTGTTACACATTCAAACCTCTCTTTGTGCACACGGCATCAACTGTGTCTTGCATCCGAAGAAGTGGGTATTCACCCACGAAAGCTCATGCTGCAAAACGTGTTAGTCTACAAGGTGCCACAGGATTCTTTGCGGCATCAACTGGGGCTCTAATAAATGGCAGCCTTCCTTTAACACAGATCGTTGTTCCTTGTAACTTTCAGATACATTTGAATGGCAGCTGTTCAGAGGTCATGTGCTGCTAGTTCATGAGCAGCAGCAGAGTCTCTGTACGTTACCAACCGTAGAGCTGGGTGTGTCTGCATCCAAGTAACTGCAGAGTCAGTGTAGTCCCAGACAGTTAATTGCACAGTCTCACTTTCTGGTCTCATTGATCATTTGGGTAGAAACAGCAACGGTTTGGTGGGTTTTGGTTTTTTCCCCCTTTGTTTTCTCCTAAGGAATGTGTGATCTTGAGCCTGTTAGTTTAAGTTCCTGTGGGTCAGGAAAATTCCATCTCCTTGAACTAGCTGGGAAGTGACCTGTTTGTATCACCTAGAATAAAGGAGCTTTTGTAAAGCAGTTTCATCTTTAAATACGCAGGATAAAAATAGTAAACAGTAAATTCCACAGCCAGACACCAGGCCAGGATCAATCGATGGGGCCAGGATCAATTAATTACAGAAGAAACAAACTCTTGGGAAGTAGCTGTAATTTGTCCCTAAACCTTTCCTTGTTCTCATATGCTATCAGGATTCTCTTCTAGAGGGCAGAGTTAAGGTTATCTGGGCATGTACCCTCACTCTGTATTCCCTGTTTTTCCAGAGTCTGAGTTTTACTGAACTCGATGTTCTGGAAGGTAAGAGATAGTCACAGTCAAAGTTAACTCTGTGTTAACAAAGGTTTTGTTAGTGGCAAATAATGAGACTAATCCCTCACTGCGGTAATTCCACTGACTTCAGTGTACTCTTTCCCCATTTCTAGTTCCAAAAAAATGAGCAAATTAAAACAACCTTGAGACCTAAAATGCTGTGAGAAAATGGAAATTTTAGTAGCTCAAATAATTCAGTTTCTTCTGTGTCTTGTACGTGTGTAAATGGCACAACACGTTGATTTATAAGCACATCTTTCTTAACTTCTTTAAATATTCTGTAGTACATTGACTAGATCAAGTGGGTAGTTCAATGCAGTGAGGTTTTCATGCATTGCCTAATACATATTTTTCATATTATGTAAATGAACACAACTCATTGAACACAAAATTGTGTTTTTCATGCTGTGAACTGTGTCGGTAGCTCAAATTAATAGGTTTATTTTCTCTCTCTCTTTCTCTCTCTGTGAGGCACAACAAAATAATTTAGTGATGCTGAAAACGTTCCCTTCTCCTCCAGAACTGCCTTGGAATCACCTTCCCTTTGTAGATTAATCTGCCCCTGTGTCTCTACAAGGAAAATATAGTTTCTATGAAAAAAACACATTTTTTTAATTAAAGGGACTGAACAGAATAGGTTACTCAGACATAGGTTAGGGGTTTGTTATAGAAGTGGGTGGGTGAGATTCTGTGGCCTGCGTTGTGCAGGAGGTCAGACTAGATGATCATAATGGTCCCTTCTGCCCTTAAAGTCTCTGAGAATAGCCACATGAGGGCGACACATCAGGAATGCAAAGCAACAGGTTCCTGGTTTGCACATTGATGGTGACAAGGGATTGAACTCGACTCCCCTCTTTTCACAGACACATTTGTTTTATTCTCTGAGGTCAAACATCAGTTTAAATGTTGTACTTAGTCCTCTGCCTTGTAGCTTCAACAGCCGCAGATGCAAGATGAGTTACTGCAGCCTAGACCTTGTGTCCGTGTTTAGGTGGTTTTCACATAAACGTTCGAGCAGCTCCCAGTAATGTCCCGAGCTCCCCAAGTGCCACTGACAGCTGAGCTCTTCCTGCCCACTGAGCCCAGCCCAGACGGTGGGTGGGGGGTGAGTTTGTACCCGAATAACTGACAGAGCCAAGCAAGGAGCAAAGAAATGTTTGCTCCGGTCACTAGGTCTCTGTTTCTATTGCTCCTTTGCTCTCTCCCCTTCCCTGACAAGGAGCAACGGTAAGAGAAGAAGAGGTTAAAACATGTGCTAGGTGGTGGCTGGGTTTGGATGACAAATTTAAAACCATCTCAGCGCCCTCTAGTGTGACACTGACACCATCAGATTCTCACCTTTCACTCACACTTCATTAATAACAGTTTCCCTGAACTACTTTGCTGTGATTATTTCAATGGCTCCCACAATGGAGTGCAAGGTCACAGCAGGGAAAGGGTTTTACTGCAGCACCTGGGAGCAGTTGAGTTGCATGTTCAGGCTGTGGTATGAGTTCCTCCAGGTTTCTCATAAGCAGACAGGGACCTTCGCGGGTGCTCTCGATACAGGAATGGCCCCGACACGATAAAGTGATGGGAATTGCATTTCCCTTTTTTATATTTGTATTTCCAATGACATTTCTGTTTGTGATTTCGTTTTGCTTTGTATAACTGTGTTTTCTCCAGGATTTGATATTTATTAAAAAAGAAGAATACGGCCTCAAGGCACCAGATGGAGGAGCAGGTTGGGGGCTAGAACTGCTAAGAGAGCGAGAGTAGCAGGTTTTCTGTATTGTTTCCTGCCCTCATTTTTCTTGACTAGTTTCTCTTCTGCACAAAATTTGCAATTTTTTTAAATGTGAGTCTGGTGAGCTCAGTTGGTCGACCATCAGACTTTTAATCTGAGGGTCCAGGGTTCAAGTCCCTTGTCAGGCTAAAAAACACTTTCCCCTGTGACATCCCCAAAGAGTTTTAGAAAGACTCTCCTTGACTTTCATTTTTCCTTTTCAGGACATGGCCTTTCCTAGGAAGGGCCCTTTACTGCCTGGGACTGAAGGTGCTACTGCCTCACCTGTCCACTGGCCTCACAGTCTGGAGGAAGAAAGGCCTCTGGCCTGCAGCAAAGTGCTGGGTGCTGACTTTTTGAGCAAATGCAGGGCTGGCCAGAGAGGCATGTTCCCACTGAGTCCTCCCTGCCAGAAAAAATTGTCCCCCACAGACAGGGGCGGCTCCAGGCCCCAGCACACCAAGTGCGTGCTTGGGACAGCAAGCCGCGGGGGGTGCTCTGCCGGTCGCCACGCAGGCGGCAGGCAGGCTGCCTTCGGCGGCGTGCCTGCGAAGGGTCCGCTGGTCCTGCGACTGGCGGACCTCCCACAGGCAAGCCGCCGAAGGCAACCTGCCTGCTGTGCTTGGCGGCAAAATGCCCAGAGCCGCCCCTGCCCACAGAGTCCTCCCTGCTGGAAGTCGACAGTAATCAACAGGTGCTCTGCTGGTCCCATGGTGTAAGGGCCAGCACTCAGGACTTTGAATCCTGCAACCTGAGTTGAAGTCTCAGTGGAATCTGAGCACAATTCCTGTGCCACAAACCCTGCTGGGTCTTCCAAGGCTCTGTCTTGCTTTCTCAAAGGCCATGAAAGCCCCTACAAAAAGGTTTTTTTTCTCCAGCTGATAAAAGCTCACCTTAACTGATCACTCTCGTTATAGTGTGTATGGCAACAGCCAATTTTTCATGTTCTCTGTGTGTGTGTGTATGTATGTATATGTATATATATATGTATGTATATATCTATCTTCCTGCTGTATTTTCCACTGCATGCATCCAATGAAGTTGGTTTTAGACCAGGAAAGCTTATGCTCAAATAAATTTGTTAGTTTCTAAGGTGCCACAAGTACTCCTTGTTCTTTTTGCAGATAAATTAATGGAGGTTAAGTCCATGAATGGCTATTAGCCAGGATGGGTAAGGAATGCTGTCCCTAGCCTCTGTTTGTCACAGGGTGGAGATGGATGGCAGGAGAGAGATCACCTGATCATTGCCTTTTAGGTTCAGTCCTCTGGGGCACCCGCCATTGGCCACTGTTGGCAGATAGGATGTGAGGTTGGATGGACCTTTGGTCTGACCCAATATGGCCATTCTTATGTTCTTATGAAGGGAGGGGCAGAGCCCTGTGACAGAGTTTCTGTAGTGTAGTGGTTATCACGTTTGCTTGACACGTAAAAAGTCCCTGGTTCAGAAACATGATGGCTTAATTTTCCCAGCTCCTAGTGTCCTATCCCTACTGTTGTAGGAGCAGCAGTGATTTCTATGTTCAAAAGGTCTCTTATACGTCCCCTGCTCCCACTTTTGTCTCCTGTCCCTCTCTGAATGCCTGTGAAGTGGTTTTCCCCCTCCTGCTCCCTCCTGGAATGCTCCTGGGATGAATGTTCTGGTTGAAGAGCAGAAGAGCTCCCAGGTAGACAAGGTGTCTGTGAGTCTAATTAGGCAGTGATCACACACCCAGAGCATGGACACTGCCCAAGGTGGAGTGTGACCAACCAGATGCAGCCAAGTCATCTCTAGTCGCAGGCCATGAGGTGCAGGCCCTTAAAAGGGGGAGGGGCCCTGTGCTCAGGAGAGCACTCACAAGCTTGTACCTCCAGTGAAGGCCCTTTGCCCGGACCGCCTGGCCAGTGGTTCTCTGCGTTGTATTTCATTGTGCCTCAGGGAGAGTTACCTTCATCGCACCGTCCATAGCTGTGCTGTGGGACACTTACCTTGCAGAATCCTGACATCTCCAGTTCCCTGCCAGTCCTGGGAGTGTGAGTATGCGAGTGTGAGTGTGACACTCCCTCCACCCCGCTTCTTCTTTTGAGCTTAGCTGTCAGTATAATAAACGTGCTGCTTTCTGCCAAACTCTGGTGTGTCATTAGTTCTCCCTATGCTGACTAGCTGGCCCAATTTGGGGAACACTCATGATAAACTCAACCCCTGCAGGATAGAGGGTGGTGAAATGAGCTGAGAAAAAAGCCTTGGCATCAGCAGGGGAAAGCTAGAGGATCTGGGCCAGTCACCTTTTGAAGCCTTGTGGCTTGGCTTCCTCTGAACTTGGAGGTTGGCCGGTGGAGGCCGGCTCTTCCTGCTGCCTCCTCTGTGTGACTTGCCAAAGGAGGGAGTGAGGCAGCAATGGGGCAAAAGAGGAAAGTCGAGCTGAGGAAGGCAGGGCAGAAGCTAAGCGCCTCAGTGCGGCTAAGTGGGGTTAGTAGAGCATCACCATTCGTTCTGCAAAGCCTGGGGAGGTGCGGTTGGCTGCTGGGAGGTTGAATCCTGTGCCTGCCTCTTGGCTTCCCAGGGATGGCTACTTGCAGCCCAGGAGAAGGACAGTTCTGGGTGAAAGGAAGAGAAGCAAAGCTCTGGCAGGAAATTTGGGTGCGCGGTGCTGGCTCTGCGCTGGGGGAGGGGGTTGGGATGCAGGAGGGGTGGCACTTACCCCAGGTACTGCAGCTCCCAAAGTGACCGGTACACACAACCCTCTGGCAGCAGCTCCTAGGTGGGCCGTGCCAGGGGGTCTCTGTGCACCGCTGC
The DNA here is from genome assembly GCF_016161935.1 of Mauremys reevesii. Classification (NCBI taxonomy): domain Eukaryota; kingdom Metazoa; phylum Chordata; order Testudines; family Geoemydidae; genus Mauremys; species Mauremys reevesii. The sequence goes on from NC_052639.1 coordinate 7,458,245, forward strand.
CTGCAGGCACTGCCCCCAGAGCTCCCATTGGCTGCAGTTCCTGGCCAATGGCCGCTGCAGAGTTGGTACTCGGGGTAGGGGCAATGAATGGAGACACTCCCCCCGCCCTGGGGACGCTGGGACATACCGTCCATTTCTGGGAGGGGCACGGAGGAACGGAGGCAGAGTGGGCAGGGAGCCACCTTACTGCTGTTGGCACATCTCTGCACACCCATTGGGGGAGAGGAGCAGAGAGCCTCCATGTGCTGCCTGGGGTAGGGGCAGAGCACAGAGCTGCCTCCCGTCCCGGGTCTATTACAGGAGTGGGTGGGTGGGGTCTTTTGGCCTGCAAGGTGCAGCAGGTTGGACTAGATGATCACACTGGTCCCTTCTGACCTTAAAGGCTCTGAGTCTAAAAGGGAGAGGGAAGTAAAGGATGTTTTTTTAAAAAATAAACCAAACATTGTAATACCAGGATAACTCCAACAGCTCATTGTATAGTCCCGCCCTTTCTTCCTCCATTGTGTGTTGAATGACCTGCAGGACATTGATTCTCTCATTCCTTGGTAAACTGATTCAATGTGACTGAAATTAAACCAATTCCCAGGGGAGCAAACATCATATCTCTGTATCGGCTGGGAATCGAACCCAGGTCAACTGCTTGGAAGGCAGCTATGCTCACCACTATACCACCAATGCATCTGGCAAAAGTGCTCCTTATGCTTGCCTAATGAGGCTAGAGTAGCATTGAGGAGATTTTCTGCCTGTTAAAATGTACTGGATTCTCATCACTAAAAAAACACCTCGATCTTCACTTGGGTTTGAACCATCAGCCTTTCAATTAGACACCAAAGTTGTTAATCACGGGGTATGTCTACACTACGGGATTATTCCAATTTTACAGAAACCAGTTTTTGGAAACAGATTGTATAAAGTCGAGTGCACGCGGCCCCACTAAGCACATTAATTCGGTGGTGTGCATCCATGTACTGAGGCTAGCGTCAATTTCCGGAGCGTTGCACTGTGGGTAGCTATCCCATAGCTATCCCATAGTTCCCGCAGTCTCTCCCGCCCATTGGAATTCTGGATTGAGATCCCAACGCCTGATGGGGCAAAAACAGTGTCGTGGGTGATGCTGGGTAAATGTCGTCAGTCAATCCTCCCTCTGTGAAAGCAACGGCAGACAATCATTTAGTGCCCTTTTCCCTGGATTGCCCAGGCACACGCCATAGCATGGCAACCATGGAGCCCGTTCAGCCTTTTTTCACTATCACCATATGTCTACTGGATGGTGCTGACAGACGCGGTACTGCAGCGCTACACAGCAGCATCCCCTTGCCTTCTGCAAGTTGGGAATGGTTGGGTCATTACACTAATTGAATCTATTTCCCTATGTTAAGTTCTCCTCACACCTTCTATGGGCCATCTTAATTATCACTTCAAAAAGTTGTTTTTCCTCCTGCTAATGATAGCTCATCTCAATTGATTAGACTTTTCCTGTTGTTATGCATACTTCCACCTTTTCATGTTCTCTGTATGTATAAATATCTCCTGTCTGTATGTTCCATTCTATGCATCCGAAGAAGTGAGCTGTAGCTCACGAAAGCTCATGCTAAAATAAATTTGTTAGTCTTTAAGGTGCCACAAGTATTCCTGTTCTTTTAGCAAAGATGGTTACCAGCCATACTGTCCCGTCTGCTGCTTTGCAACTTGACAATGACAATTGCCAGTTATACTGTACCATTTGCTGCTGTCATGGGTGCTCCTGGCTGGCCTCGGTGAGGTCGGCCGGTGCATGGACAAAAATGGGAATGACTCCCAGGTCATTCCCTTCCTTAAGTTTTGTCTAAAGGGAGAGTCAGTCCTGTCTGGACTATCGGGCAAGCCTACTAAAGAACCAGAGAGGCAAATGGCTGCTCCAGGTCAGAGCCCCAGACACCCCACAGAAATGAGGAGCTGCATGCCATTCTATAAGGTGCCACAGATCTTTGCTGCTTCTTGCCTGCAACAACCCCACCCATTGCTTCCCTCCTCCCCCACCCCTCCTGGGCTACCGTGGCAGTTATCCCCCATTTGTGTGACAGAGTAATAAAGAATGCAGGAATTTGAAACAACACTGACTTTATTGCCTCTGCAAGTAGAGCTCAAAGGAGGGAGGGGAGGGCAGCCTCCAGCTGCTATGATATTGCAGGCAGGACTGAATCTCCATTAGACAAAGCTTAAAGAAGAGAATGACCTGGGAGTCATTCCCATTTTTGGCCAGGCGCCCCTGGGCGACCTCACCGAGGCCAGCCAGGAGCACTCACAGGATGACGATGACTGATACCAGTCCTACTGTACCGTCTGCTGTCTGGAAGGGAAGGGAAGGGGATGCTGCTGTGTAGCGCTGCAGCACCGCGTCTGACAGCAGCATCCAGTAGACATACAGTGACATTGAAAAAAGGCAAGAAATGATTTTTTCCCCTTTGCTTTCACAGGACGGGGGAGGGGGGGAAACGACATATACCCTGAACCACCCGCAACAATGTTTTTGACCCTTCAGGCTTTGGGAACTCAGCCAAGAATTCAAATGGTTTTCGGAGAGTGCGGGAACTGTGGGATAGCTACAGTCATCAGTCGCCCCTCCCTCCATGAGCGTCCATTTCATTCTTTGGCTTTCTGGTACGCTTGTCTCAGCTCCTTAAGTTTCAGCACTGTGTTGAGTCCCTGCTGTGGCCTCTGTCTATCATGGCCTTGGAGATTTTTTCAAATGCTTTGGCATTTTGTCTTTTGGAACGGAGTTCTGATAGAATAGATTAATCTCCCCATACAGAGACCAGCTTCAGTATCTCCCGTACGGTCCATGCTGGAGCTCTTTTTGGATTCTGGGACTGCATGGTCACCTGTGCTGATCGGCGCGCCATGCTGGGCAAACAGGAAATTAAATTCAAAAGTTCATGGGGCTTTTCCTGTCAACCTGGCCAGTGCATCCCAGTTCAGATTGCTGTCCAGAGCGGTCACAATGGTGCACTGTGGGATAGCGCCCGGAGGCCAATACCATCGAATTGCGGCCACACTAACCCTAATCAGACATGGCAATGCCGATTTCAGCGCTACTCCTCGTCGGGAGGAGTACAGATACGGTATTAAGAGCCCTTTATATCGATATAAAGGGCTTCGCTGTGTGGACGGGTGCAGAGTTAATGCGATTTAACGCTGCTCAATTCGATATAAACTCGTAGTGTTGAGCACAGGGCCGGCTTTAGGCCGATTTGCCCGATTCCCCCGAATTGGGCCCCGCGCCTGAGAGGGCCCCGCGCCGGCAGCGTCTCCCGGAAGCAGCAGCTGTTGTTGCTAGGCAACGAGAGACCCTGGCCGGCTGAGGGCTGAGGCAGAGGCAGCCGTGTGGGTGTTGCAGGTCAGGAGGGGGGAGGGGAGGGGAGGAGGCACATGTGCTTTGCAGCCTTCCTTCCCCTCCCCCACCCCCAGCACTCACCTGGAGGAGACGCCGAGGGAGCTTCCGGCCCGGTGGGAGACAGGAATCTCTGCCGTGCACCTCACTCACCTGAGCAGCTGCTGGGGCTTCCAGCCGTGAGTGTTTGACCCTGTGATTCCCCGGAGGGTTGTAATATTGGGCTGGTGTTGTGGTTTTCGTGGTGTTGCTGTTTGAGGGTGAGTTGGTGCCTGCCTGTGTCTGGTTCAAAACTAAAGCCGGGATCCTGTAACCCAGGAAAAAAGCCCCGAGCCGGTACTTAGTGCTGTGAACTCCAGGTGAGAGAGAGGGAGGTTTGAGGAGGAAACCAAATACATCAAGAGGGGAGAATGCGAAAGGTCTGCAACAGGGCAGGCTGAGACTTCTCTCCCCCGCGCCCCCCTCCGGCAAGAGGGGAAACTGAGGCACGGAGTGATCTGATTCCCCTCTCCAAATTATTTTGCACAGGAAGAGGACTGGGGCTTCTATCCAGACCAGTTCCCTTCCCATCAACTCTGCTTTCCCTGCTGCAAGACCGCTGTAGGGGCTGAAGATTTCCATAAAACTATGGCTCCTTCGTTTGCCCTACATCAATAAATTAGACCATCTTGGGGGGGGGGCTATCTCCCCCCAAAGCTGTGTGGATATTAAGGTTTTTTTGAGGGGGGGCATGATAATATTCCAGACCAATCAAATGCCCAGCTCAGCTTTCTAGCCATCCAGCAGCTCGAGGCAGGAAGGAAGGTGCTCTTGGTGCAACCAGGGGTGAATTTAGCAGGGAGCGTCCGGTTGAAATCCCGCCTGATGCAGCCATACAGAATCGCTGGAAGTGCTGGGAGAGGCCAGGAGTGGAAACAGGTGGCCTGGGGTGGGGACATTTGCCCTCAGTCCTGGGCTCTGGGATGGACTAGGCTGGGTGGTGGGTTCAGTCTAGTCTTCCAGCCTGTTGCTCTCACTGGGGTTTGTGGTTTTCATCTGGCTCCACCGAAAGATCAAGCAAGCCCAGTAGAAAAGGGGGGTGAGAGAGGCGGGAAAGGGTGTGTAATGGGTTAAAGTGACCCATCAACGAAAGAGTAAAACCAGAGTTTGACTGGGTTTCCCCCCAGCCACCCCTCCTGCAAACACTGGGCAAGGGCAGCCCCATTCCCCACCAAGGCTATGGTGAGGGGCAGCAGAGGAGAAAGCAAGCCACATGTGATGGCAGTCCTCCCAGCATCCACCACCCCTCTCCGGCCCCAAAATCTATCCCAGAGCCTGCACCCAGCCCTCTGCACTCCCTCCCAGAGCCTGCACCCCTCCACCCTTCCTGCACCCCACCTGTGCCCCAGCCCAGAGCCTGCACCCAGCACCCAAACTCCGTCCCACTCAGCCTGGGCAAAGCTCTCCTCCGTCTGGCTCCCAGCCCCTCTCCAAGGGTTGCAGGTGTCTGGAGGTGCTGCCTTCCACACCTTCCTCAGTCCCACCTCATCCATTCAACAGGGCAACTGATTACAAAGTGGGGGGAAGATCTTATTCTACTCCAAGCAAAAAGACATTTTTCTTTTACCTTAATTACACTACCTTTAGGGCCTGCTATAACATATTACCAAGGTTCAATACAAAGTCATATAAAAGTTATACAAAAATGCATAATGCAGAGATTTATCTACAACTGCATTGATGGACTGCAATGTGCAGTAATATAGTGACCCCTGGGTCTTTGAATGAGGCGTTATACTTGGAGGGAAGGATGAGGGGGTGAGTGGGCAAAGAGTCGAGCAGTGAGCCAGCAGGAGTTCTAGGGGCGGGCATGGGGGTTTCTGGCAGGGGAGGGAGAAGGTGAAAGGAGGCGAGTGGTGGGGGGGGACTGACTAGGAGGGATACAGCAAGCCAGCGGGGGGGCTAGGGGGTGAAGAAGGATGTGATGGTGGGGCTGAGCAGGGAGGGGGCAGGTCCTATTTTACTGCTGTGATCTGGTCACCCCATGTGTGCTGTTTCTTCCTCCCCCCGCCCCTGAACCTTGTTTCAATGGGGCGGAGCTGGGGAAGGAGGGTTTGTTTCCACAGGGCTGGGTGGCGCTGGAGGGGGGGGAAGGATGGGGGCAATTTTATATTAATAAGGAAATATTTTATAAATTTTAATAAAATAGTGAAGAAAATCAGTTGTACAACTATCAAAACAAATTATTTTCCTGATATGAAAGTGCAAATCAGCTAATTAATATATGATGCAATGTATGTAATAGATAATTTTGTTATTATTTATATAGTCATGGAAAGTAAATAATACATGGAAGACATGAAAGGGTTTTTTTTAAGTGTTTTTTTGTTTTAGTCATCCCTGCCGGGGCCCCATCAAAACTGTTCGAATTGGGCCCCGCACTTCCTGAAGCCGCCCTGGCAATGAGGCTAATCATCTAGTGGAACAAGCTCCGCGAGGGACGTGGTTAAGTCCCCATCACTGCCCTGTGTAAATGAAGACCGCAGCTCTTGCTGCAAGACACGTGGTGTGTGGGTGTCCCTGTTCCCCTTCAGAACCTCTGGTACATGGTGCTTTCCTGCTCCCAGTTCAAGATCCCCATCATGTGGGTGCTCCCATCCAGGATCTCTGGTGGGTGTCTCTGTCCCCCACCCCATGAACTACCTCCCGTGTGTGGTTTCCCCTGCCTGCCCCCATCCAGGATCTGTGGGTGTCTCTGTTCCCCTTTTCAAGATCCGTGTTGCTTGGGTGCGTCCCTCACCCCCAGTCAGCATCCCCAGCGTGTGGGTGCTCCCATCCCCCCTGCAGGCTCTGCGGGGGGTGTCTGTATAAAAAGAGACCGTGTCTCGCCCAGGCTACACTGCAGGGGCTATTCACAGGCACAATCCCACTACTGATCAGCACAGGAGTTTTCACCTGCTCTGTTTCCAACCTGGGTCGGTTCACCTCTCCTTAGGCAACCTGGGGACCCCAAGCTTCCCCGGGATCACCATATTGATGCCAAGCTTAGTGCGGACACCCGATCGGCACAGCCCCCCTGCAGCCCAGAACTCCTGAGCTTAAGCGATACACTGGCCTCAGCCTCCCCAGGCGCTGGGATCACAGGCACCAGCCATGGAGCCCAGCTGCTTTTATTGCTTGGCAGCTGGAGCTTTAAACTCTGCTTGTGAGCTCTGTGCCTGGGCCAGACGGGGACAGCCTGGAACTGGGAAATGCTCCTGCTCCCCCCGCCCCCATCTCATGTCGAGCTGCAGGTGCCGCTGTCCTCCCAGGTAAGATCCCGGATGTTTCAGTGCCCCCTTCCCCCGCCCAGGTGTCCGGGTACCTCTGCCCCCCATACAGAATCCTGGATGTGTGGGTGTCCGTCCCTCTGCAGAGGATCCCGCAATGTGGATGCCCTTGTCCCCCCCCACAAGATCCTGGATGTGTGGGTGCCACTCTCCCCCCCCCCCGTAGATCTCTGGTGGGTGGGTGGGTGCCCCTGTTCGCCCTTACAGCAACCCTGGGGCACGGGGCCTCCTCCGCCCCAGCTCAGGGTCCCCAGGGTGTGAGTGCTCCCATCCCCCGATACAGGCTGGGGGGATTATAACTGGCTCTCCCTGTCCTGCCCAGGCGGTGCTACAGCAGCTGTTCACAGGGGCAGCAACCCCACTGTCACCCTGCAGCTTTAACCTGCTCCAGGGGTGACCTGCTTCACCCTCCTGTGGGAGCCCGGGGACCCCGAACTGCCCAGAATCACCTGATTGATGCCAAGCTTAGCACAGACACCGGCTCAGCCTGGCAGGGAGCTGCCCTGAGCCCTGACAATCAGCTTCCCTCCGCCTCCTGCTGCACAGCGAGGATCCCACGCGAGAGGCTTCGGGCCCAGTTTGTTCAGGAGCGTCCCAGGCTCCAGCTGTAAACTCTGCTGGTCAGTTCTGATCTTTGGCCACACGGGGGCGGCACTAACGGTCCCATCTAAACGCTGTTTGCGTTTGACCCTTCGGATTGCAGATTGTAACCCGCGGGCAGATCTCTGAGTGCAGCCAGATCCCTCCCCAAACTGAACATTGAAGCAGCAGCTCCCGTTGGAAAGATCAGGATTTTTGCCTTTAAAAACAAGGGAAATGTCTGCAGCGAGAGACTGAAGAAGCTCAATTGATTTCATTGACTCCATGAATGTTCCTCTGTGTCCCCCTAGGAGTCTTGCCCCACATTTTGGGAACCACTGAACCCTACTCACTAATCAGCGGCTAGTGATGCCAAAACCCAGGGAAAGGGAGAACAAGTGCAGGGCCCCCAGCACTGGAGCCATGTGAAGGGGCTGCAGGAGAGGGGCAATGGCTGGTGGCACAGGGAGTTAAGGGCAAAGGGGGCACAGGAGGGGCAGGAGTTAGGGGTGAAGGAGGTACAAGGTTTGGGAGCACAGGAGCTAGCGGTAAAGGGAGTGGGGATCGCCCAGGGGCAATGGGGAAGTGCCAAAGTACAAGCTTTGCCCAGGGCACCATTTTTCCCTAATGCTGGTTTGAGCAAACAATTGGAAATGACCCTTCAGTGAGACCAGAACCATCGTGTAGCAAAGCCCCTTTGTTAAGTGGTGGTGGCTGAGGGCTTAGGGAGATGGGATAGAAAACAACAGGCACTTGTCTGTGGAGGTTTGATTCTTGCCTGTTAAGCAAGGCTGGTGTGTGGTGTCTCCATGGCTGTACTTCCAGTGTCTGATTTTCCACAGGGAGCCAAGTCTAGACATACTCAGGGGCTCTGCGCCAGGGTTTCTCAAACTTCCTTTCACTACAACCCCTTTTTGCCAAAAAAAACCCCAAAAAACTTACTACCTGACCCTAGAAAGACACACCAAGCCCCTCTACACTGAGCACAGGCAGAGGAGACAAAGCCTGAGCCCTGCCCCAGTTAGGAGAGGGTAAAACCAGAGCTTGAGGGATTCAGCCCTGGCTGGTGGGGCTCAGACTTTTGGTTTCAGCCCCAGGCACCAACAAGTCTAATGCCAGCCCTGGCGACCCCATTAAAACAGGGTTATGACCCACTTTGGGGACCTGACTCACAGTTTGAGAACCACTGCTCTATGCTGATGGGAGAGAGTTTTCCTGGGGGTGTAGTTAATCCACTTCCCAAGAGATGGCAGCTATGTCACTGGGAGAAGCTATATCGGTGGGTGTGCAAGCTGTGGTGTTTGCCACATTTAAGAAGTTTAATCAAACCCCATTTTTAAAACCACCTGTGGTCTGGGAATGGCAAAGGACCTCGATGAAGCAGGGTTTGTCCTTCAAAGTCCTGGACATCACGGTTCCATACTCTTAGCATCATGGGGTTATTGTTCAGTGTTAGAGTGCTTGACTGCAGTTTAAGTAGTCCTCAGTTCAAACCCCCGTGTTCCTTTATAACCCTCTTTCTTTTTTTTTAAAAAGTTAAACATTTTCATTTCCATTCTCCATTATGTTCAGGGGCTCCTCTATACAGGAGTGCTTGATATCAATGTAAACACTCAACATTTCGCTGTCCAAATGCATAAAAACCTAGCGAAGCTGTCCATCAGCTGAAATCAGTTCCAATCCTCTAAGTGTCTAGTTTATGTTTTCATCAGTTAAACAAAGGTATCATAGGAATGTACATTTGCAGATCCTCTTCTCCAGGAGCTATGTTGTGCAGAAGAACAAGAACCACATCCAGCTGCAGTTCAGGAATCTGATGACCAAAGAGCCACGAAGTGTTCTGAGGGCTGGAGAAAAATGCCTTCTAGTGAGCTATTGAACAAGCTCAACCTCTTTAGCTTATCAAAAGAAGATTGAAAGGTGACTTCATTGAAGTGTTGAAGGGCCTTAATGGAGACAAAAGATTGGGTATTAAAGGGCTTTTTAATTGAGCATAGAAAGGCATAACAAGACCCAGTAGCTGGAAGGTGAAAAGAGACAAATTCATATTAGAAATAAGACACAAATATTCAACAGCGAGGATGATTCACCACAGGAACAAGCTACCAAGGAAAGTGGTGGATTTGCCATCTCCTGATGTCATATAATGGAGACTAGATGCCTTTCTGGAATGGGTTTGCCCCAAAAGTAGCTCTGGTGTCATACAGGAGGCCTGTGATATGCAGGGGGTCAGATTAGATGCTCTAATGGTCTCTTCTGGCCATAAAGTCGACTAATTTCTGAAAAACTGAGTGTAGCATTGGGAGCAGCGTCTGATGTTTTCCTGTCTAGCCGGCTTGCTTCCTAGAACGAACGCTCCTTGAGTGGGGTGATCCACAGGGAGTAGCTCAAACCTCCAAAGTGCCTGGGCAGGGGCAGGACATTAGCACAGCAAGGGAGGGGTGTGGCAGTGACATCACAAAGGCTTTTGCAGGACCTCAGACTATTGGTCAAAGGTGGTGGGGAGGTGGTGACCTCACAGAGAGATGCTGACATCAGGCAGGCAGGACAGGGGCGAGGGGCCAGGGAAACCTCAGAGACCCTGTGGCTTTGCTTCAGCAAGTCTCCTTCTCCAGATCTCTCTTTGAGGACTGAGGGCACGTTTACACTTACCTGCTGGGTCGACGCGGCAAGTTCGACTGCTCGGAGTTCGAACTATCGCGTCTGATCTAGACGCGATAGTTCGAACCCCGGAAGCGCTAGTTTGAACTCCGGTACTCCACCGCGGCAGGAGGAGTTGCCGGAGTCGACCTTGGAGCCGCGGAGTTCGCTTCGCGGCGTCTGGACGGGTAAGTGAGTTGAACTAGGTAGTTCGAATTCAGCCACGTTATTCACGTAGCTGAATTCGCGCATCGTAGTTCGACCCCGACCTTAGTGTAGACCAGGGCTGAGAGAGTATTCGGGTTCACGACGTGAGCGCCAGGAGGAACCTCTTTCGAGTTTTCTCCTTCCCTTTTCCTGATTTTACTAGAAAACAGCCCTCCTGTTTAGAAGGTAAGAGTCTCCTCGAGGTGAGACACCTGTTCAGTCTGAGCCATGTGGTGACTATTGAATTCTAGGCATGGACAACACGAGCTTAAGGAGGCAGAATTTTATTTTGCACCTGGGATTTTGTCCCTTAGAATCACTGGGGACATTAGGTTTTGTCCTTTTTGTTTCCCCTTTTCCTCCATCCATCCCTTCCTCCTTTCTCTTTGTCTCTTGCTTCTTTTGTCTTTTCACCTGTTCCTCCCAACTCCAGGAGCGAGGTGTGTGTGTGTGTGTGTGTGTGTGTGTGTGTGTGTGTTGTGACGGAGTGGTCTGAGCTCCCACTGTGGGAGGTCCACCCAAAAATGTGGGGCTGAAATAGTGCTCGGGCAGTGATCCCCACTGGTGACCTGGGCCATCCTTTGGGCTCTCTGGTGAGAACCTCAGCTTCTCGTCCTCAGTCTCTACCCTGATTGGCTGAGCAGGGGTTATTGACAGGAGAGAGACTCAGGTCCTTGTTGTTCTCTTTTAAGACCAAGGAAATAAGTCAGAACCAGTCATATGTTTGACAAATTTTGCTGCTTTCTGCATTAATGGTCTCTGAGCAGTTCATGATTCTCTCTAACATTGCAGTTCTCCTCAAATACTTGCTGAATAATTACTGTGAACTGTTGTTGGTCTGGAGCTCATCTGAGAGCACTTTATTCAGATCATTCAATGTCTGAAATTCAAGATGTGATGGTTAGTTTGAAAATCAGGGCTCTTGGGTCCTATTCCCAACTCTGCCACTGACTGGCCGTGTGACCTAAGACAAGTCAATTCTCCTTTCTCAGCCTTAGCTTCTTCCTCTTTCAAGGAGGGATAATAATGATCCGCTCCTACCTACCTCAACACACTCACTGTCTCTCCCCACACAGAAACAGTCTCCACACTGCAGTTGAAAAGCAGCTGGCAATCTAGTAGGATGCCCATGGAACATTACACCATGGGACCAGCTCATGCTGCTGTCTCTGTGCATCAGTGACCCTCACGGGGCCGGATCAAGTAAGGGACTGTTGACCCCTTACTAAAACTTAGTGGGGGTTTTGGTTGGCTAGTTCCCAGCAGCAATAGAAGGGGGAAGAGTCAATGGGAAATCAGGACCCTGAGACTGACAGTCCCCAGGGGCAACGGGGAGAGGCCAAAGCTCCAAGTTAGCTGGACTGACAGGCCAGGCAGTGTAATGAGGGAGTCACCAGGCCAGGGGGTCCCATCCTCCGTGGGAGCTGGAACTGCCTGGGCCAGAGTGGGGCGGAGCTAAGGAGAGAGCAGGAGCCTGAGAAGAGCCGGGGAGCAGAGCTGCGCAGGTGTAGTGCCAGAAACTGCTCCCTGTAGGACTTTGCTACCTGTAGCAGTTACTGATACCTGAGGTTGTTCTTATTTGCTGACTTGTCCTAATTGGCTAAAACTTGACAGTGGTGGGGGATGGAACCATAAAGGCTTCTGTCCTCCAAACGACCCTGCCTGGTGCCCATCTGTATCTATTACCTCTTAACACCGGATTGTAAAAAATAGAGTGAGGTCATTTAAACATCATTTATTTTGCAGCTTCATTTACTGTGCTTACAATGTAGCATCCTGACACCGATACTTCTGCCCACGTGCCCTGTGGGTTGGATTCATTTTAGTGGGATGCGGGACATGTGGAGGATAATTTAAACTCTTAATTTCCTTAGGGTTTCCCTTTAATATACTTCTCTGCTGGTGCAATTTCTGACCATTGCACGTCTATTGTATTTATTACAATAGCACAAGTAAGTCACACAAGTGACATAGTCTAGGGGCTTGGCTACACTTGCAAGTTAGAGCCCATTAAAGCAGCCCCGGGTGCCCTAACTCCTGAGGTGTCCACACTCGCAAGGCACATGGAGCACCTGGGCTCTGTAGGTGGAGCGCTCCTGGTAATCCACCTCCATGAGAAGTATAAAGCTCGCTGAGCCCTGCTGAAATACCCGGGCATCAGTGTGGATGACGTGTTGCACCACTGCACTGTGTTTGGCCTCAGGAAATGTCCTATAATCCCCTGAAGTCAAGTGCCCACTCTGGTCATTGTTTTGAAATCGGCTGCAGGCATGCGGATATCCCCTTTCGAAGCTCCGTTTCTGACAGCCGGCTGCTTATCTGCTCTGGGACAAAGCAACCATTAGTGTGGAGTGCTGCTGTTGTGAGTGTGTATGAGGGGAGGTGGGGGTCTGCTGCTGTCTGAACACACAAGACAGCATGCTGACACACTCTCAGCCCCCCCCAAACACACTGTCACTCCCCCCACGTACACACAACACACTTCCTGTCACACTCCACCCCGGCCCCCCATTTGAAAAGCACATTGCAGCCACTTGCACACTGGGATAGTTACCACAGTGCACTGCTCTCTGTGGCATTGCCAGAGCTGCTAATGTGGCCACTCCAGTGCGCTTGCAGCTGTCAGTGTGAACACACGGCAGCGGTTTCCTGCTGTGGTTTAACTCCCAGCGCCTACCTCTGCAAGTGTAGCCAAGCCCTAAATTTCCCAAACCAACCGAACTCAGTAACTGCCCTCCACCACCACATGCAGGGAGTAGGGGCACCGTGGAGCACACGCCGCACTTACTGGCTCAGCCTTGTGCATGCTGGGGTGGCCACCTCCCATTGATGAGAGCTGGTCCCACTGTCTCCGTGGAGCTCCAGTCTGCCCTGCTGCCATCCCTATCTGTGTTGTCTTCTAGCAGTTGACTGGAAGGTGAGCACTGGCCGCATGCCATGTAGCCGTGTTGTCTCGAAGGGCGAAAGCAGGAGGAATGGTGCCTTCATAGCCCATCTTATATTCCATAACATAGTTAAGGAAAATATTTCTCAATGAATTCTCAGTAAAAGATCAGTAGCAGCCAGTGTCCGCATCAGTCTACGAGCATTGGTATTTTCTTGAAATTTGTCAGACCAACCTATCTAACACTTAACACACATTTGAAGTTCTTCTTTTCACACTGTTGCTCATTCTCAGGTTGTGCTTTGTCTCCAGACAGATCCATTCTCTTTCAGGACAGCCTTGCTCTTTCTGTCTGTGTCACTCACTGAGGTGTCGGAGTAAACACTCCCCTTCCTTCTATTCTCAGACAAACACTAGTATTAAGTGTTTGCTACTGATGGGTCTAGAAAGGATTTGTCAAGTGGAAGATGCTGTTTCTGGGGGATTGCTCCCAAGATCCAGTACTTTGGGTTCAAACGTCTCCCAGCTTCCTTGGGGAAAATAACACCAGGGCTTTGTTGCAATATACAGGAAGGAAGGAGTTTTTCTACCCCAGATGGGACTTGAACCCACAATCTCTGGCTTAGGAAGCCAATGCCTTATCCATTAGGCCACTGGGGCCCTGAAGAGAGAGGTGGAAATTCCCTCTCAGGATTGCACATTCCTCACATTCATTCAGAAGCCAAATACCCCATTTAATGGCCTTACAGAAACGTCTGCATCCCCTGGCAGCGAGGCACCTGGGCAGGTCGCTGACAGAGCAGAGCACCACCTTTCTGCCAGCCATCGTTAGAGAAGAACCCCACCCTAGAGTCACCCCTCCCTCCTTCAGCACCTCCACGGCTGTGGCTCTGAGTGGCAGTAGGATGATTAGGGGGTGAATCCGGGGCTGGAAGGGGGGTAAGGTCGGCCTGTAAGGAGGAACCAGGTGGGGCAGACCCAGGGGGAGGCTGTGGGCTGCTGGTCGGTTGTTGGGATCCGAGCTCTAGATCAAAGCTGCACAGTGACCTGACACCCAGGGTTACAGGGCTGACATAGTGACCCCCTTACTGGCCTCGGTGACCCCCAAACCCTTGTTACTAAGGGCATTGAGGAGTCTCTGTCCCTTAATAACTTCTGGGAGCTCCCCAGCAGGCTGCGGGTGTCAGCCACCTCCTGCCTCACAGGTTAGACTCTTGGCACCGTGCCAGCTGCCCCCTCGCTTGCAGGCCCAGTGTAAGAAGCAGGAGGCCTGGTGCTGGCAGAAGAGGGTTTTGATTGATCCACCTCTGTGTTATGGGCACAGGACACTTCCACTCAGTAGCATAGCTGGGGGGGGGGAGCAGGGGGAGCAGCTAAGGGCGTCGGGTTCCTCCGGTGGGGGTGTGGAGCAGCCGTTCGTTTTCCTGTTCGCGCTCCTCTGCGGTGTGAAAATCGGGGAGGGGAGGCAGAAGCCCCACTTCCCTCCCGAACTGACGCCCAGTGGGGGAAGCCAGGACAACGGGGGGGGGCGGGAGGTGGTGGCCAGACTCTCACCCCCAGGGTCCAGCTCAACTTCCTCCCCGCGCCACTGGCCCCCAGTCCCCTTCCACCACCAGGTCAACCCGGGCACTAGGGCAGGAACGGGGTGAGGCAGCAAGTCAAGCTGAGCAAGGCAGGCAAAAGCGAGTCTTGTCTTCATGGGCCACTCCCAATGACGCCCTTTTTGTGTGCAACTGCTGCAAAAACAGCCCAGACAGAGAAGCACCAGGCCAAAATACTAGCATACAGCTGCTAAAGTAGCTCAGTTGGGAGAGCATTAGACTGAAGATCTAAAGGTCCCTGGTTCAATCCCAGGCTTTGGCAGGTGCTTTCATCCTCTTTGTGCAGGGGCAGCTTGTTTTCTAGAAGCCCAGTGGTGCCTGCACCCAAGATGAGCAGGGTTTCCCTGGGGTAAAGCAATTTTGGGGGCCCCTTCCATTAAAAAAAAGTGGCAATACTGTATTCTCACGGGGCCCCTGCAGGGCCTGAGGCAAATTGCCCCACTTGCCTCCCCTCTGGGTGGCCCTGAAGGTGAGTCTCTGCTGTAGGAAAACATAGAATGGGCTTCTGCCCCTAGTTGGCCCACCTGACTTTTAACAAGGAGAGATGGGAGCTGTCTTTCCCAACATGGCAGGAAGAGAGCAAGGCAGGGTGACCCTCAGGAATGGTGCCAGAGGGCTGCTGGGCAGTGACAGGCAGGAATAGGGGATGAAAACTCCTCTGTGCAGCTGAGCAAGGGCAGTACCAGGGAAGGGGCATCTGTAAAAGTGGCCGTGTGGAAGATGGAAGGGATTTGGGGGCCCAGGAGGAGGTGCTTGATGTTCAGTGCCTTGGAGCAGCTGGACTTAGCCATGGTGAGTGTTCAGGAAATGCCCATTAATAACTCTAGGGTAGCTCAATAGGCAGAGGGTGATTGGAGGAAGGGCCTCCTGGCCAGGGAAGAATGATGGGGCTGGAGTCACATTCGTGGTGCGAGTACAGAAGGTGGTGGAGCTCCGACCAGGGAGGGCATTACTGGTGGGCTTTGTGCTCTGTGGCACTGGTTACTGCTATATTAGTGTGTATGGTCCCCAGTTAAGGCATGAGAGGGAAGATCAAAGGCTCCCTTCCTCTGGACTGCATGGTGTTCGTTGTTGTTGTTGGGGGGGGGGTTAATTGTGTCAGCCAGCCTGAGCACCGCTGGTCCTGTTTTCCCAACCGTCAGAGGAAACATTTTCACAATGAGCACTACCTGGCGCAGGTCGGCTTAGAGGAGCTCACTCCAGCCACAGAGGGGGTTCACCTTTCTGCGGGGACAGACCAGGACTCGCATTGACCGGATTTATGCTTAGCTTTTGTATCTTTAGCACGTTGCTTCTCAGATTCTTTCTTGGCCTGACTTGTTACACTTTGACACTTAACAGGCCAGAGTTTGTGCACCTTCCTATTATCCTCACTAGGATCTGATTTCCAAATTTTGAGGAATGACTTTTTGCCTCTAATAGCCTCCAGTACTCGGCCGTTTACCTAGAGTGGCGTTCTGCTGGTCCTCCTATTGTCGTTTCTGATTTAGGGCAAACGTTTCATCTGAGCCTCTAACTGCAGTGTTTTTCAACAGTCTGCATGCTGCTTGGAGGCACCTAACACTTGTGACAGCAGCTCCTTTTAATTCCCACCTAACCATCTGTACTTATGCCGATAGGTCGACTTTAGGTCTTTAACTTTGAGCGGTAGCTGAGAAGATGGTAAATCGGGCAGAAACCCATTCGACAAACCTCTTCATTTCCTTGTTATTTCCTGACTTCTTCATTCATCCCCTTTTCCTTATTTCCTGGGTGAGGCGGCGGCCTGCCAGGGAGCTCCCCGGCACCTCTGGCTGCCTGGGCTGAAGGCAAGAGGCAGGCCTGGGGGTGGTGAGGGCCTCTTGTCCCGTAATGAGGCCGCACTGCTTCCTGGTCCCTTTTCCCACCCACACCAGCAGGTGGCTGCTGCGGGAGAACACGAGGGAGGCTCTCGGGATGCTAGGCAGCGCTGTGTGGCTGTCAGGGGAAAGACCCTTCTTCTCTAAAGATGGCTGGCAGAAAGGTGGTGCTCAGCTCTGTAAGCGACCTCCCCAGTAGCCTCGCTGCCAGGGGATGCAGACATTTCTGTAAGGTGCAGAAAGAGGTTATTTGGCTTCCAAGTTAATATGAGAAATATGCATTTAGGAGATTGAATTTCCATTTTTCTACAGGGCCCCAGTGGCCTAATGGACAAGGCAATGTCTTTCTAAGTCAGAGATTGTGGGTTCAAGTCCCATCTGGGGTGAAAAACTGCCTCTATATTGCAAGGAAACCTTGGCCTTATTTTCACCAAGAAAGCTGGGAGATGTTTGAACGCAAAATATTGCATCTTGGGAAAAATGCCCCAGAAATGGGCATCTTGACAAATGCTTTCTAAACCCCGCAGTAGCAAACAATTAATGCTACTGTTTGTCTGAGACTAGAGGGAAGAGGAGTGTTTACTCCCACACCTCAGTGAGTGAAACAGACGGAAAGAGCAAGGCCATCCTGAAAGAGAATGGATCTGTCTGGAGACAAAGCAGCCCCTGAGAATGAGCAACAGTGTGAAAAGAAGAGGTTGAAATGTGTGTTACATGTTAGTTAGTGTTAGAGGGTTTATCCCTTCACCCTCCCATTACCGGGTCCTTCTTGCATACACACAGAGCAGCAATACGCAAAGTCCCAAGGTGCAAACAATTAGATGTTTATTGGATTGAACTTCCAGCAAGCAATGATTCCAGTTTCCTTCCTCGGTGTCCCCATCCCAGCCCTGACGCCACAGAGCCTTGCCTGTGTCCCTGTTCCCATTCTCCCCCTTAGCAAAACATAGGACATATGGTGACACATTTCCTGATTGGGCCAGGCATCAAGGTGGAAGGTGTTGATATTCCATTTGTCCCACTGCCCCGTGCGTAGTACAGTGCCCTGCACCTTCTCTCGTACGGGCTGCCACACCTGTTCCAATTAGCGTTCCAGACTTCCCACTATAGTGGGCCTGGGAAGGTTGGGTCCAGGTTGTCTAGTACAGGGGGGAGGGGCTTACTCCATTACTTCTCGGTTATTTCCATAGGCAACGAACACAAGTATACTTAGCAATACACCAGCCACTGTAACAATCCACAGCAACACCGAGAGACCTGAGCACTGCAGCATGGTCCAACATCCCGGCCACCACCGAAACACCTCCTCTCCTCCTTCGACGGGGTCAAGCTCTTAACACGCCCAGTTGCAATACGCTGCCGCTGCAGGTTTTCGTGCTTTTGTCCATATCATAAGTCCATTGAATGTCCACAGAGAAATGGGTTATTGTCCAAACCAACTTAACCACGTGCTGTGGAATCAGGCCATATGCGCTGGTTCGATTATTCACAGCAGGAAGATTCACAGGTCTATCTGTGCGCCAAAGCCCAGAGAGCAGTGTGTAGTGTGGAATTTGGTTAGGGGCTGGGGTAATTGTGCCCCCAGTAATATGTACATTTCCAGCAAAACACCTCATACACAGTACACCCAATTGTCCACCCCTTGCCATGGACCATTGGGTGTGCTCCTCCACGGCCATCAGGGAGGGGCACATTCAAACATCTTCTCTGGATTTACACCATTTTACACACTCCTCCATTGATTCCCAGCGAGCAAATCCCCTTCTCATTATTCCCATAGGGCTTGTGGGGCCCACCTCAGCTGCCGATTCACTTCCAGATACCACGGTAGCTATTACACAGGTGCTGGCCTCCTTGTCGAGCATTTTGAATGTCCACACACATCTTCCCCCAGGTCAGCCTTTTGAAGCCATCCCCACTCATGTCATGAGGTTTTTCTGTTCATTGAAACACAACAATGCTAACAACAAGACAAACACCACAGACAAACAATACAAAACATAGATTCATGGTATTATGGTTTAGTCTTTTGCTGGCACCAGCTTGCTCGTAGAGTGTCTGAAAAACAAAAGAAACAATTTCCACACACACACCCCCCCACCCCCGTGGGGACAGATTAGTGCTTAATAATAATAATACCACTTCCTTTTACAAATTTCCTTGCTAATTGCAGGAAAAACAGAAGAATTCCCTCCAGGCTGTCCTTATTTTGTTCTATATTCAGATAGTGAATTACTCCTCACTGGTCATTTATGAAATTCATGAAGTGGTGTGCCTCAGTTTCCCCTCTTGTACAACAGACCAAGTTTGCAATAGTTTCTCTGCTGTACCAAGCATTAAGTTTATCCTCAGGTAACAGCTGAGAGACAGCTTTAGATTTAGCTTTAGCACTGTACATACACACACACACCTTAGGGTTAACTGTCCCCTTATTTTCAGACTTGACTTGTTTTTTCATCTCCCTTTCCTGGAGGGCCACAATCTGAGTCTTCCAGTAGCTTGTTTGCTGACCAGATGTATTTATTATTTGCAGCTCCTTTTTGCTGCCACTGATGGGCAGTTCTCTCCTTCCCCCATCAGCTAGGTCATTTGCATTCACACCCGCTTTCGGGCTTGGCTTTTGGATCCAAAGCCATCAGCAGCTCAGAGACTGTCTTAAAAGGGACACAATCAACTTCCACCCGAGTTCTGATTACTTTCCACTTTCATCTTCTGCTTCAAAACACACAGATCTGAAAAAGAAACCTCAACCTATTGTGGCTCCCTTTGGAGCCCTAATAGGGTTTGAGCTAAGTACCATGTTTTGTTTGCATTTCTTTTACCCTTTCTCCAATATACACTGCACACGTCCTGGGAAAAAGCACATTCCTTCCATAGTTTAACCTTCATAACATTATATTACAAACCATAAGTCTCAGTTTAGGTTTTTAAAACCTTACACAATTACACAAAACATTTTGTTTTGTCTAACAGCCCTTGCACTGCAATAATTTTTTTTTACACAACTGTACCCCGATTACACGTCCATCTTGTACAACCAGAGACAGCCAGGGGCAGGCAAGTTAAGTGCCAATAGAAACCCCTGACATTCCTGTAGTGATTTTGATTACATTACCCAGGAGTCAAATCATTTTGATGAGATTATCTCTCCGCCTGCTGCCTGCAGCCGTCCCCTATAGACCATTTCTGTGGGCAAAGGGCCCATTTCCCCTCAGAATGGCTGTAAAGGCTTCTCGACAAAACATAGTGATGGTAGCAGCCACTTTACCTGACCCTCTTGTATAATTTAATTACTAAGCTTCCATCCAACGTGAGTGCACAGAGCTGCACATACAGTTACATTTATATAACTGGGTTTTATTATTAAACCAAAAACTGCCCTTCTTGTAACACCACAACTGTTGCCTTTTGCTATTTCCACAACTCACAAATGTTTACTTTCCTCCAAACTCTGTATTATTAATTTTTGCAAAGCCCTGGCTGCACTGCAGTGCTGGGGTGACTCTGCAGGGGGAGAAGCTGCTGTGGAGCAATGTAGAGCAGGTGCAGGAAGGAGCCGGGGTCACTGTTCACATTCTGAACTGCACAATTTTCCAAATTTGGGAATGTCCGAGAACAATTCTAAGGGGAAGGTGAATGCAGAGCAGTGACACTGGAGGTGCCCAGACCTCCAACGGGGGTGGTGTGGAAATTAATAATGGGAAGATCATTTGCAAAATTAGTCGTCACTGACAAGATTTGTCTCTTCTTATTTCCGGTTGCGGTGTTATTTAGCGGAATCAGGACATATTTTTACTATGTTAATTAAACACATACTTTTATTTAACCAAGCCAAAAACTTAGTGTCACTTATTTTTTCTCTGTCCTAACAAGAACTAAATGAATGTTGTGACTTTCTGGAAAGTGCAGCGAGATTAAATGTGGGGAATTCAGTCTGTGTGTTTGTGAGCTGATGTTTTCCTCTCACAGGTCAGTGCCTGCATTGAAATACCAAGAGGGATCTAAGGGCTGGTGTACACCGGGCACAGGGGTGTTCGCAGAAGGGGCGGGGCCTCAGGTGGAAGGGGCGGGGCAGGGCATTAGTCTCCCCCAGCTGGCGGTTCACGCCCTGCCCATGGTGTTGCAATGAAAGAGGCTGCCCAGTCTGCACTTGTAGTGAGGTTCCCCCACTACGTGGCTGCAGGAGACAGGCAGGTGACTGCAGGGGAAGTGGCGACACAGGAGCTCTCAGCAGCAGGGTGAAGGACAATGCCGTGGAGCAGCAGCGACGCAGAGTGAACAGGGCAAACCGAGAGCCAGTTGAAGGAGTGGCAGCAGCAGAAGCTGAGAGTTTGCTTGATGCCTTCGCCCGCTGCTGTTTTCTGCTGGTCGCTGGGTGACAGTTCCTGCCTGTGGCAGCTGGGGGCTGCGGGGTCCCCTCGCTGCCTGTGGCGGCCAGGATCCGGGGGGGTCCCCTCGCTGCCCATGGCACCCAGGGTCCATGGGGTCCCCTCGCTGCCCATGGCGGCCGGGAGCTGGGGGTCCTCCATGGGGTCCTCGCTGCCCGTGGCGGCCGGGAGCTGGGGTCCTCGCTGCCCGTGGCGGCCGGGGCCATGGGGTCCCCTCACTGCCCGTGGCAGCCAGGGTCCATGGGGTCCCCTCGCTGCCCGTGGCGGCCGGGGCCATGGTCCCCTCGCCGCCCATGGCGGCTAGGAGCTGTGGGGTCCCCAGCTGCCTGTGGCGCCCAGGGTCCATGGGGTCCCCTCGCTGCCTGTGGCGGCCGGGGCTGTGGGGTCCTCACTGCCTATGGCGCCCGGGGTCCATGGGGTCCCCTCGCTTCCCGTGGTGGCTGGGGGCCATGGGGTCCCCTCGCTGCCCATGGTGGCCATGGTCCGTGGGGTCCCGATGGCAGCTGGGGGCTCTGGCATCCACCTGCAGTGGCTGGGAGCTATGGGGCCATCTGCAATGGCATTTGGCTGAGGCTTCTCCTCACCCCATGGTGACTGCGCACTCCAGGCTCTGCCTGCAGTGTCTGAGAGCTGGGGGCTCCCTCGCTTGCCTGTGTCAGCTGGGAGCTCCAAGGTCTTCGGTGCTGCAGGGTCTATTAGCAATGACGTGGGGCTGCAGGGTCCTCACGCCATCAATGCCTGCTGGGAAATCCTGGGTCCGCTCACAGCGGCTGGGAGCTCTGGGGTCTACTTGTAGGAGCTGGGAGCTGCAGGGTCCATATACAGTGGTGTGGGGCTGTGGGGGCTCCCCCGCCACCCATGGCTGCAGAGGTAGTATATATATTGTGTGAATGGTGCTCACATAACACAGAGAAAGTTGCCTATGCAGCTCACAATAGTAAATAAAGTCAGACCAGAAGTTCTCTTCTTTCCAAGTGGGAATTGTGCAGGGAGGAACAACAGACCTAGTGCAGCTGTGTTGCCACTGTTTACTAGCCCTGAAATGGTTCCGAATGCCTTGGGTCAAGTGGCACCAGTTCTAAAAGTAAGGGTGATTTAGTGCTGTGGTTCTCAAACAGGGGTATCCAATGGTCTTCCAGGGGGTACAGCAACTCATCTAGATATTTGCCTAGTTTTACAACAGACTACATAGAAAGCACTAGCAAATTTGTAACAAATTAAAATTCATATGTTGATCTGTTTATACTGTTCTCTATATACACTGAAATGTAAGTACAATACTTATATTCAAGGGATTTATTTTTATAAATATTGCATCTGATTTTGTAAGCAAGTAGTTTTTAAGTGAGGTAAAACTTGGGGGTATGCAAGAGAAATCAGACTCCTGAAAGGGGTACAGGTGTCTCTAAAGGTTGAGAGCCACTGATTTAGTGCAGGTACCACCGGTAACATAGAACCCTGCAAAAACGTCTAGTGCAGATGAATTTGAGAGCAAGCCAGAGAGAAACAGCTGCGGAGCATGCTAGATAAGGCTGACCTGTCCCGATTGTCTGTGCCTGACAAGCTGTCATGTGGTACGGAGGAGCCTGTGAGAGGTATGGCAAAGCAAGAGGGTTTGATTAGTTGCTAGGAGCTCCACATGCTAATCAGGAGGTGTGTTTCTGTAAATAGCGACATAAACATCTTCTAATGGCCAGTGTGCTAAAGCTGTCTCAATTGTGCTTTAATGAAATGGGGACCTGGTTTTAGATTTTTGTTCTTTAATTCGCTGGGGGTGAAACCCATTGTATGAAAACATTCACCGTGGGAAGAAAGCTTGTGCATATTAGCCTGGATGTGTAGCCGAGGACAGTTTTGTTAAGACTGTACTTTCAGGGATCATTTCTATAGTTTGTAACTAGAGAAGTGTGGTTGAAAGTGTATGATCTCGCTAACCACGAGAATGAGTTAAAGTGTTCTTTTCTGAGCATGAAGTGAGTGGATAGTATTGCTTTAATGTATCTGCTGTCTGCTATTGATGAGTGTTCTTGTTTTCCTTTTGGGAAGCTGAGAGGAAAAGAGCACAGACTGAGTAGTTAGTCCTTATAAAACAAGTTTAAAAATAAATGTTTTGGCTTTTTTTTGTATTATCTGAACTTGTTTAAAGCTTTTCTTCAGTTCTCTTTAAAAAAAGTAAAGGTAGTGTGAAAATGGTGTTTTAGAAGTTTCTAGTTCAGTACTTACTGAAAGAGTTTAAAGATTTCTTTATGCTGCTCTCTCTTTTTTTTCTTGTAATCTATTTCAGTATTTAGGTAGGGTCCTGTGTCTGCATGTTCTTTTCCTTTTCCATTTGCCTCTCCACTTCTCTCTTCTTCCTGTCCCATTTTTTGGGAAGCCCCTATTTTTACTTCTCCTGCTCTGGCAGGGGGTACACAGTTTGCTCTTGGCCCCAAGCACATCAGACAATCCACACAGGATCTGAGAGTAGCTGTCTCTTGGCCGTATAGTGGGTAGAGGGTTCTAAAGCTGTCTCAGGGTATGTCTACACTATGGGATTATTCCGATTTTACAGAAACCGGTTTTTGGAAACATATTATATAAAGTCAAGTGCACGCGGCCACACTAAGCACATTAATTCGGTGGTGTGGGTCCATGTACCGAGGTTAGCATCGATTTCTGGAGCATTGCACTGTGGGTAGCTATCCCACAGTTCCCACAGTCTCCCCCACCCATTGGAATTCTGGGTTGAGATACCAGTGCATGATGGGGCAAAAACAGCATCGCGGGTGATTCTGAGTAAATGTCATCAGTCAATCCTCCCTCTGTGAAATCAACGGCAGACAATCATTTTGCGCCCTTTTCCCTGGATTGCCTGAGCAGACACCATAGCACAGCAATCATGGAACCCGTTCAGCCTTTTGTCACCGTCACTTTATGTCTACTGGATGGTGCTGACAGACGCGGTACTGTAACACTACACAGCAGCATTCCCTTGCTTTTTGCAAGTTAACAAAGATGGTTACCAGCCATACTGTACCATCTGCTGCTTTGCAAGTTTACAATGATAGTTACCAGTTATACTGTACTGTCTGCTGCTGTCTTGATGCTCCTGGCCAGCCTAGGTGAGGTTGGCCAGGAGTATATGGACAAAAATGGGAATGACTCCCCAGGTCATTCTCTTCTTTAAGTTTTGTCTGAAGGGAGAGTCAGTCCTGCCTAGACTATCAGGCAAGCCTCCTAAAGAACCAGA
This sequence comes from Mauremys reevesii, assembly GCF_016161935.1. NCBI lineage: Eukaryota > Metazoa > Chordata > Testudines > Geoemydidae > Mauremys > Mauremys reevesii. Next base: position 7,482,289 of record NC_052639.1, read on the forward strand.
GAGACAAACGGTCATTCCAGCTCAGAGCCCCAGACATCCTGCAGAAATGATGGGCTGCATGCCATTCTAGGGGGTGCCCCTGCAACAACCCCATCCATTGCTTCCTCCTCCCCACCCTCCTGGGCTACCGTGGCAGTTATCCCCCCATTTGTGTGATGAAGTAATAAAGAATGCAGGAATTTGAAACAACACTGACTTTATTGCCTCTGCAAGTAGAGTTCAAAGTGGGGAGGGGAGAGAAGCCTCCAGCTGCTATGATATTCCAGGCAGGACTGAATCTCCATTAGACAAAGCTTAAAGAAGAGAATTACCTGAGAATCATTCCCATTTTTGCCCAGGCACCCCCAACTGACCTCACCAAGACCTGCCAGGAGCACTCATGGGACAACGATGAGGGATATCAGCCCTACCATACCATCTAGAGAAGGGAAGGGGACACTGCTGTGTAGTGCTGCAGCACCATATCTGCCAGCACCATCCAGTAGACATACAGCGACATTGGAAAAAAAGGCAAGAAATGATTTTTTTCCCTTTGCTTTCATGGGGAGGGAGGGGGACAACATATACCCTGAACCACCTGCGACAATATTTTTGACCCTTTAGGCTTTGGGAACTCAGCCAATAATTCAAATGGTTTTCGGAGAGTGCAGGAACTGTGGGATAGCTACAGACGTCAGTTGCCCCTCCCTCCATGAGCATCCATTTCATTCTTTGGCTTTCTGGTACGCTTGTCTCAGCTCTCAGCTCTTAAGTTTCAGCACTGTGTCGAGTCCCTGTTGTGGCCTCTGTCTATCATGGCCTTGGAGATTTTTTCAAATGCTTTGGCATTTTGTCTTTTGGAACGGAGTTCTGATAGAACAGATTCATCTCCCCATACAGAGATCAGCTTCAGTATCTCCCATACGGTCCATGCTGGAGCTCTTTTTGGATTCTGGGACTGCATGGTCACCTGTGCTGATCGGCGCCCACGCTGGGCAAACAGGAAATGAAATTCAAAAGTTCATGAGGCTTTTCCTGTCAACCTGGCCAGTGCATCCAAGTTCAGATTGCTGTCCAGAGCGGTCACAATGGTGCACTGTGGGATAGCCCCCAGAGGCCAATACCATTGAATTGCGGCCACACTAACCCTAATCCGAAATAGCAATACCGATTTCAGTGCTACTCCCCTCGTTGGGGAGGAGTACAGATACTGGTATTAAGAGCCCTTTATATCGATATAAAGGGCTTCATTGTGTGGACGGGTGCAGGGTTAATGTGATTTAACGCTGCTAAATTTGATATAAAATCGTAGTATTGACCGGGCCAGAGAGAGCAGCAGGTTTCCCCTATTGTTTCCCACTCTTGTTTTCTTGATTAGTTTCTCCTCTACACCAACTTGTTTGGTTTCTTGCTCAGTTGGTAGCGCATCAGACTTTTAATCTGAGGGTCCACAGTTCAAGTCTCTGGTCATGTGATAAACTACTCCCCAAGATCTTAAACTGTTTTTCTCATGTCCTCTTTGTTACTTTTTCTCTTCAGGATTTTCCCTTTCCTCAGAAGGGCCTTTTTGTGTGTGGGTTTGAAGGGCAACTTCCTGACAGCCCCTCTGTCCTTGCAGCCTGGAGGAATAAAGGTCTCTGGGCATAGAGCATGTTCCTTCCCTGCGCGCACACACACACACATATATAAACACAACTGAATATCCCTAAGGAATTAGAATCACCTGCTGCCTTCCCTGTCCTGCTGGATCCCCAAATGAAGATGCTCTTCAGCCTAAACCCATGTCCCCTCTTTCCCAGTGCCCTCAATCCCAGCCCTCAGTCCCTCCTATGCTCACTGCTCCTCACTCCCAACCAGAGCCTGCTCCTCTTCACCCTTCTCCTCTGTCCCAACCCACAGCCCCCTCCTATTCCCAGTGCCCCTCAATCCCAACCCACAGGCCCCTGCTATTCCCAGTGCCCTCAATCCCAACCCACAGGCCCCTTCTCCTCACGCTGCTCCTCAATCCCAACCCACAGCTCCCTCCTTCCTCCAGCAGCAGGTGCTTCAGACCCTCAGGAAGATTTTCTTGCAAGGTTTCGTGTAGGAGTCTGCATGTGGATTTTACAATATGTTGGAAATCTGTTGGGTTGCTTGCCGAAATGATCACTTGTGGCTGGTGTTGGATTCCCAGTCTCCATGTTACAGGGGCAGGAGAAATAAAGGGTTGTTATCCTTGTTGTGTGAATCGAGGGCAGCACAACTGTGCTTGGCAGACCCTGATTGAGGGACTCACCCTCAATTCAATAGCACTTGCTAGGCAAGGGACAGGGGTTCCAAAGCCAAGTGGGCCAAGCTCTGGGTCTCAATACTAAAATTGAGGTGTCAGACCAACATTAGGACAGGGTGGTTGTGAAGAGATGAGTGAGTCCCTAGACAACATAGTGAGTATGGAGCCTTCTTATTTCCCCCCTTTTCCACCCAGGATGGCAGGTGAACTCTACAGAGGCACCTCTGGGCTTGCACTGACTAAGGACAACAGCTGTGAGTGGGGTGCAGAGAGGGGATGGCTCATGTTAAAGGACTTTTGTTTGCTGGACTTATGAACCGTAGGGAGAAGGACACTGCCCAGCTTATCTGGGGGTGGGTCTTTCCTCATGGTTTACGTTTATGTGTTGGGGCTGCTGACATGACTTCTGCTAACCCTGGGCTTACATTGCAGTGTAGACATACCCTGAGAGGGCATCTAGACTGTGAGAAAATCCCACTGGCCCGGTTGGCCTGGATGAGCTGATTTGGGATCCTGGAGCTCAGACTGGAGCCCAGGCTCAGAGACCTCACCCTCATGGGGTCTCGGAGGCTGGGCTCAGCCCAAGTGTCTACACTGTAATTTTATAACCCTGCAGCACAAGCCCCACAAGCCTGAATCAACTGACCCAGGGCTTGAGAATAGTGACTTGGGTGTGTTAATGGCAGTGTAGACATAATGCTAGGCTATGTCCACACTGCAATGAAACACCTACGGCTGTCGTGTGCCAGTGCAGGCTCCCAGGCTAGGGCCGTGGGGTGGTAAATTTGCACCGTAGACATCTCAGATCAAGCTCAATACTGGGCTCTGGGACCCCACGAGGTTGGGAGGGAGTTTAGCAAGCAAAAAAGGTAAAATGGCAGTGGAGTATTACCCTGGACTCAATGGCAGTTCTCCATTGGTCTGTCTGCTTTGGGGCAGGGACAATAACACGTCCTGCTGCATTCGTTATTTCAAAGGGCGGTTTAGGATTTTCTTTCTCACACGCGGTGCACGAAGCAGGACGCAACCGTCAGTGGAAACTAAATGAGCTGCTCACAGATTCTGGCAGCCACAATGAGCATTTGCTGTGAGAGCCCAGACCTGCCCCTGTCCCAGAGGGAGGGGGGTCATCTGTGAGAAGCTGGACCACTGACCTATCAGCTCTTAACTCCCAAACTTTCAGTAATTCTGTTATCAGTGCTTGTGAGTATAATCTAAACAGCCATACTGGGCTGGACCAAAGGCCCATCTAGCTCTGTGTTTTGTCCTCTGACAGTAGCCAATACCAGGTGCTCCAAGAGTTACACAACAAGTCACCACTGGGAGTTGAACCCAGGATTTCCTGTTTACAAGACAGGCACTTTAGGCAGCTAAGCCATGGTGCCTGCCTGTAGCTAAACTACCGTGTCTGCCCACAGCGGACTCCCTGCCATCCCCACTGGGGACTGACAAACTTTGCTTGTGTCTGGATTCTGCAAAGCAGAGGAGCAGGTGAGGTTTTCCTTGCAAGCTCTCTCTCTGTGTGTGTGTGTGTGTGTGTGTGTGTGTGTGTGTGTGTGTGTGTGTGTGTGTGTGTGTGTGTGTGTGTGTGTGTGTGTGTGTGTGTATATATATATATATATATATATATATATATATATATATATATATATATATATATATCTTTGGCCAGGTCTGCACTACAAAGGTATTTCAGCATCATTATATTGCTCAGGTATGTGAAAACACACAATGCTCCTCGGTCAGCAGCTTGTGGCTGGTGCACACACTGCAATGCCATGTCTGGTGACAAAACTTCCTCTTTTGGTGACAAAATAAAACCACCTTGACAAGAGGTCTAGAGGTTTTGCAGCAAACTCAAAGTGACAAATTGTCAGTGTAAATGCTGCTGGTCATTATATCACCATAACTGGCCTCCACCAGTATCCCACCATGCCTGCCGTGAAATCACCTGCCTTGCATTCCTGTTACAGAGGTTGGGTACCTCCCCTTTCATAGCTCCAGAAAGTTCTGACAGCTGAGCTGCTATTTACACTGGAATTAGGTTAATATAACTGCATTGTCAGCCTAAGTAATGTAATTACTCCAACCTAATTTTGTAGTGTAGACCTGTCTAAAGAATCACACACACACCTTGGGACCAAAACTTCACCTACTCCTCTGCTTTACAGAATCCAAACATGAGCAAAGCTTGTCAGGGCCCAGTGGGGATTGGCAGAGATTCAGGTGTGGGCAGACACAATGGCTTAAATAACCACAGGTGTCATAGCTTAGCTGATTAAAGCACCTGTCCTGTAAACAAAAGATTCTGGGTTCAACTCCCACTGGTACCTTGAGGAGTGGCTTTTGGGACACCTGGTATTGGCTACTGTCAGAAGACAAGATTCAGAGCTAGATGGACCTATGGCTTAAATTACACTCACAGGCACTGATAATAGAGTTACTGAAAGTTTGGGTGTTAAGAGCTGATAGGTCAGTGGCCCAGTCCCCTCAATGTGGTTTTACCATTTCCACTTGCTAAACTCCCTCCCAACCTCTATAAAATTACAGTGCAGACATATGGGCTTGAGCCCAGTCTCTGAGGCCCCATGAGGGGTGAGGGTTTCTGAGCCCAGGCTTCAGTGTGAACACAAATATCTGCACCACAGTTTTTAGCCCCTCAGCTTTAGCTCCAGGAGCCCAAGTCAGATGACCCAGGCCAGCCCTGCTGCCATCTTTATCCCAGGAGAGATGGACTCTAAGGGTACGTCTCCACTGCAATGGAAGCCCAGGTGTGGCACGCTGTGCTCAAAGCAGCACCTGCAAGCCCCATATTCACCACTCTCATATAATGATGAGATGGTTTGTACAAAGTCTGCCTGGTGAGGTGTCATTTCAAAAGTCTTGATCTGTTGAACATTAATATCGTGTTGGATTGTGTGTGCTCGCATTGGTTGGGAAGTTATGAAGTTTTGCTCTGTGTGTGTTACTGAGATATGTTATGAGGTTGGGAAATGCCCCCACCAGCCTTTCAGGTGTGACAAGGGAGGAGCCAGACTCGCTGCTGGTCCATTGAAGGGATCCACACTCCCAAGGACTATCCCAGGAACCGTGTACAATGCAGACTTCTCCGAGATAGCACAGCGACAATGGACACTGCTTGACTCACATCGTAGCAAAGGAGCTTCCTAGCAAGTTGGAAGAAACTATGAAAGGGGGGAAGAGGCATCATGACTTGGCCTCTCTCCCCCACAACTCAGCAGCTGCAAACACACCTGGAGGACAAAGACTGAACTGAACTGATTCAGAAGAGAATAATAATAATAGATTCAAATCAACGTCCCCAAACAGACTAGTATGGGTGTTTCAGCAGAAAATTTTCAGTCTGGGGAATTTTGTTTTCTCAGTCAGACCTTGCCAAGGGAAGCAGGGAGAAAATGTTTGAGTTGCCTCTTTCAGAACAGCTTGGTCTAGACACTAGCTCTGGTTCACTGCTCTGGGCTTGCTCGGGTTGAGGATATTTTAATAATTTGGGGAGGTGCCAGGGTGGTTGAGGGAGATGAGGAGGATGTTCCCTTTTGAGATAAAAACTAAGAAATACAGAACTAGATAATTTTTTTTTTTTTTTTAGAAATCTGGGATTTAGACATTTTATTTAAAGTAAGGGAGTTCTGAGTTTCTGTTTACAAGAAGTACCATTGTTTGATCGGTCATTGTACCAAAGGGGGAGATGGTTGTCTATAAAGGATGGGTGAAGACTGAATGCATCCGATGAGGATGGGATTTGAACCCACGCATGCAGAGCACAATGGATTAGCAGTCCATCACCTTAACCACTCGGCCACCTCATCAGAACTGTAAAGAAAAGGACAGGAGGAGAAATCTAAGGCCGGCAGAGACAGGGGCAATAAGGCATTTTTAAATACTAAGTGGAAGCAAGGGCTGAATGAGCTCCCTCCTCACATCTAGTGAGGAGCTGGGGGAAAGACTTCAGGAACAGACCGTGTTTGCACAGACACACCTACTCTGCCTAGATATGCAGCATGATGGGGCCACTTTCCCAAAAATGACCAGTTTTGGCTGGTGGCAGGTTACAAATCACTTTAGGATTGAGTGGAATGAAATGTTATTATCCTTCCTGCATGAGTGAAGGGCAGCAGAACATACCTAGTCGGTCCTGATGGACGGGTAGGTGGGTGAGGAATAGCTTTTATTGGACTTCATAGAAGTGATTGAGAACATCACCCTAAACCAGTGGTCCCCAAACATTTCACACTGTGCCCTCTTATCCAGTTGGGGGAGGGCAAAACCAGAGCTTGAGGGATTCAGCCCTGGGTGGTGGGGCTCAGACTTTTGGCTTCAGGCCCAGGCGCCAAGAAGTCTAATGCCAGCCCTGGTGACCCCATTAAAACAGGGTTATGACCCACTTTGGGGTCCTGACTCACAGTTTGAGAACCACTGCTCTATGCTAAAGGGAGAGAGTTTTCCTGTGGGTGTAGTTAATCCACTTCCCCAAGAGATGGCAGCTATGTCAGTGGGAGAAGCTATATCAGTGGGTGTGCAAGCTGTGGTGTTTACCACATTTAACAAGTTTAATCAAACCTCATTTTTAAAACCATCTGTAGCCTGGGAATGGCAAAGGACCTCGATGAAGGAGGGTCTGTCCTTTAAAGTCCTGGAGATCATGAGTCCATGCTTTTGCCATCATGGGAGTATAGCTGAGTGGTAAAGTGCTTGATTGCAGATCAAGTGGTCCTTGATTCAACCCCCAGTGTTTTCTTATAACCTTCTTTCTTTTTTTTAAAAAAAGGAAAACATGTTCATTTTCATTCTCCATTCTGTTCAGGAGCTCCACTGTACAGGGGTGCTTGATATGGATGTAAACACTCAACATTTCACTGTCCAAATGCATAAATACCTAGCAAAGCTGTCTATCAGCTGAAATCAGTTTCAGTCCTCAAAGTGTCAATTTATGTTTTCATCAATTAAACAAAGGTATCATATGAATATACATTTGCAGATCCCTCTTCTCCAGGAGCTGTGCTGTGCAGAAGAACAAGAGTCACATCCAGCTGCAGTTCAGGAGTCTGATAACCAAAGAGCTGTTGCCAGCTCAAAGAGCCTGAGGCGGAGCAACAGCAGGGTTCATTGCCCGGTGTGCGTAGCACTAATTGACACACCAGGGTGGAGAAGCAAAACCAGTTTTATTTGAGCCCAAATAAGGTGCCAGGGAGAAAAAGCATTCTCAAATCCTGCACACCCGTGCGCAGGCAGGGTCCCAGCATTTATACCCCACTTGTTTGTGTAAGCCTTTTGTTTGGTTTTCCCCCTCCCTTCCCAACAGCAGTTACTTTAAACATTACATTTCAGCGTGTTAGAAAAGTTCTCATTCGCATGCTTATCTATGGCCTTCACAGCACAAACGCATACAGATTTTCCTCCCCCCTCTCCCCCTCCTCCCCGCCGCTTCTGCTGTTTTAAACTCCTGCATTTGCAAGCTGAGACAGCTGACAGTTACACATTTTGCTTGCTGTCTGTTAGCATCTTAGGGCTTGGCTACACTTACAAATTTGCAGCGCTGCAGCAGGGTGTGAAAACACACCCTCTGCAGCGCTGCAAATTGCGGCGCTACAAAGCGCCAGTGTAGTCAAAGCCCCAGCACTGGGAGCTGCGCTCCCAGCGCTGTCCGTTATTCCCCACAGGGAGGTGGAGTACGGACAGCGCTGGGAGAGTTTTCTCCCAGCGCTGGCGCTTGACTACACTAGCGCTTCAGCGCTGCCGCGCAGCGCTTTGAAGTTTAAGTGTAGCCATAGCCTTGGGCTGGTTAAAGTTCACAGCATGGAAGACCTCTGGTTCACTCAGGCCTGCAGTCACAACTTTGGTTTACTTAGGCCTAGTGACACCAACAGAGCCAATAAATGTTCTGAGGCCTGGAGAAAAATGCCTTCTAGTGAGCTATTGAACAAGCTCAACCTGTTTAGCTTATCAAAAGAAGATTGAAAGGTGACTTCATTGAAGTGTTGAAGGGCCTTAATGGAGACAAAAGATTGGATATGAAAGGGCTCTTGAATCTAGCAGAGAAAGGCATAACAAGACCCAGTGGCTGGACGGTGAAAAAAGACAAATTCATATTACAAATAAGATGCAAATATTCAACAGCGAGGATGATTCACCACAGGAACAAGCTACCAAGGAAAGTGGTGGATTTGCCATCTCCTGATGTCATTTAATGAAGACTAGATGCCTTTCTGGAATGTGTTTGCCCCAAAGTAGCTCTTGTGTCATACAGGAGGCCTGTGATATGCAGGGGGTCAGATTAGATGCTCTAATGGTCTCTTCTGGCCATAAAGTCAACTAATTTCTGAAAAACTGAGTGTAGCATTGGGAGCAGCGTCTGATGTTTTCCTGTCTAGCCGGCTTGCTGCCTAGAACGAACGCTCCTTGAGTGGGGTGATCCACAGGGAGTAGCTCAAACCTCCAAAGTGCCTGGCCAGGGGCAGGACATTAGCCCAGCAAGGGAGGGGTGTGGCAGTGACATCACAAAGGCCTTTTGCAGGACCTCAGACTATTGGTCAAAGGTGGTGGGGAGGTGGTGACCTCACAGAGAGATGCTGACATCAGCCAGGCAGGACAGGGCGAGGGGCCAGGGAAACCTCAGAGACCCTGTGGCTTTGCTTCAGCAAGTCTCCTTCTCCAGGTCTCTTTGAGGACAGAGAGTATTCGGGTTCACGGACGTGAGCGCCAGGAGGAACCTCTTTCGAGTTTTCTCCTTCCTTTGAGTGATTTTACTAGAAAACAGACGTCCCAGTTTAGAAGGTAAGAGCCTCCTCGAGGTTTGAAACCTGTTCAGTCTGATCCATCTGGTGACAGTTGAATTCTAGGCAATGAAAACACGAACTTAAGGAGGCAGAATTTTATTTCGCACCTGGGATTTTGTCCCATAGAATCACTGTGGTCATTAGGGTTTATCCTTTTGTTTCACCTTTCCTCCATCCATCCCTTCCTCCTTTCTCTTTGTCTCTTGCTTCTTTTGTCCTTTCATCTGTTCCTCCCAACACCAGGAGCGGTGTGTGTGTGTGTGTGTATGTGTGTTGCAGGGGAGTGCTCTGCAGCTCCCACTGTGGGAGGTCCACCCAAAAATGTGGGGCTGAAATAGTGCTCGGGCAGTGATCCCCATCAGTGACCTGGGCCATCCTTTGGGCTCTCTGGTGAGAACCCTCAGCTTCCTGTCCTCAGTCTCTACCCTGATTGGCTGAGCAGGGGTTATTGACAGGAGGAGACTCAGGTCCTTGTTCTCTTTAAGACCAAGGAAATAAGTCAGAACCAGTCATACGTTTGACAAATTTTGCTGCTTCTCTGCATTAATGGTCTCTGAGCAGTTCATGATTCTCTCTAACATTGCAGTTCTCCTCAAATACTTGCTGAATAATTACTGTGCACTGTTGTTGGTCTGGAGCTCATCCGAGAGCACTTTACTCAGGTCATTCAATGTGTGAAATTCAAGGTCTGATGGTTAGTTTGAAAATCAGGGGTCTTGGGTCCTATTCCCAACTCTGCCACTGGCTGAGTGTGTGACCTAAGACAAGTTAATTCTCCTTTCTCAGCCTTAGCTTCTCCCTCTTTCAAGTAGGGATAATAATGATCCGCTCCTACCTACCTCACGGTGGGTGGAGGATGGGGATCCATCGGAGAGTGTCACTAGGAGTATCAGAGGGGCCGTGTTAGTCTGGATCTGTAAAAGCAGCAAAGAGTCCTGTGGCACCTTATAGACTAACAGACGTATTGGAGCATGAGCGACTGCACATGGCTAAGCAAAGAGAACAAACCCCCAATCCCCCCCTGTGCTTTGGGAGCCAGGTTTGTGGTGGGAATTCTGTAGTTAGATAACTTCACACCTGGGCATTGTGATTCTTTACCAGTTTCTCTGGCATTGGGGCAGTTTTGTGCTCACAGTTGTGATGGCCGAGTGGTTAAGGCGTTGGAGTTGAAATCCAATAGGGTTCCCCTGCGCAGGTTCAAATCCTGCTCACAGCGAGGTCTGTGTTTTAGCCAGTCTCTCACCGGGGCAATACCTCTGTACAACCCCCTGAGACACTCTCACCCTCTCCCCACCCCAAGGAAATCCTGTTCTGCTCCTTTCATAGAGATCCCTGGGACACCCCCTCACACTGTGTCCCTGAGGGGTCAGGCAAACTCTCAGTGCCTGAAGCCTTGCTGACAAGCTCTTTCTCTTCCCCTTCAGCGCCTCCCACTTGCCAGTGACCAGCTGTTCAGTGGGGTGCAGGAGGCGCTGGGCGGGGAGGGGGAGGAGCAGGGAGAGGAATGGGGCAGGAAGGTGCAGGACTGGAAGAGATGGGACAGGGGTGGAGGCTTGGGGGAAGGGGTGGAGTGGGGGCAGGGCAGAAAAGGGGGGATTTGTCCTGGGCCCTGCACCCCTCTAGGGCCGGCCCTGAAGGGAAGCACTGACTATCACAGTGACAATAGAAGTGACCAGCCTTGCGGGGGAGGCTGAGGGAGATCCGCACTCACCAGGTCTCTTCTCTCCCCCACGGTGAGCCAGACACTGCTCTCTCCTGGCTCTCACTCTAGCAGCTGGATGCCAAGGAGCCATTTCCCCACAGGAAGTGCATTGAGTGCCCCTGTGGTGCTGGGGGGCTGGCGCTGCTGCTGCTGCCTGTGGGGCTGGCAGGGGGGCTGATGTCTGCACAGACTCTCAGCTGCCAGGCCGGAGGGGGCACTTGGGACCTTACCAGACTGGCTCAGTGAAGATGGAGAGTTGACAGAGCAATACAGACGCTCTCCAGAGCACGGAGCAGCAGCCGCCCATGCAGCCAGGCAATGAGCATTTCCCACAGCCTGGAGCCGAGGGGGAGGCGGCAGCTGCTGTTCCAGCTCCTCGGGGACAGGCCCTGTCAGCCAACAGCCACTTCTTACTCCCCACAGCTAAGGGCGCCGGGTTCCTCCGGTGGGGGTGTGGAGCAGCCGTTCGTTTTCCTGTCCTTTTTGTGTGCAACTGCTGACAAAAACATCCCCGACAGAGAAGCAACAGGCCAAAATGCTTTCATGCAGCTGCTGAAGTAGCTCAGTTGGGCAAGCGTTAGACTGAAGATGTAAAGGTCCCTGGTTCAATCCCAGGCTTTGGCAGGCCCTTTCTTTGGTCTTTGTGCAGTGGTGCCTTGTTTTCTGGGAGCACAGCAGTGCCTGCACCCAAGGTGAGTTCCTGAGCTTGGGCTCTGCAGTAGGAAAACATAGAAGGGGCTTCTGCCCCTAGTTGGCCCACCTGACCTTTAACAAGGCGAGATGGGAGCTGTCTTTCCCAACATGGCAGGAAGAGAGTGAGGCAGGAATGGTGCCAGAGGGCTGCTGGGCAGTGACAGGCAGGGATTGGGGATGGAAGCTCCTCTGCGCAGCTGAGCAAGGGCAGTACCAGGGAAGGGGCCATCTGTAAAAGTGACCCAGCAACACCTCTCCTCCTCTGGGCACCTAGAGCAGAGGCGGCTGGTGCTGACAGCTCCAAGGGAAGGCTTAAAAGCTACAGAGCAACTGAGGGCAGGGCCAGAGGAGGAGAGGACCATGATGTGTGTGGCCACCAGACGGCCACAAAGACACCCAGCCAGCCTGCTCCTGGCATGGCAAACCCCCACTGAAGACGTGCTTAATCCACTTGCTGATCAGGAGGAAAACCTGTCAAAATCTGTGTGTGAGGAGAACCCACTTGGCTTGGAAGGAGAGAGGAAAAAGAGCAAGTGAAAAAAATAACCAGCGAGAGAGAGCGAGAGAGAGCGAAAAGAACGTGAAAGGCAGAGAAAGAAATAAAGGGAGAGAAAAAAAATTAGAAAAAGGAGGAAAGAAAGGAACAGCATGAAAGGTAGAGGGGGAAAAAGAAAGCAAGAACATACAAGCTAGAGAAGGAACGGAATGAAAAGAACAAATGAACCAAGCGCTAGCTGAAGCTGGAATGGGAGAGTCAGAGAAAGGACAGACTGACCCGTTAAGTAAGGTTGCACCCGATTCTCCATGTTGGGGGCACAGGCCTCCCATTTCAGTCCTGGCCCTGCTTGGGGGGACCATCCATAGGTGCCTATTGGCACCCCCATGCTCTGAGGAGGAGGCAAGCCCTCCCATACCCTCCCCTCGGGACACGGGCTCTCCCCAATCCTGACCCCCTTCCTGCACGCTCCTGGGAATGGGGGAAGGTGGGGGGAAGCCGTGTGCTGAGCAGCACCGTGGGTGTGTCTCTCTGGGGCGAAGGAAGAGGATATTTTTAGTACCAGAAGGAAAGAGCAGGGGGCGGGGGCGTTTGTGGAGCCGGGACGCACACCAGAGAGAGGAACTGAACGCAGCCCAGCGTGAGCCCAGTGCCAGTTGGAGCCGAGACGCCCATACCTGGAGGACCATCTCCAGAACCTACCTTGATGGTGCCGTCCATCACCGCTCCCACATGGAGCTTCCCGCCTAGACCTGCCTGGACGAGGTGAGGTGGTGCACTGGCAAAGGGGGCGGTTTGAGCAGGGCTCTGTGTGTGTGTGTGTGTGTGTGTGTGTGTGTCTAATTTTGGGAAGTGAAGTCACAAACTGCTTGGGCTGGTTTCCTATTGGTGTGACCGATTTTTGCAAAGCTTCCCCCCCCACATCTTCTTTTGGCACTAGGGCTTTCTGCGCTGCCGTTGACAAGGCAGAATCAAGGCCCCCGTTGGGCCAGGCGCTGCCCAGACACAGCAAGATACATGCCATGCCCCAGAGAGTTTACAGGCTCCATACCCAAAAAGTGGGAGGAGAAACAGACCCAGTGTCACACAGCAGCACTGAGAGCAAAACCCAGGAGTCCTGGCTCCTCCTGCTCTAACCACTAGACCCCACTCTGCTCCCAGAGTTGGGGCCAGAACCCAGGAGTCCTGGCTCCCCAAAAGGGGGGGAGTGGGGTCTAGTGGTTAGAGGAAAGGAAGATGGGTGTCAGGACTCCTGGGTTCCAGTCCCAGCGCTGGGGTTAGAGTGGAGTCTCGTAGCTTAGCACAGGTGGGGCTGGAGCCAGGATTCCTGGGTTCTTCCCATCCCCCCTTCCCCCCCCCAAACCATCTTGCACAGCAGGAGGGAGCTGGGCAGGAAGTGGTGATGAGGTGAAAACTACCAAGAAATGCAAATCCTAAAAGGAGACTGTGCCAGGAACGGAGTGGTGCACAAACCATGGCCTCATCTCCACCTCTAACCCCGCCCCCCTTGGCTGGCACTGGATTGTGCCCCCTGTGCCCCCCAATCCACCCCCTGAGAGCCCTGGGGGGCAGGGAATAGCCATGGTGCTGGGCCCCCCATCCAATTGAAGTATTCAGTGTTGCAGTGACCCAAGGTGTGTGCACAGAATGGGGGTGTGTGTGTGGATTGATTTCTGCATGTATTTGTATATGTGTGGTTTTCTGTAAGGGTTTTGTGGGGGGGGGGGTGTTATTACAGCTGTGGGGGTTGTGTTTGTGGCTGTGCAAGTGTGTGTGTTCATGTGGCTGGATTTGTGCATGTGTTTGCATCTGTTAGCAGTTGTGTTGATGTTGGCTGGATTTGTGCGGGTGTTTGTGTATATTAGCAAGTATGTGTGTGTTTGTGTGGCTGGATTCATGCATGTGTTTGTGCATGTTTGCAAGTGTGTGTGTGTGTGTGTGTGTGTGTGTGTGCTCTGCTGCCCTCTTTCTGCGCAACAACCGTTTCTCTATATGTCACAGCCCCCATACCGTCGACCCCGGTGGTGATTTCCCCATCTTACAAAGGCTGGCTGGCCTGACCCTTCTCCTCTGCGGAGTGTGGCGGGGATGCAGCTCACCCCTGTGGGGCAGCAGTGCCAAGGTGCTGGGTGCTTCCGATGCACCTGGAGAGCAGCTCAGGTGAGGCAGGGCAGGGCATGTGGTGTCCGTTCTGTGTTGCCTGGTGCTGGGCCATTGCACAATCCCCAGCCACGCCGCACAGCGCGCCCCGAGAGGGGGCAGGGGGCCAAGCAGATGATCCAGCACGAGGGGGAGAGGATGTGTGGCTGGGGGGAGGAAAGGCCTTGGGCTGCACTGGGGGAGCGCAGAGCAGGGGTGACACCCCAGAAACCTGCAGCAAAGGGATGGACAGGTGGGGTGGGTGGATAGAAGAGGCAGCGGGACTAAAATCTAAAAGGGGAGTGTGGGGTCTGGTGGTCAGAGTGGGGGAGGGAGGTTGGTGGTCAGAATTCCTGGGTTCTATCTCCAGCGCTGGGAGGGGAGTGTGGTCCAGTGGTTAGAGTGTGTCCCGGGGGGCAGCCAGGACTCCTGGGTTCTCTCCCTGGCTCTGACTCTCTCGTGCAATCCCTCAGCAGTTACCCAACTCGCCAGCATGTGGGAGCGAGGGGCTGGGGCCGAGTTGTGACATGGCCCAGAGTCCCGTACTGCCCCTTTGTTACCCACCCCGGGGCAGGGTGGGGGATGGCCTGGGAGACCCGCTAAGAAAGGCACTTCTGGTGGGTTTGTGTGTGGGTCACGCTGCCCACTGCTGGAGAGACCCCTCTAGGTCAGAACCAGTCTCAGCCCGGGTCAGACCCTGGGAGCCCAGCCCCCTCTGTCGCCATGGCAATGTCTATTGGTCTCCTGGAAAGGTCCGTTCTCATGGGTAGCTGTGTGTGTGCTCTGCTGCCCTCTTTCTGCGCAACAACCGTTTCTCTATATGTCACAGCCCCCATACCGTCGACCCCGGTGGTGATTTCCCCATCTTACAAGGGCTGGCTGGCCTGACCCTTCTCCCCTCTGCGGAGTGTGGCGGGGGCTGCAGCTCACCCCCTGTGGGGCAGGAGTGCCAAGGTGCTGGGTGCTGGGCTCCGATGCACCTGGAGAGCAGCTCAGGTGAGGAGGGGCAGGGCGTGTGGTGTCCGTTCTGTGTTGCCTGGTGCTGGGCCATTGCACAGTCCCCAGCCACGCCGCACAGCGCACCCCGAGAGGGGGCAGGGGGCCAAGCAGATGATCCAGCACGAGGGGGAGAGGATGTGTGCTTGGGGGGACTCCAGTGACAGTGAGTTCCACAGGCCTCGGCGCAGGCTGCATGGGGCAGAAGGTCCTTGTGTTGGGAGCAGTGAGAGTGAACTGCGTGCAGTTGTGTCTCTGAGCATGATTGTGCATATTCTGGTGTGTGTGGCTGGAGGTGTGATTGTTTCTCTCTTTGGGGGTTGGGCTAGCATGTCCCTCTGGGTGTGTTGTGTGTGAGTGTTCTTGGGATTGTGTGAGTGTCTTTGTGCGTCAATATGTGTGTGTGTCACTTGCTGCAGGATACAAAATTCTGCAAAGCCGCCAACACACACACACACAGAGTGGGGCTCAGCCCCACCAGCAGGGGGCAGCAGGGACACACACGTCTCTCCTGGGCCAGCTTGGACAATTTCCCATCACGACCCGGCACAGTGCTGGTGCCCCCACACGGTGGTGGGCAGCGACCGGGCAGGGGGGGGGGGCAGATGTGCTGGATTCAAAAGGAAGCACTTTGGGAAAATCAGTCACGGCCCTTAGCAGAGCTGGGACACAGACCCAGTGACCCCTGCACCACCCTGGGAGGGGAGTGGGGTTGAGTGGTCAGAGCAGGGAGGGGGCTGGGCACCAGGACCCCTGGGTTCTACCCCTGGTCCTGGGAGTGGAGGGGGTCTAGAGCAGGGGGACTGGGAGCCAGGACTCCTGGGTTCCACAGGGGAGACTGTTTTTTCTTGTGCTTCCCTCCCTAGAGATCCCAGCCCAGCCCCTAGTGGAGAGTGAGTGGAGCCGGGAAGTTGCTCTCCCACTTCAGAAACTTGATTCAAACTCCCCTCCCCCATGGGCTGTGACATCATGGACCTCCCCCTCCCCAAGGCAGACAGTAGAAGCCCCGCCCCACCAGAGAAGGGGGGTCTAGTTGCACCCACAACAATCCCACTCATGGTTGCAAAGAAACCCCACCCAGCCCCACAAACCACCGCTAGGACAGGATCTGCTGCTTTCTTTTCACCATGAGCTGCTCCCCGCCAGGCACCACTCCCCATTCACACCCCTTTGGTCACTATGCAGCTCAGTAGCAATCACTGCCCCGAAGTGACTCCGGCGCAGGCACCCACAGCACGAACTCCCCACACCGGATTCTGTCCACACGCAGAGAATTCTCTCCGCCGGGCTCCTTCGGTTCCTCTCGCTGCTCCCCGTCCTGCCGCCAGACACTGCTCATCTGCATAGCCCCGCCCATGGACACGTGACACCTTCTGTCGTTTCGGTCTCAAGGGAATGAGTCGCCTGCGGGGAGTGAACACGTCAGCGCACGTCACAGCCCCAGCGCATGTCACAGCCGCCGGGCGGGGATTGTCTGTGAGCCCCGCGCTGGGGGCGGGGCTTCAGGGAGAGACCCAGCCCCATAGACAGACTGGGGCAGGGAGACATTGGGGGAAGGGATGAGGGGATGGGGCGGAGAGACCCAGCCCCATAGACCTGCAGGGGCAGGGAGATATTGCGGGAAGGGAGGAGGGGATGGGGGGAGAAGGGGGGAGGGAGAGACCCACCCCCCATAGACCCCTATGGGCAGGGAGATATTGGGGACAGGATGGGAGAAGGGGGATTGGCAGAGACCCACCCTGGGGTGCAGGAGAAATGGGGTGGGGTGGAGGGAGACATGTCGGGTGGGGGTGGGGTGTGTGAAATGTTGGTCCAGGGAAACTGAGTCACTCCCAGGACATCGTGTGCAGGGGGAGCACAGGGGCAGGGAGAGAGCCCCAGCCCCACAGAGCCCCAGAGGGATATTGCGGGCAGGGGAGGAGATGGAGGGGGGAGAGACCCAGCCCCATAGACCCCTAGAGGCAGCAGGATATGGGGGGGTAGGAGAGGGGATGGCAGAGGAGACACCCATCTCCTTAGACCCCCAGAGGCAGGAAATGAGGGGAGAAGGGGGGAGGGAGGGATCCAGCCCTATAGACCCGTAGGGTCAGGGAGCTATTGGGGGCAGGAGGGGAGAAGGGGGGTTGGCAGAGACCCAGCCCGGGGTGCAGTGGAAATGGGCTGGTTTGGAGGGAACTGGGGACGAGAAGAGACACATGGCAGGACACACGTTGGGACAGGGAAACTGCCTCACTCCGAATACATGCGGAGCAGGGCAGGGCGGAGGCAGATCATGCTGGTCCCAGGGTAATTTCGGGGGGGGGGCTCTGATTCCCCACTCAGCCGGGGGGCTCCCCTCTGGGCTGAGGAGCCCTGGGGTGGGGCGGGTGCATGGGCTGGGTGTGTGTGTCAGGCTGGGGGAGCTGCCTGGGCAGAGGGGCTGGAACCAGGGGCGGCTCCAGGCACCAGCACCCCAAGTGCATGGTTGGGGTAACAATCTGCAGGGGGGGGGCTCTGCTGGTCACCCCGAGGGCAGCAGGCACCCCAGCCCCTCCCCCACTCTACTCTCCTCACCCCACTCCCCTCCCAGAGCTGGGGGAGAACCCAGGAGTCCTGGCTCCCAGCCCTGCCCCTCCCCCGTATTCCCATATGGCTCCATCCAACAGCCCCCCCTGCCCCTGAGTCGGGAGAGAGGAGGCCAAGGGAGAAGCAGGGGGGGCGCTGGGACACCCGAGTTCTGGTCAGGAGCCGGAGGGGGGCGGGGCCGGGGCTCTCTGGGGGCGGGGCGGGGATGAGGAGTTGCGCTGGGGGGAGGTGTCAGGTTGACCCAGGGACCCGCCCTCACCTGGGCTGGGGAGGACGGAGGCGCCCCGGGGCAGGCTGGGAGTTGTAGTTCCTGGCTCGTCTCAGAGCGGAAGTGACGGACAGTTGCTCAGACAACGCGCCCCCTCCCAGTGCACTCTGGGAAGCGTAGTTCTCCCTTTCACACACGCGGCCTCTATTGGAGGAGGGGCCGTAACTCGTCACTTCGCCCCGCCCCTCCCCGCTCCCTGATTGGCGGAGAGAGCGCGGGACAGAGACTCGGCGCGTGGGGGGAGGCCCCGGTTCCCTCGCCCCGAGGCTTCGCTACCCGCCCCCGCGCGCTGCGGCCGTTGGGATTCGAATCCCACGTGGGAGCCGGGCCGGTGGGGGGGGGGGTGCACAGGGCAGAGGCCTTCAACCCCGCCCCCAACCTGCCCCCGCAGTGCCCCCCCCTCCACTGTGACCCTCCCCCACCCTGTCTGCTCTGCCTGGCTTTTCCCTTCCTCCCCCCCCTCCTCCTCCTCCTTCTTCTTCCCGCTAGTGGAAAGTGCTGGGAGAATCCCCCAGCCAAAGCTGCTCTGACAGCGCTAAGCAGCATCTGACCATTCCAGGGCGGAGCGCACGGCCCAGGAGGGGGAGGGTTTGGCTCTGGGGTTTCACTTCAGCCCAGTCTAGAGAGAGGGGCCCAGCCATGGAGTTTGGCTCAAGAAGACCAAGTCTCCAATTTGTTAAGGGTGTTTTGAATTCCAGTCCTGTGCTCCAAAGTGCTTGGTGTCAGTTGCACATTTTAGCAGCATGCTCTCCACTCCATCTTCCAAATCATTCATGAAAATATTGACTAGTACCGGACCCCGGACCGATCCCTGCCGGACCCACTAGGTGCACCCTCTCCGTTGGACAGCCAGACATGGAGAAGGGCGCTTGGAGTCTGGGCTTTCAACCAGCTCTGCGTCCACATGACACTGATTGCATCTAGACCGCATTTCCCTCGTTTGCTTGTGAGAATGTCCTACGGGACTGTGTCAAAAGCCTTAGTAACACCGAGATCGATCCCATCTACTGTTCACCCACCTCCACTAGGCCCGGAACCCTGCCGAAGAAGGAAAGCGGATTGGTTTGGAATGATTTGTTCTTGACAAATCCATGCTCACTAGTCCTAAGAACCAAAGTATCCTGTAGGTGCTGCTGACAAAGTGATTGTTTAAGAATGTATTCCAGGATCTCTCCAGCTGTGGAAGTGAGGCTAGCTAGTCTGTAAGTCCCAGGGGTCTCTTTGTTCCCCTTTAAAGATAGGTCCTGTCTTGTTCAAGGATGGGAAGATGTTCTTTTTCAGGGATCTCAGACGAGAACTGGGGCACAACGCCTGGTTTGTTAAGGCCACAAAAACAGAGGCAGGAACCTCTTCTCTCCTGCTGGCAAAGAACCCCAGGTACCTAAGAGACAGGGACTCACATCCCTGAATGGGCTTTAAAAAACGCAATGGTTAAAAAGTTTGGCTCTGACCATTTCTTGTTTCCACAGACTAGACATTTTAGCAAACTTTAGAATTCCTTGGTGCTAAACACCGAGAAACTCCCCTTTCTCCTTCACAGAGGGCTTTAACGCCCCTTATCTCACTCAGGCTCACGACCGCCCAGAGTTCGAGAATTGTCCCTGTTTCCATTGGACAGATGGGGAGGAGTCTGAGGTACAGAGAAGGGAAGTGACCTACCCAAGGGCCTACACAGCAAGGCAGTGGCAGAGCCAGAGAGAGAAGCCACCAGTCCTGACTCCTGTTCTAACAAACAGCAAAACCCCCCAGAGGCAGGGATAGAGCCCAGGAATCGAGATGGTGGGGAAATTTCATTGAAACCATTTCTGTCAGAAAATCCCTTCAGACTAAACCAGTTTGTTTCTCAAAATCAAAACAAGTGGGATGAAAGTTCTTAGCAAAAATATTTTGTTGCAAAACAAAAGCATCTCCTGTTTGTCAGAGTGTGTTAAATTGTCTCGTCGCACACAAAGAGGAGACACTTAGATCACAAACATGAGATAAGATACTTCAGTCTGAGCTAAGTAGTTGCTGCTCTTAACAATTTCAAAACAAAAAAAAATACAAATCAAATAGACTATTCCAGCTATTCTATTATGTCATAATCTGATCGGAGTAAACGTGATAGAACACCTCATATTATGCACTACTCCTAGTGACGCTCTCCAATGGATCCCCATCCTCGACCCACCGTGACGTAGTTAGGAGCGGATCATTATTATCCCTACTTGAAAGAGGGAGAAGCTAAGGCTGAGAAAGGAGAATTGACTTGTCTTAGGTCACACAGCCAGTCAGTGGCAGAGTTGGGAATAGGACCCAAGAGCCCTGATTTTCAAACTAACCATCAGATCTTGAATTTCAGGGCTTGGCTACACTTACAAGTTGCAGCGCTGGTGGAGGCTTTCCAGCGCTGCAATTACACCCCGTCCACACTTGCAGGGCACAACCAGCGCTGCAACTCCCTGGTTGCAGCGCTGGCTGAAAACCCATCCCGGCAGGGGTATAAGGAGTGCAGCGCTGGTGGATCCAGCGCTGCTCAGCAGGTGTGGACACTCACCAGCGCTTTACCTGTCCTCCAGGGAATAAGGAGCTATCCCAGAATTCCTGTTCAGCCACTCTGCTCATCAGTTTGCACTCTACTGCTCTTGCCTCAGGTGACCAGCCCTTTAAATGCCCCGGGAATTTTAAAAATCTCCTTCCTGTTTGCTGCAGCCAGGTGTGGAGTGCAATCAGTTAATCTTTCCAGGTGACCATGCCTCCACGTGGCAAACGAGCCCCAGCATGGAGCAATGGCGAGCTGTTGGACCTCATCAGTGCTTGGGGGGAGGAATCAGTGCAGGCACAGCTGCGCTCCGGCCGTAGGAATTACGATATCTTTGAGCAGATATCAAGGTCCTTGCTGGATAGGGGCCATGATCGGGACGCACTGCAATGCAGGGTGAAAGTTAAGGAGCTGCGGAGTGCCTATTACAAAGCCCGCGAGTGTAATCGCCGATCCGGATCTGCCCCCACGACCTGCCGTTTTTACAGGGAGATGGACGAGATACTTGGGGGTGACCCCACTGCCAATCCCAGGATAACGATGGACACTTCTGAGCAGGCTGGGGGACAGGAGGAGGAGGCGGAGGCGGCGGCGGAGGAGGAGGCGGAGGAGGAAACCACGAGTGAAGCTACTGGGATGGGGGAAGACACCCCAGAGTGGGCATGCAGCCAGGATCTCTTCTCAAGCCAGGAGGAAAGTACCCAATCGCAGCAGCCAGCAGTTGCAGAACGACAAGCAGAGGAGCGGGTTAACGGTAAGCGGCTTTTATTTTCTGGGTGGAAATGTTTCTGGAGAGGAAGGGGGGTTATGGCTGCATGCATGCCAGCCTCTAGATGTGGAATAGCCCGTTGATGTGGTCTATCACGTCGCGGTAATCTGCTTCAGTTTTATCTCAGCAAAAGTTTCAGCCAGAGCGTGGGCAATATGCCTGCGCAGGTTTATAGGGAGAGCCACTGTGTTTCTTGTCCCAGTCACGCTGACGCGTCCGCGCCACTGTTCCGCGAGTGGGGGGGGATCATTTCTGAACACAGGGAAGCCGCGTAGGGTCCCGGGCGGAATCCACATTGCTGTAAAAGAGCCTCCCGCTGTCCCCTAGTGACTCGCAGCAGGGAGATATCTTGCAGGATTAACTCCTGTGAAAAATGTTGGGAGACTCTTTAGTGAAGAGATAGGTAGATAGTGAAGATCACCCCTGCAGCTGCATCTTCACTCAACCCCTCTATCACTCCAGATTACCCGAAGCAACCAGCCCCCCTCTATCAATCAAGCCCCACTTCTCCTTCTATAAGCACCCCTCACTCACCATTTCGTGGCTTCTGTCGTGTTATGCGTGTGGGAAAAGAATGTTAAAGTGCAAACTCCCTCAGTGTAACAATTCATGTCTGGAGATAGTGGATACAATGCTGCCCCTGTTAAATGTTTCATTTCTACAGTGACCTTGACTCCTGGAGTGGGCAGATGTTCCACAGCACAGAGGCTACAAAATTTGAGAAGAAATCCCGAAAGAGCAAAGAGGAGATGCTGAAGACTGTTCTTCAGCACTCTGCTGCAGAGAGAAAGGAACTGAAGGAGTGGCGAGAGAAGGAAAGCATGATCCGCCAGAGACATTGGCGTAGAAACGCTGTGGCAAAGAAGAAAAGCACAAACCAGCTGCTAGAGATCCTGTCGAGCCAAGCGGACTGTCTCAAGGCAATCTTAGCCATGCAGGCAGAGCAGTCCCGTGCTGCCCCACAGCCCCTGTCCCAAAGCTTTTTCCTTGTGCCCCAATGTCAGCTCAAACCGCCTTTCCCCAGCATTCAGTTTCTTACCACCACCAGCTGCCTCCAACACCTGTTCTTTCACCAACCAGCCCTGATACCTACCACCCTTACCCTCTGCACTCAACCCCCACAACCATGCAGTATATGCACCCTGAAGTGCAGGAATCGTTAAACAGCACTCCAGACAGGACATATGCAAACTTGTGACTGTACAGTTCACCAACCCACACCCCTTCCCTCTTGTGTTCATGAAATGTTGTGTGTCTGTCTGTCTGTCAAGGAATTTTTTTTCTTTACAATAAAACAATTCTTGGCTTTGAAAACAGTCTTTATTATAGCAGATAGTGAAAGATACCTTAGCCCAGTAAAGAAAGAGGCACTGCAAATCATTTTAGGGATAATAGAATAACAGTGTAAACAGTGCAATTCACTCCCATGCAAGTCAGCAAACATTACTGTTGGCTTTCAGCCTCAAATTCTTCCCTCAAGGCATCCCTAATCCTTGAAGCCCTGTGCTGGGCCTCTCTATTAGCCCTGCTCTCTGGCTGTGCATATTCAGCCTCCAGGACTTGAACCTCGGTGGTCCATGCCTCACTGAATGTTTCACCCTTCCCTTCACAAATATTATGGAGGGTACAGCAAGCGGATATAACCACGGGGATGCTGCTTTCCCCCAAGTCTAGCTTCCCATAGAAGCAACGCCAGCGTGCCTTTAAACGGCCAAAACCACACTCCACAGTCATTCGGCACCGGCTCAGCCTGTAGTTGAACCGGTCCTTGCTCCTGTCAAGCTTCCCTGTATAGGGTTTCATGAGCCAAGGCAGTAACGGGTAAGCGGGTCTCCAAGGATCACAATGGGCATTTCGACGTCCCCTACTGTGATCTTCCTGTCTGGGAAAAAGTCCCTGCCTGCATCTTCCTGAACAGGCCACTGTTCCGAAAGATGCGTGCATCATGCACCTTTCCAGGCCAGCCTGTGTAAATGTCAATGAAACGCCCGCGGTGATCCATAAGCGCCTGGAGAACCATAGAGAAATACCCCTTTCGATTAACGTACTCTGATGCCAGGTGGGGGGGGGGCCAGAATAGGAATATGCGTCCCATCTATTGCCCCTCCACAGTTAGGGAAACCCATTTGTGCAAAGCCATCCACCATGTCCTGCACGCTCCCCAGAGTCACGGTCTTTCTTAGCAGGATGCGATTAATTGCCTTGCAAACTTGCATCAAAACAATTCCAACGGTCGACTTTCCCACTCCAAACTGGTTCCCGACCGACCGGTAGCTGTCTGGATTTGCCAGCTTCCAGATTGCAATAGCCACCCGCTTTTCCACCGTCAGGGCAGCTCTCAATCTTGTGTCCTTGCGCCGCAGAGTGGGGGCGAGCTCAGCACACAGTCCCATGAAAGTGGCTTTTCTCATACGAAAGTTCTGCAGCCACTGCTCGTCATCCCAGACTTCCATGACGATGTGATCCCACCACTCAGTGCTTGTTTCCGAGCCCAAAAGCGGCGTTCAACGGTGCTGAGCATTTCTGTGAATGCCACAAGCACTTTGGTGTCACACGTGGCAGGAGAATCGATATCGATATCATCGTCAGACTCCTCGCTGTCACTTTGGAGCTGAAGGAATAGCTCGACTGCCAAACGTGTTGTGCTGGCGACACTCATCAGCACAGTCCTCAGCAGCTCGGACTCCATTTCCCACAGAGTAAAACAGAAAGACACTCACAATGGCGCCAAACGTTGCTGGAAAGACAGAATGCTGGGATGTGAAGCGATGCACCACGGGGCGTTGGAACAGGAAGCGGAATGACCCACACACTTCCTTCCCCTTCCCACAATACTCAGCGCCAAAACGGCGCCCAAACGGGACGAGGTGTTCTGTGGGATAGCTGCCCACAATGCACCTCTCAATACAGCGCTGGAAAGTGCTGCAAGTGTGGCCACACTGCAGCGCTGGTAGCTGTCAGTGTGGCCACACTCCAGCGCTGGCCCCTACACAGCTGCATGACCAGCGCTGTAACTCCCAGCGCTGCAACTTGTAAGTGTAGCCATACCCTCAGACATTGAATGACCTGAATAAAGTGCTCTCAGGTGAGCTCCAGACCAACAACAGTGCACAGTAATTATTCAGCAAGTATTTGAGGAGCACTGCAATCTTAGAGGGAATCATGAACTGCTCAGAGACAATTAATGCAGAGAAGCAGCAAAATTAATCAAACATAGAACTGGTTCTGACTTATTTACTTGGTCTTAAAAGAGAACAACAAGGACCTGAGTCTCTTCCTGTCAACAACCCCTGCTCAGACAATCAGGGTAGAGACTGAGAACGGGAGGCTGAGGGTTTTCACCAGAGAGCCCAAAGGATGGCCCAGGTCACGGTGGGGATCACTGCCCGAGCACTATTTCAGCCCCACATTTTTGGGTGGACCTCCCACAGTGGGAGCTGCAGAGCACTCCCCCTCAACACACACACACACATACACACACACACACACACGCTCCTGGTGCTGGGAGGGGAACAGGTGAAAGGACAAAAGAAGCAAGAGAAGAAGAGAAAGGAGGGAGAGATGGATTGAGGAAAAGGTGAAACAAAATGGACAAACCCTAATGTCCCCAGTGATTCTAAGGGACAAAATCCAGGTGTGGAATAAAATTCTGCTTCCTTGCCTAGAATTCAACTGTTTTCCATGCCTAGATTTCAACTGTCACCAGATGGATCAGACTGAACAGGTTTCAGACCTCAAGGAGGCTCTTACCCTCCAAACAGGGACGTCTGTTTTCTAGTAAAATCAGGAAAAGGGAAGGAGAAAACTCGAAAGAGGTTCCTCCTGGCGCTCACGTCCGTGAACCCGAATACTCTCTCAGTCCTCAAAGAGAGACCTGGAGAAGGAGACTTGCTGAAGCAAAGCCCCAGGGGTCTCTGAGGTTTCCCTGGCCCCTCACCCCTGTCCTGCCTGGCTGATGTCAGCATCTCTCTGTGAGGTCACCACCTCCCCACCACCTTGGACCAATAGTCTGAGGTCCTGCCAAAGGCCTTTGTGATGTCACTGCCACACCCCTCCCTTGCTGGGCCAATGTCCTGCCCCTGGCCAGGCACTTTGGAGGTTTGAGCTACTCCCTCAAGAACAAATGGATATAAATTGGCAGTCGGGAAGTTTAGGCTTGAAATTAGACGAAGGTTTCTAACCATCAGGGGAGTGAAATTCTGGAACAGCCTACCGAGGAAACAGTGGGGCGAAGGACCTCTCTGGCTTTAAGATTAAGCTTGATAAGTTTATGGAGGGAATGGTTTGATAGGAGAACGTGATTTAGTCAATAGGTCAATAACGTGCAACCACTGGTAATTAGTACCGAGGGTCAATGTTGGGATATTGAAAGTCTTTTTCCTGAGTGTCTGGCTGGAGAGTCTTGCCCGCATGCTCGGGGTTCAGCTGATCGCCATATTTGGGGTCGGGAAGGAATTTTCCTCCAGGGTAGATTGGCAGAGACCCTGGAGGTTTTTCGCCTTCCTCCGCAGCATGGGGCAGGGGTCGCTTGCTGGAGGATTATCTGCTACTTGAAGTCTTTAAATCAGGATTTGGGGACTTCAACAGCTGAGTCAAGGGAGAGAATTATTTCAGGAGTGGGTGGGTCAGCTTTGTGGCCTGCATCTTGCGGGAGGTCAGACTAGATGATCATAATGGTCCCTTCTGATCTTAAGTTCTATGATTCTATGATTCCCTGTGGATCACCCCATTCAAGGAGCGTTCGTTCTAGGCAGCAAGCCGGTAGTTTTGGATCATCTGCAAATTTTGTCAGCTCACTGTTTAGCAGGTTGTTTATGAATATGTTGACTAGTACTGGTCCCAATACAGACACCACTAGTTACCTGTTTCCATCCTGAAAACTGACCGTTTATTCCTACCCTTTGTTTCTTGTCTTTTAACCAGTTATTGATCCATGTGAGGACCTTCTGGAGGTGAAAGTAAGCCAGTATGTTCCGGTATGGGGTACGGCAAGAGCCGCACGTTATGCCAGACCGGCCCGGCTTCCCCAGGCTGGTGATTTAAAGGGCCCAGGGCTCCCTGCAGCGGCTGGAGCCCTGGGCCCTTTAAATCACCTCCCAAACCCCCCTGCCAGAGCCCCAGGCAGCAAATCACTGCTGTGGATGCTGCTCTCTCCCGCTCTGCGAACACAGAGCAGGGGCGGCAGAAGCTTCCTTACAGTGGGGGGGGGGGCACCGTTGTCCGAACTGTGGCACCCCCATGACACCCCTTCCCTAAGGACCCCCACTCACACCACCTCTCCCCCCGAGGCCACACCCACAGACGCCTCTTCCCCAAGACTGCACCCTCCCCCCTCCATCATTTGTCCTAACAGCCAGTAAAGAGTGGTGGGGCCATGGCCCTCTAAACCCCCTGTTCCAGCCCCCCTGACACAGAGCTAAGCAGGCAGCAGTGTGTGCGACAGAGAGTGCTGTGCTGAGCTGAGCCAGTGAGAGAAGGGGGGCTGATGTCGGGGCTGTCCCCCTCCCCCTGCCTCAGGACTGGTTGCTTCCAGCAGCTGTCTGAGCTTAGAGACAGTGTGCGACACACTCACTCTTCCGCAACGCACACACTGTCTCTCCCCCCCACACACATGCTCTCTACCCCACCACGCACATTGCAGTTGAAAAGCAGCTGGCAATCTAGTAAGATGCCCATGGAACAATGGGATAGAAACCTGCATCATGTGATGCTGTACCAGCCCGTGAGGCATTGCAAACCCTTCCCAAAGCACCTTGCAGCCAGCTGCACAGTGGGATAGCTACCCACAGTGCACTGCTCTCTGTGGCAATCCAAGAGATGCTAGCATGGATGTGCTCTGGTGACACAGGGGCATAGGGTGGACATGCAACAGCTGTTCAATTAAAACACCTTAACTAAAGCCATGTTACTCTTTTATGTAGACATAGCTTAAGAGTGAGACAAGACCCAGCTCCATTGAAACTAAAGAACTGCAACATCCTTTGTAGTTGCAGGATTTGCACCTGTGCAGGGAAACACCGATGGATTTCTAGTCTATTGCCTTAACCACTTGGCCACAATTACTTGCTGGATATATGGTTCTCACTGCACTCTAGTTCTGTTCTCACTGAGTGATCAATTCCAGTTGTTTCCTCAGACCAGCTTCCACAACACATCCACTGCTGTGCCTTTGTGTAAGGGTGTCCATGGCTGAACTGCAAGAATTCCTGCTCCTTTCCCTTCTGGCTGGAGCATGAGGAGAGTGCGTTTGTGGTTAATGATGTTGCTGTAGCTTGTTGTCCATTTTCTGCCCTGATCATTCAGACAGTTCCTTTCCCGTCATATCCCCAGTACATCAGTGATTGCGATAGCAGGGGGCAGGTTTTCTCTGGGGCACTGAGCTTTGCCAGGGGGTTGGTGGCTCCTTTCTTTCCTCACCCTGGAGTAAACTCAGCTTTTTATTCCAAAGAAAGAGGTGGACAGGGTGGGTCTCAGGGAAGGGGCAGCGAGGTGTGGGCAGGGCAGGTCTCAGGGGAGGGGCAGAGACGTGTGGGCAATGGGCAGGGTGGGTCTCAGGGGAGGGCAGAGAGGGGTGGGCGATGGGCAGGGCAGGTCTCAGGGGAGGGGACAGAGAGGTGTGGGCAATGGGCAGGGTGGGTCTCAGGGGAGGGGGCAGAGCGGTGGGGGCAGCAGGCAGACCGTGGGGGAGGGGGTGACGAGACGCGAGGCGGCCTGGGGGGCGGAGAGGAGCGAGTGAAAGGTGGACCAGCAGGCCTCAGCCAAGAGCAGGGGTGGGAAGTGGCCAAATGGGAGTGAGGGCGGAGCACAGGTGGGGCCTCGGAGGGAGCAGAATGAGGGGGGGGACAGCACCACGGTCTGGGCAGGGGCCACCCACAGGATTCAGGGGGCCTGGGGCAAAACAATTTCAGGGGCCCCTTCCATAAAAAAAAGTTGCAATACTATAGAATCCTGTATTCTCCTGGGGGCCCTGCAGGGCCTGGGGCAAATTGCCCCCCGCCCTCCCTCTGGGCGGCCCTGCCCTCAGCCTCTCCTCGTCAGTCCCCTGCCCTTTCATCATTTTTGTTGCCCTCCCCTAGACTCTCTCCAATTTGTTTCTGTAGTGGGGGGCGGGGGGTGAAAACTGGACGCAATGCTCCAGATGTGGCCTCACCAGTGCTGACTAGAGGGGAATAATCACTTCCCTCGATCTGCTGGCAACGCTCCCACTAATCCAGCCCAATATGACCAGTTACCCATATTGAATGCAGACACAGCAATATCTGATACATTGGTTCCTGTCCATTCAGGAGGTTATTTCCCACCTATTCATAAATAATGAAGCTGCTCTAAGCGGAGGGGAGAGAGCTGTCCCGTCTGTGCAGTTAACCCATCTCCCCGAGAGGTGGTAGCTATGTCAGTAGGGGAAGCTATGCTGGTGGGTGTGCAAGCTGTGGTGTCTACATGTGTATATAAAGTTTAATCAAACCCCATTTTTAAACCCCTGTGGTCTGGGAATAGAAAAGGAGCTCTCTGAGGCAGAATCCTTAAGATCATGGAGTTCCATATGCAAATGTCATGGGGTAGAGCTCAGTGGTAGAGTGTTTGACTGTAGTTCAAGTGGTGTTTGGTTCAAATCCAAGTGCTCCCTTACAAGCCTGTTTCTTTAATAAAAATAATTTAATTTCCAGTCTGCTCAGGAGCTCCACTAAATAGGGATCCCTGAAATGAATGGACACACTCAATGTTTTCCTGTGCAAATGCATAAAAACCTAGCAAACATGTCCCCCCGCTGAAATCAGTTCCAATCCTCTAAGGGCTTGGCTACGCTTGAGAGTTGCAGCGCTGGTGGAGGCTTTCCAGCGCTGCAACTTAGTAACTGTCCACACCTGCAAGGCACATCCAGTTCTGCAACCCCCTGGCTGCAGCACTGGCTGTACACTAGGGGCTTGGTTACACTTACAATTTTGCAGCGCTGCAGCAGGGTGTGAAAACACACCCTCTCCAGCGCTGCAAATTGCGGCGCTGCAAAGCGCCAGTGTGGTCAAAGCCCCAGCGCTGGGAGCGCGGCTCCCAGCGCTGTACGTTATTCCCCACAGGGAGGTGGAGTACGGACAGCGCTGGGAGAGTTTTCTCCCAGCGCTGGCGCTTTGACTACACTTAGCGCTTCAGCGCTGCGCTGCTGCCGCAGCGCTTTGAAGTGCAAGTGTAGCCAAAGCCTTGGGGTGTAGCGAGTGCAGCACTGGTGATGCAGCGCTGCTCGTCAGGTGTGGCCACACACCAGCGCTGTTATTGGCCTCCAGGGTATTAGGAGATATCCCAGAATTCCTGTTCAGCCACTCTGCTCATCAGTTTGCACTCTACTGCCCTGGCCTCAGGTGACCCGCCCTTTAAATGCCCCGGGAATTTTAAAAATCCCCTTCCTGTTTGCTCAGCCAGGTGTGGAGTGCAATCAGTGAATCTTTCCAGGTGACCATGCCTCCACGCGCCAAACGAGCCCCAGCATGGGGCAATGGCGAGTTGCTGGACCTCATTAGTGTTTGGGGGGAGGAAGCTGTGCAGTCCCAGCTGCGCTCCAGCCGTAGGAATTACGATACCTTTGGGCAGGTATCAAAGGCCATCCTGGAAAGGGGCCATGACTGGGATGCGCTGCAGTGCAGGGTTAAAGTAAAGGAGCTGCAGAGTACCTATTACAAAGCCCGCGAGGGAAACCGCTGCTCCGGTGCTGCCCCCACGGCCTGCCGTTTTTACAGAGAGATGGATGCGATACTTGGGGGTGACCCCACTGCCAATCCGACAACCACGATGGACACTTCTGAGCGGGATGGGGGACAGGAGGAGGAGGGGGGGAGGAAACCGAGAGTGAGGGTTTCTCCTTTCACTTCTGCTGGGGAGTGCCGGGGTTCCAGGGGCGTTTCTAGCAGAGCATTCGGAACTGAACTGGGGGAACCAGCTTCTCATTACAGGACGCTCACGTTCAGACCACATCTTTATTTACAGTTTTTTATAATACGATATCATCCTTCAATCCTAGTGTCACCATTGATAGCATGGCATGTTCAGCCTGGTGGGATACCCAGGGGAAAACTAACCAGCTCTTCAAATCCAAGAGAGTGGAGATAAATCACCTCTCAGAGTCAATGTGGGGTAATCAATAGGCAGACAGTGGGCCAAATCGCTCTTGAATGGACCCCAAAATATTTTTATTATTGTTATTTTTTATTATTATTTACACTGCAGTCTGGACCTTGACTAGACCCTGAGCAAAAATTTTGGCTCTTTACAAAAAATAACGGATTACCCCTAAGAACGGGGTTGTGTTACATTCCTTATGTCCTCACTCCATCTTGTGGCCATTTCCTTTCCCTCCTTTCAGTGAAAGGCTTTGGGATTTTGTGTAGAAACTTTATTTCCTTGGGAGAGACCCCGGAGTGGGGGCTGCCTGCATGTACCAAGCACCCACTAGATTAGAAGGTGACAGACCAACACCCGTAAGACGAGGCAGCCGTCCCTGTCAAAAAAATCATCTCCCTTCTTCACTTGAGTGACAGCCTGAATGGTTCCTTCTCCGGGCAGAGCCCCAAGGATTGGCATCATCCGCAACAAAGCCACGTGTCCGTAGCAGGAACCAACCCAAAATGTGCTTTCAAAGGAGCTGTCTCCTTCCTTCTGGGGTAAAATCTGCCATTATGGTCATTGATTTTAATTTCCCTTCTCTGAGGGCAGAGATGGGAAGCCCAGGCTGGAGGCCCTGGAGCCATGTCCCATGTCCAGTCTCTCTGGAAACCTGCCTTTGCTCCCCTTTGCTGGCTGCCCTGCAGCCCTCCAGCGGTCTCAGTGGGGTGGGGTGGGGTGGGGTGGGTGAGTCACTTGACAAGCATAAGTGGCACATAAGAGAGCTACTCTCACCAGCTGCATTGGTGGTATAGTGGTGAGCATAGCTGCTTTCCAAGCAATTGACCTGGGTTTGATTCCCAGCCAATACAGGGATGTGATGTTTTCCCCCCTGGGAATTGGTTTAATTTCACTCACAATGTATCACTTTAGCAATGGAATGAGAGAATCAATGTCCCAAATCCCAGGAGGTCATTAAACACCCAGTGGAGGAAGAAAGGGGCAGGACTATACAGTGAGCTGTTGTGGAGTCATCCTGGTATTAAAATGTTTTACTGATTTTTAATTTTTTTCCCTTTACTTCCCTTTTAGACTCAGAGCCTTTAAGGTCAGAAGGGACCAGTGTGATCATCTAGTCCGACCTGCTGCACCTTGCAGGCCAAAACACCCCACCCGCCCTCTCCTGTAATAGACCCGGGAGGATCCTGGCTGCGGCAGAGGCTGCCCTGCTGCAGCAGGAGCCGGCAGCATCAAGCTTCTGCCCCCACAGAAGAGAGCAGGGGGCGGAGAAGAGCAGGCTGGGCACCCTCTGGACCGTGGGCCCAGCGCCATGGCACCACTTGCGCCATGGTAAATCCAGTACTGGTGGGAGGGGAGGCAGCTCTGTGCACTGCCCCTAATCCAGGCAGCACATGGAGGCCCTCTGAGGCTCCCCTCCCCCCATGGGTGTGCAGAGATGTGCCAGCAGCACTGAGGTGGCTCCTGCCCACTCTGCCTCCGTCCCTCCGTGCCACTCCCAGAAATGGCCGGCATGTCCCAGCATCCCCTGGGCTGGGGGGAGAGTCTCCATGCACTGCCCCTGCCCCGTGTACCAACTCCGCGGCTCCCATTGGCCAGGAACTGCAGCCAATGGGAGCTCTGGGGGCAGCGCCTGCAGGCAGCGGCACACAGAGACCCCCTGGCATGGCCCACCTAGGAGCTGCTGCCAGAGGGTTGTGTGTACCAGTCACTTTGGGAGCTGCAGTGCCCGGGGTAAGCGCCACCCCTCCTGCACTCCAACCTCCTCCCCCAGCGCAGAGCCCGCACCTCGCACCCAAATTTCCTCCCAGAGCTTTGCTTGTCTTCCTTTCACCCAGAACTGTCCTTCTTCTCCTGGGCTGCAAGTAGCCACCCCTGGGAAGCCAAGAGGCAGGCACAGGATTCTACCTCCCAGCAGCCAACCACACCTCCCCAGGCTTTGCAGAACGAATGGTGACGCTCTACTAACCCCACTTAGCCGCACTGAGGCGCTTAGCTTCTGCCCTGCCTTCCTCAGCTCGACTTTCCTCTTTTGCCCCATTCCTGCCTCACTCCCTCCTTTGGCAAGTCACGCAGAGGAGGCAGCAGGAAGAGCCGGCCTCCACCGGCCAACCTCCAAGGGCAGAGGAGACCAAACCGCAAGGCTTCAAAAGGTGACTGGCCAAGGTCCTCTAGCTTTCCCCTGCTGATGCCAAGGCTTTTTCTCAGCTCATTTCACCACCCTCTGCCATGCAGGGGTTGAGTTTATCGCAGGTGTTACCCAAAATTGGGCCAGCTAGTCAGCGTAGGGAGAACTAATGACCCAACAGAGTTTGGCAGAAAGCAGCACATTTATTATACTGACAGCTAAGCTCAAAAGAAGAAGCTGGGGGGGGGGGGTCACACTCGCACTCGCATACTCACGCTCCCAGGACAGGCACAGCACTGGAGATGTCAGGATTCTGCAAGGTAAGTGTCCCACAGCGCAGCTATGGACGGTACGATGAAGGTAAGTCTTCCTGAGGCACAATGAAATACAACGCGGAGAACCACTGGCCAGGCGGTCTGGGCAAAGGGCATTCACTGGAGGTACAAGCTTGTGAGTGCTCTCCTGAGCACAGGGCCCCTCCCCCTTTTAAGGGCCTGCACCTCATGGCCTGCGACTAGAGATGACTTGGCTGCATCTGGTTGGTCACACTCCACCTTGGGCAGTGTCCATGCTCTGGGTGTGTGAGTGCTGCCTAATTAGAGTCCCAGACACCTTGTCTACCTGGGAGCTCTTCTGCTCTTCAACCAGCCCATTCATCCCACCAGCATTCCAGGAGGGCGCGGGAGGGGAAAACCACTTCACAGGCATTCAGAGAGGGAGAGGAGACAAAAGTGGGAGCGGGGGAAGTATAACAGACCTTTTGAGCATAGAAATCACTGCTGCTCCTACAACAGCATGGACAGGCCAGTAGGAGCTGGGAAAAACAAGCCAGCATGTTTCTGCCTGGTTTCGAACCAGGGACCTTTTGCGTGTTAGGCAAACGTGAGAACCACTACACTACAGAAACTCTGTCATAGGTAACTGCCTCTCCCTTCATAAGAACATAAGAATGGCCATACTGGGTCAGACCAAAGGTCCATCCAACCCCATATCCTATCTGCCAACAGTGGCCAATGCCAGGTGCCCCAGAGGGACTGAACCTAACAGATAATGCTCAAGTGATTTCTCTCCTACCATCCATCTCCACCCTCTGACAAACAGAGACTAGGGATACCATTCCTTACCCAGCCTGCCTAATAGCCATTCATGGACTTAACCGCCATTAATTTATCTGCAAAAAGAAAGAGGAGTACTTGTGGCACCTTAGAAACTAACACATTTATTTGAGCATAAGCTTGTGGGCTAAAATCCACTTTATCGAATGCATGCAGTGGAAAATACAGTAGGAAGATATATAGATATACACAGAGAACATGAAAAAATGGGTGTTGCCATACACACTATAACGAGAGTGAGCAGTTAAGGTGAGTTATTATCAGCAGGAGAAAAAAACCTTTTGCAGGCATAATCAGGATGGCCCATTTCCAACAGTTGACAGGAAGGTGTGAGTAACTGTAGGGGGACAAATAAACATGGGGAAATAGCTTTAATTGTGTAATGACCCATCCACTCCCAGTCTTTATTCAAGCCTAATTTAATGGTGTCCAGTTTGCAAAATAATTCCAATTCAGCAGTCTCTCTTCCCCAGGAGCAGAGCGGCCCCTCCATCCCCGCTGGCGGGGAAGGAGCTCCCAGCCGGGCCAGGAGGTGGAGGTGCCCAGCCTTCTGGAAGAGGAAACCTGCTCCCGGCACAGGCGCCGAGGTGGGAGAGGCACCGGCCAGGCCAAAATGGAGCTGGGCCAGGATGCGGCTGGGCAGGCAGGACCCAGCCCAGGAGCAGAACCAGGCAGAGTGGCTCCGGGGCTTGTGTGGGCAGCAGCGGCCCCAGGAGCGCAGCCCCGATTTCCAGCAGGAGGCATCGCCCTGCCCGGTCAGTGGGACCTTCCAGCCTTCCCAGGGCAGGAGGTGGAGGATCCCTCTCCCAGCCCCAGCAGCTCGGCCCGCTCCCCATGGGACAGCAACAGCGCCTGGGACTCAGACAGCAGCGAGGCCGACGGACGCTTCTGCTTTGTTCCGGGTGAGGAGCCAGGCTGGGCTCAGGGAGGGGTGAGGAGGGGGCTGTGAACACCCCAGGCCCAGGCCCTCGAGCAGTGCTATGGGGGCGTGTCCCCAGCTCAGGGGTCTGGCCTGAGCCACTGAACCCCACTGACACTAGATGCTGCCACTTTAATCCTTGGTGCTCCATTGGGTTGGGGGGTGGGAGGCACCTCCCAGGGAGTCCAGGGCAGTGGTGGGGGGTGTCTCTTTGCTGTGGATTCCTGAAGGAGTTGGGGGCTGACACCACTGAGGCTACTGGGAATCAAATACATTTGAGATACAAGTACATAGCCCATATTCATAACTTCAGCTACAAAAATGGTGCACACATACAGCCAGCATCATTATAACCAGCCAGTCATAACCTTGTTCTAGACACCTCACACGCCAACCTTTGCACAATATTTGCTGCACATATATAACAGTGGTGGCAACAATGATCTCTACGGTCCCAGTTTATATTAATAACGTCACAGCAGGCTATAGAGACGTGGGAGGGAGGCGTCTTCCAGCCGGTGTGTCTCCTCCGTTTCTCCCTTGTCGCTTGGGCCGAGGTGGGAAGGGAGCGAAACGTGCCCGGCTGAAGGTTTTGCGCTCGGCCTTGAAGATTAAGCCCGACCCCCCGGCATGGCTAGGTCGGGGTTGTCCTGGGCTCTGTGGGGGGAGGTCTCAGCTGGGAGAAGGGGCAGACGAGGGGATTTTGTCTCTGATAGATAAGGGCTTTGTCAGCAGGAAGCTGTAGGTCACATGCTGGGGGTGACAGTGGGGTTTGAGCTGGGGCAGCAGCAGCAGGGGAGCAATGTGTGTGTGTATGTGTGTGTGTGTGGGGGGGTCACTTGGTAAAAATGAACCTGCCAAGCCGCTCCCTCTGCTGGAGCAAAAGCCTCTAATTTATCTCCTCAACTCCCCTCCATGAAAATCTCCACCCTCCCCCGGCGCTGAGAGACCCCCTCACTCCCATGGAGATTTGTAATTGTTCCGATTCTTCCTTGGCCTTGTCCAAACAGTTTTCCCAGACAAATGATCAAGGACATTTCAAATGAGAAAAACAAACCAAGCAGAGTATCAGAGGGGTAGCCGTGTTAGTCTGGATCTGTAAAAGCAGCAAAGAATCCTGTGGCACCTTATAGACTAACAGACGTTTTGCAGCATGAGCTTTTGTGGGTGAATCCCCACTTCTTGCATCCGATGGGGTTCCCCTGTGCAGCTTCAAATCCTGCTCACAGCGAGGCCTGTGTTTTAGCAGGTGTCTCACCGGGGCAATACCTCTGTACAACCCCCTGAGACACTCTCAATTCTCTCCCCACCCCAAGTAAATCCTGTTCTGCTCCTTTCATAGAGATCCCTGGGACACCCCCTCACACTGTGTCCCTGAGGGGTCAGGCAAACTCTCAGCACCTGAAGCCTCTGCCACTCACCTGGTGCCCCATAGATCAGCCATAGCCCTGGTTCTGCTCCTCTCTCTAGAGTGTGAAAGGAGCCAAGTCAGCGACTCCATGGGAGCTACGGGGCTGCAGAACCAACAGAGGAAAAATAGGTGCTCAGCGCCCACTGGCAGCCAGCTCCCCACACCCACTACAGGCCTTGCTGACAAGCTCCTCCTCTTCCCCTTCAGCCCCTCCCACTTGCCCGTGATCAGCGGTCCTGTGGGGTGCTGGAGGCACTGGGCGGGGCGGGGGCGGAGCAGGGTGCGGAAGAGGGGGGGGAGGGAGAGGAATGGGGCAGGAAGGGGCAGGGTGGGAAGAGATGGGACAGGGTGGGGGCTTGGGGAAGGGGTGGAGTGAGGGCAGGGCCTGAGGAGGAAAGGGGGCTTTGTCACAGACCCCTCTAGGGCCGCCCTGCAGGGAAGCACCAACTCTCACAGTGACAATACAACTGACCAGCCTTGCGGGGGAGGCTGAGGGAGATCCGCACTCACCAGGTCTCTTCTCTCCCCCAAGGTGAGCCAGACACTGCTCTCTCCTGGCTCTCACTCTAGCACAGGGGTCTCAAACATGCGGCCCGCGGACCTCTTCCCTGCGGCCCGCGGAGCTCCCCAGGGCCGCCCAGAGGGGGGGGCAAAGGGGGCAATTTGCCCCGGGCCCCGGGCTCCGCAGGGGCCCCCAAGAGAAAAGCGGAGGCTCCCGCCTCCGCCCCTCTCCTGGAGCCTCGGCGCATCAAGCGCCGAGACTCCGGCCGAGCCCCTGAGCCCCGCCCCGATCCGAGCCGCGTGGGGAGGGGGCGGGGCTGGGAGCTCCAACGGGGCCTGAGCCCCGCCCCGATCCGAGCCGCGTGGGGAGGGGGCGGGGCTGGGAGCTCCAACGGGGCCTGAGCCCCGCCCCGATCCGAGCCGCGTGGGGAGGGGGCGGGGCTGGGAGCTCCAACGGGGCCTGAGCCCGATCCGAGAGCCGTGGGAGGGGGCGGGGCGGTGAGCTCCACCGGGGCCTGAGCCCCGCCCCGATCCGAGCCGCGTGGGGAGGGGGCGGGGCTGGGAGCTCCAACGGGGCCTGAGCCCCGCCCCGATCCGAGCCGCGTGGGGAGGGGGCGGGGCTGGGAGCTCCAACGGGGCCTGAGCCCCGCCCCGATCCGAGCCGCGTGGGGAGGGGGCGGGGCTGGGAGCTCCAACGGGGCCTGAGCCCCGCCCCGATCCGAGCTGCGTGGGGAGGGGGCGGGGCTGGGAGCTCTGGGCTGAGCGCTGCGCTCGGCGTGGAGCTCACGGCCCCGCCCCCTCACCACGCGGCTCTGAGCGGGACGAAGCTCAGGCCTCACCGGAGACGCGCTCGGGTAAGGGTGGGGGGAAGCGGGAGCCGCCGGGGCCGGGCCTGGGCCTGGGTGGGAAGCGGGACCCGCCGGGCCGAGGCCGGGCCGTGGCGGGGGGGAAGGGAAGCGAGATCCGCCGGGCCGGGGCGGGGGGTGGGGGAGGGAAGCGAGACCCGCCAGGGCCGAGCCGGGCCAGGCTGGGGGGGGGGGAAGGGAAGCGAGACCCGCCGGGGCCGGGCCGGTCCGGGCCGGGGGGTGGGGGGGGAAGCGAGACCCGCCGGGGCCGGGGTGGGGAGCGGGACCGGCCGGGGTGGGGAAAAGAGGGACCCGCCGCCGCCGAAGCGCAGCCTGGTCTTCGGCGGTGGGGGGCCCCTTCTGTTCCGGGACCCGCCGCCTAAGTGCCCCACCGCCAAGCCACCAAACAGCTGTTGGTGGCACTTAGCACTTTCCAGGAGGGAGGGGGGAGGAGCGGGGAGCCGCGCGCTTAGGGGAGGAGGTGGAGAAGAGACAGGGCAGGTGCGGGGCCTCATGGAAGGGGTGGATTGGGGGTGGGGCCAGGGGCAGCAAGGGGGCGTGTCAGTGATGCGGCCCTCGGGCCAATGCACTAGTCCTCATGCGGCCCTCGGGGTCATTTGAGTTTGAGACCCCTGCTCTAGCAGCTGGACGCCAAGGAGCCATTTCCCTACAGGAAGTGCATTGAGTGCCCCTGTGGTGCTGCGGGGCTGGCGCTGCTGCTGCCTGTGGGGCTGGCAGGGGGGCTGATGTCTGCACAGACTCTCAGCTGCCAGGCCGGAGGGGGCACTTGGGACCTTACCAGACCGGCTCAGTGAAGACGGGGGGTTGACAGAGCAATACAGACGCTCTCCAGAGCACGGAGCAGCAGCCGCCCATGCAGCCAGGCAATGAGCATTTCCCACAGCCTGGAGCCGAGGGGGAGGCGCCAGCTGCTGTTCCAGCTCCTCGGGGACAGGCCCTGTCAGCCAACAGCCACTTCTTACTCCCCACAGCTAAGGGCGCCGGGTTCCTCCGGTGGGGGTGTGGAGCAGCCATTCGTTTTCCTGTCCGCACTCCTCTGCGGTGTGAAAATCGGGGAGGGGAGGCAGAAGCCCCACTTCCCTCCTGAAATGACGCCCAGTGGGGGAAGCCAGGACAACAGGGTGGGGTGGCAGGTGGTGGCCAGACTCTCACCCCCAGGGTCTAGTCTAGCTCAGGGTCCAGCTCAACTTCCTCCCTGCACCACTGGCCCCCAGTCCCCTTCCCCCACCAGGTCAACCTGGGCACTAGGGCAGGAACAGGGTGAGGCAGCAAGTGAAGCTGAGCAAGGCAGGGAAAAGCGAGTCTTGTCTTCATGGGCCGCTCACAATGACGTCCTTTTTGAGTGCGACTGCTGCAAAAACCTCCCGGGCAGAGAAGCAACAGGCCAAAATACTCTAACACAGCTGCCAAAGGAGCTCAGTTGGGAGAGCGTTAGACTGAAGATCTAAAGCAGCAAAGAATCCTGTGGCACCTTATAGACTAACAGACGTTTTGCAGCATGATATTTCGTGGGTGAATACCCACTTCTTCAGTTGCATCCGAAGAAGTGGGTATTCACCCACGAAAGCTCATGCTGCAAAACGTCTGTTAGTCTATAAGGTGCCACAGGATTCTTTGTTGCTTTTACAGAACCAGACTAACACGGCTACCCCTCTGATACTTGAAGAGCTAAAGGTTCCCTGGTTCAATCCCAGGCTTTGGTAGGTCCTCTCATCCTTCTTTGTGCACTGGTGGCTTGTTTTCTGGGAGCACAGTTGTGCCTGCACCCATGGTAAGTCCCTGAGCTTGGGCTCTGCAATAGAAAAAGATACTGTGGGCATCTGCCCCTAGTTGGCTGGCCTGACCTTTAACAATGAAGGATGGGAACTGTCTCTCCTACATGAGTTATTGGTGGACCCAATATGGCAGGAAGAGAGTGAGGCAGGGTGACCCTCAGGAATGGTGCCAGAGGGCTGCTGGGCAGTGACAGGCAGGAAAAGGGGATGAAAACTCCTCTGTGCAGCTGAGCAAGGGCAGTACCAGGGAAGGGGCATCTGTGAAAGTGGCCAGGTGGAAGGGATTTGGGGGCCCAGGAGGAGGTGCTTGATGTTCATTGGCTAGGAGCAGCTGGGCTTGGCCATGGTGGGTGTTCAGGAAATGCACATTAACAACACTTGGGTAGCTTGATGGGCAGAGGGTGATTGGTGGAAGGGCCCATCTCTCTGGTCCTCCAGGCCAGGGAAGAATGATGGGGTTGGGTTGGAGTCGTGTTCTTCACATTCATGGGGTGAGTACAGAAGGCGCTGGAGCTCCCACCAGGGAGAGCATTACTGGGGGGCTTTGTGCTCCATGGCACGGGTTCTGGCTATATTAGTGTGTATGGTCCCCAGTTAAGGTGTAAAAGGAAAGTTCTATGAAGGAACTGGCTCCCTTCCTCTAGACTGCATGGTTTTTGGTGTCGGGGAGGGGTGTGTGAGGGATTTAAATTGTTGCACCGGCCTGAGGACTGCTGGTCCTGTTTTTCCAACCCTCAGAGGAAACTCTTCTATGATGAGCACTACCTGGCGCAGGTCTGTAGTGAGGTCGGCTTAGAGGACGTGTTTCTCCACAGTGGAACCAGTGGAGGGCGGGCGGTAGCCTCCTATTCCTCTGACCCGAGCTCACACCATCCGCAGAGGGGATACACCTTTCTGCGGGGACAGGCCAGGAGTCGCACTGACCGGATTTCCGTGAAGGAGAGCACGTCGACAGCCCAGTGCAGGGTGGTGCCAATGGACTGTTCGGATCACGCAGCTCTCACCGTGTGCTCAATGTGGGCAATTCCCTGACCCAGGGCAGAGGATATTGGAAGCTGAACATCCAGAGCTTGCAAGATAAAGGAGCAGGGGGGCGAGGCCTGGTGTTGTTGGCAGAACGGGAAAGCAGCAGAGGGTTCTATGGCAACCAGGGGGATTGATGCGAGTCGGTGAGTTGGCGGCTTTGTTCTGGCAGTTGGGGAAACACCACAACATTAAAGAAACCAGTGGTGCCAAGTCCTGTAGCATCATCTGTGGGATTTCCACAAGAGCATCCAGGCAGGGGAGCCAGTCAGCGTGTGACTGTACGATCGGATCAAGCGACAGCTGCCCAAGTTCCAGGAGATGAGGCTGCAGCTGGCCGATATGAGCAGGAGCACCGAGTGAAGGGAGGGGCGGCCTCCCCTGACATTTTTGCAGCCTGCAGGGAACAGAGACAAAGCAGGGGGATGCAGGGACTCAGGGCAGGACGCACAAATCCGGTAGTGCAGGACCACAGTCACTGGAGGAGGAGAGA
Source organism: Mauremys reevesii (assembly GCF_016161935.1). Lineage (NCBI taxonomy): Eukaryota > Metazoa > Chordata > Testudines > Geoemydidae > Mauremys > Mauremys reevesii. The sequence goes on from NC_052639.1 coordinate 7,522,822, forward strand.
GAGTCCTGTGAGAGGAAGCCTCTGGTGGGAAGCAATATGTGCAGAGTGAAAACCAGCCAGCTGAGAGTCACAGGGGTCTAGAAAATGAAATAGCAGCAGGTCCCATGGTGTAATGGGCAGCACTCAGGACTTTGAATCCTGGAATCTGAGTTCAACTCTCAATGGGACCTACTGGAGATAGGTTAGTTTACTGCAAAGCCCTGGAGCCCAATGTGTTTGGCTACCCTTTCTCAGGGTGAACTAGAGTGAGTTTTTTCCCTCCTGCTGGGTGACTGATGCCCACTGGATATAGGTCTTTGGTCCAGCTGGTTCAATGGGATGGCGGCTATAGGTAGGGGTCCTAGAACTTAACAGTCTGGCTAGAGATTCCTGTGGGTTGACCATATGGTTGTTTCTTGCTGCTTCACCTGATGCCCACAACTTTGGACCCTGCAGCTGCCACACTCTTCCTCTTGCCCACATGACATTTAAAGGAAGGAGTGTCAGGGCCAGGCTTCATAGTCAGGGCTAGGCAGGAGGGAGGAAGAGTCCCAGGCTGGAGCCCAGCACCTCTGGGCACCTGGAGCAGAGGCGGCTGGTGCTGAGAGCTCCAAGGGAAGGCTTAAAAGCCACAGAGCAACCAAGGGCAGGGCAAGAGGAGGGGAGAACCATGCCTATGTGTGGCCAGCAGACAGCCACAAAGACACCCGGCCAGCCTGCTCCCTGCCATGTGGAACCCCCACTGAAGGCCACCCACAGACCAACATTCGTTCTGCGGCCAGCCAGCATCACAAGGTGGTTGGAAAGCAGGTGGGGCCTCTGACCCTTCCCACTCAGGGGGCTCCTTTTGGCAGTGGGGCAGGAGATATTTCCCCCAAGAGGCTTTTTCCCAGCTGCTGAGAAGCACAGAAGTACCTGGTGTTTGCTCTTGTGGTGAAAGGGGTTAATACATTTAGGCAGCCTGGCTAGCTCAGCTGGCAGCACCTCTGGCTCTTACTCTGAAGGCTGAAGTTACAGTTCCCTGTTTGGGTGCTTGGGGCTCCTCTTCAACAATACAACACACAATCTGCCTCAGCCCCCCTCAGTAACCTGGGGAAACTAACCCTGGCCACTAGGTGCCTCTAAGAGGCGATACTTTCCCCACTCACACGCACTGAGTGTAGAAAAGAAACTTTAATAAAAAGGAGGAAAATCAGCTTGTATTAACTTGGGAAAACACCACAATCAGGATTCATAACACAACACTATGAGCAAAACACCCCTCCCCCGCCCCCCCAGTGCGCTGGGTAGTGGCCTTTTGCCTCGGGCTCCTAAATCCAGACACCAGAAGCTCTGTGGATGTGCCCCTCCCTTCACTGCACCTCACCCACAGCTGCTGCCCTGGGTCAATGAAACCCAGAGTTCACCTCTCACCTCCTGGGGGGAAAGCCCCTTTCTCCCTCCGCTGTCTGGCCACATTGCCGGCCACTTGCCGTTCCCCCCTGTCACCGCTCTGCTGGCCACCCTCTCTGCTCTGGGACGTCTTGTGGTCCCACCAGGAGCGGAACAGGCTCCCTAAAAGGAGTGGCCACCAAAGCCCGAACAGTAGCCCCATCCCTGCCACTCAACGCCACGCCCCTGCCCCACCCTTTCTCCCCAAGGCCCTGTGCCTACACTGGAGCATAGCTCAGTGGTTTGAGCATTGGCCTGTTAAGTCCAGGGTTGTGAGCTCAATCCTTGAGGAGGCCACTTAGGGATCTCAGGCAAAAATTGGTTCTGCTAGTGAAGGCAGGGGGCTAGGATTTGACCTTTAAAGGTCCTTTCCAGTTCTAGGAGATTGGTATATCTCCAGTTATTACCTCCTCCCCTGAAGACCCTTCCTACTGCTCTCTACCTTGTCTTCTCCCACCTCCACTTGCCCTTACAGTTGTTAAAAAGTGGCAAGGCAGAGCCCTCCCATTTTTAAAAGTCCTGGGGTGTTGTTCCCCCCTGTTCAGGCACCCCTGGGGCCCTGCACTTCACAGAGCTCTCCCTGATTTCAGCTGTTAGTGAGGGAGCCTCACTGCGAGCGCAGACTGGGCAGTTTCTTGCATGAGAGACACTGTCCCAAAGCAAGACTAATGCTTAGAGCTGGTTATCAGTGATTTCAGATCTGCTGGTCTGCAGCAAGACTCTCCATTGAGTCTTAACCAGCTCTGTTATTACACAGGGAAGAACAAAAGGGTCAAATGGGGCCTGGAACCCTTAAGAAAAATCCACCCCACCGAGTACAACACTACCTGCTCGCTACCTGCTCTCAGCTCCATTGAGAATGATTTGGGGTCACTCCTTGCCTGTATCAACCTAGGGGGTTTGGAGAAGCACAATTTACAGGTGCACCAGTGGTGCAATTGGTTAGCGCACAGTACTTATAGAGCAGTGCTGAGGAGCTATGCTGAGGTTGTGAGTTCAAACCTCACCTAGAGCACTGGTTTTCATTAACCAAATGGCTTCACCCCATTATTTGCCCCTGTGGAATGTAGAATTCCAGCCCTGGGGACACTGAGGAGGAGAGGACTCAAAAATGCCCCCTTCACTTATTACCTCCTCTCCAGAGTGCAGATGAACATCTATAATCCTTTCTCTCCCCTCCACTCCCCCAGCCCCTGTGCCAGGATCCCTCAAGCAGAGCCTGGAGTCCTGCCCATCCTTGACCCCTGAGCCTGGAGGGAGAGGAGCAAGGAGCCATTGTTAGAGGGCTTTCCCTTCCCCCGCCCACTTCCCTGGCTCTTGTCACGCAGACAGCAAGCAGCAAAAGACCAGAAGTCGGAAGCGCAGACAAAGTGACCTTTACTGGGGTTCGTTTCCAAACAAGCAGATTCCGAAGCCCTTCACACCAGTCGGGCTTATCTCTATACACTGACAGAGTCTGTTCCACGTTGTTCCCTTCCCAGCTCTGACACCACAGAGCGTTTACCCCACATCCCTACAGATAATTCTTTCCTGGGTGCTGGCGGGTGAGTCCTGCCCACACGCTCAGGGTTTAGCTGATGGCCATATTTGGGGTCAAGAAGGAATTTTCCTCCAGGGCAGGTTGGCAGAGACCCTGGGGTGGTTTCACCTTCCTCTGCAGCGTGGGGCACGGGTCACTTGCTGGAGGATTCTCTGCACCTTGAAGTCTTTAAACAACGAGTTGAGGACTTCGCTAGCTCAGACATAGGCCAGGGGTTTGTTACAGGAGTGGGTGGGTGAGAGTCTGTGGCCTGCGTTGTGCAGGAGGTCGGACTAGACGATCACAATGGTCCCTTCTGACCTTAAAGTCGATGAGTCTATGAGCTCTGACACTGCAGAGTGTTTACTCCACGTCCCCCTTCCCAGCTGTGACACTGCAAAGCCTTGTCTGTGTCCCTGTTCCCCGTTCCCTATTCCCATCCCCCCCGTTAGCATGATTCCAATTTCCTCTTCCACTTCCTGTCTGACCCCAGTTTACACAGTAATAGTCTCAGCTAGACCTTAACCAATCATTGTAACTAACCAATTCTAACCTATTGTAACAGAATTCTCTAACCAATTACATCCCACTCCCCTAATTAACTTACACCCAGCAAAATTAACTCGGCAGCAGCCAGAAACAATCAGAGAACCAGACAGATGACAATAGAAAAGTGGGGGCCAGAAAGACAAACCCTACAGAAATGAGGGTTTCACAACCACAACCATTGAGAAGGGATTTCGTGCCAGACCGGATGCTCCCTTAAGATCTGTTTCGTTATCTGCTGGTGATGGGCACTATCGGGACAGGATCGTCTGGCTAACAGCCCAACCCCACCTTAGTTCAGTGTGACGGGTTTGGGAGGTGAGGATGGGACCGTTCGCTTCCCAGCTTATGGCTGCCCCTGCTGCTTAGCCAAAGGCCTTAGCCTACAAACAAGGGCTCAGACTCTCCTAGGGAGAGAAGGCCCAGACACAGGCAGACTGGGATTTTGGGTCTTTGTTTTATACCCCTGTCACTAGCTAAGTGATAAAAATACACCTAAGTTCTTACAGTCTAGGCCTGTACAGGCAGCCTGAATATCGCTATTCTAACAGCCATCAGTCCCTGTGGGAAAATGATCTATTCAGGGTTGTCCCTAGACATTTTGGTGCCCTACACAGCACCCCCGTCCCTCAGCCCGAGCTGGCAGAGCGGAGCAGGCTGGGGCCAGGTCACTCTACTTCCCGCCACCCGGTAATTGCAGGGCAGGCCCGACCCCACACTCACGGGGCGGCGGGAAGTGGAGTGATCCGGCCCCAGCCTGCTGCACTCTGCTCCCAGCCTTGGAACTTGGTGGAGTGGGGGAAATGCCCCCCAGCACTCACCAGTGGTGCGGCTGGGAGCTGGTGGAGCAGAGCAGGCTGGGGCCAGGTCGTTCCACTTCCCACTGCCCGGTGAGTGCCGGGTGTGACTGATCCCTCCGGCAGTCTCCGGGGTTGTCGCTCTGGGGATGGGGCTGTGGGGGGGGGGTATGGGGTGGAGCAGGGGTGGAAAGGGGGTGGGGGCAGACCGGGGGCTGTGGGAAGAGGCGGAGCCGGGGCAGGGGCCGCTTTCCTGGCCGGCTCAGCCAGCCGGGGGATCGAGTTCGCCGCTGGAGAAGTATGCAGCTGCGTAGGGCACCAAGAAATTTGGGGCAATTTGGTGCCTCCACGTCCCTTAACCAGGCAGCGTCCCTGTAGTGTAGGCTGTCTGCATAGGTCCTTTCTCAATCTTTCTCACCCTCTTGCCTTGAGTCTCCTCTGTCTCTGCTTTCTAAGCACAGACTAACTCTGGCTGTTCAGAGGAGGGCAGGACCATGCCTATGCGTGGCCAGCAGACAGCGACAAAGACCCCTAGCCAGCCTGCTCCCTGCCATGCCAAACACCCACTGAAGGCCACCCACAGACCAGCATGTGGGGCGGCTGCTGATGCTCTGTGGCCAACATCAGAAGATGGTAGGAAAGCAGGGCCAGCTCCCGTGGTGGGGCCTCTTTCCGTTCCCACTCCAGGTGTTCACTTTTGCAGTGGGGCAGGAGATTTTACCCCAAGAGGCTTTTCCCCAGCTGGCGAGAAGCAGAGAAACACCCAGGCTCCCAAGGCGCTATGTAGCAACCCCCCTCCAGCACAGGGACAGGCACACACTTGGAAGAGGGAAACTGCTCCACACTCTGGCCCGGGCAGCCGCCCATTTTTTTTGGCAAGTCAGGAAGGGCAAAGGTGAGACTGGAAGCACCTGGGGCTCATGCCCCAGCCTTTGTGACACCCAATCCCCAACTCCTTCCCGGGGCTCTAGCTGAAGGCAGAGAGTATTGGCTGGAGCTGCCAAGAAGAGGTTCCAGCCCTGAAGGGAGCAGGACGTTCAGCCCAAAGGTAAAACTGGACAAGCACAACCACGAAGGGACATGAACCCTCAATTGCCTGATCCAAACTCAGATGCCTTATCCATTAGGCCACATGGTCACATATAGTCTCTCCAAGTACTTCTTTAGAGAAGACGGACACTGTTTCTCAGACTCAGGTCATCTACTGAGGGGGGTTGAGACTCTCTGGGCACAGAAGTCAAGTTCCCTGCGAGATGTGAGACTTAATTCTCTGGAGCCAGGTGCAGGGCTTTGGCAGGGAGGCTCAGGCATGGGGGACTGGGGTGCAGCGGATGGACCGGCTGTCTAAGTGTGGAGATTTAGTTGCACTGAGGTACAGGAGGGAGAAGGAATCCTGCTGATGGTCAGTGGCTGTGCAGAAAAAAGGGTGTTGATTCCCCCATCCTAAATGGGCTGGTTGGCTTGACCCTTCTCCCCTCTGCAGAGCGAGGTGGGGCTGCAGCTCACCCCTTGTGGGGCAGGAGGGAACAAGTGCAGGGTGCTGGGCTCCAGTGCGGTGGGGCAGGGCAGGGCCTGTGGTTTACATTCTGCGTTGCCTGGTGCTGGGCCATTGCACAATCCCCAGCCACGCGGCACAGCGCACCCCGAGAGGGGGCAGGGGGCCAAGCAGATGATCCAGCACGAGGGGGGAGAGGATGTGTGGTTGGGGGGAGGAAAGGCCTTGGGCTGCACTGGGGGAGTGCAGAGCAGGGGTGACACCCCAGAAACCTGCAACAAAGGGATGGACAGGTAGACTGGGTGGATAGAAGAGGCAGCGAGCCTAAAAGGGCAGTGGGGTCTAGTGGTCAGAGTAGGGAGGGGGCTGGGCGCCAGGGACCTCTGGGTTCTATCCCTGACTCTGGGAGCAGAGGTGGGTCTAGAGGTCATAGCAGGGGGACTGGGAGCCAGGACTCCTGGGTTCAATAGTGGTGGCTGCTTTTTCCTGTGTCTCCCGCCCTACAGATCCCAGCCCAGCCCCCTAGCAGAATCTGACTGGGGGAGGGGGTTGCCCTGCCACTCCAGACTCGTGATTCGAACCACTCTCACCATAGGCTCTGACATCACGGAATCTCCCCCCCAAGACAGAAAGTAGGAGCCCCTCCCTTCATGTGGAGGAAGCTAGTGAGTTTCTTGGGGGTCTCTGGCAGAGGTGACGGCACCCACCAGACACCCACTCATGGTTGCAAGGAGACCCCCCTGCACAGCTCCCTGCTATGAGGGCTGGGGTGCCCAGCCAGGGTCAGGAGGTGAGATGGGGATGCAGTGGCAGGAAAGGGGCAGAGCTGGGGTGGTGCCAGGTCTGGTGCTGGCTACGGGAAAAACCACACTGCTCCCCATAACACACACACACACACACACACACACCCCTCCTGGTCTTGGGAGGGGAACAGGAGAAAGGACAAAAGAAGCAAGTGTCGGAGAAAAACTCAGTTCTCGCTTTTTCTTTGGGTGCAGCAAAATCAAATACTTTATTATTTCTCTAGTAATTACAATAGAGGGAGGGAGGGAGTGCCCTAGGACACAGGGTTGCCCCAGTCCCGGACAGGTCTCTCAACTAGTAAACAATTACAGCAAGCCTTTATACCTTTGTTACAGACAATAACTAGCAATAATACAGACAATAAAGAGCAACAACTGCATTTTGTTTATACATAAGCCATCCTGCTATCTTGTTTTCTCACTCCTAGAAGACACCACTCTGCATATTTGGTTATCTGAATTGCAAGGTCGTAATAACTTTTTACACAGTTTCTTTCCCTCTCGCCTCACACCATCCTCGCTTCTGCAAGTCTCACGTCATTAGGGTTACAGTGTGGCCTGACTTTTGCTAACTATTAGCTTGACTCTTGCTAACTGACTGACATGCATTAAGATCCCCTTCAAATCCTTGTTAATTCTTTCCGTGCTTCCACACGAGAGACAAAGAGAAAGGAGGGATGGAGGAAAAGGTGAAAGCAAAAGGACAAACCCCAATGTCCCCAGTGATTCTAAGGGACAAAATCCCAGGTGCAGAATAAAATTCTGCCTCCTTAAGCTCGTGTTTTCCATGCCTAGAATTCAACTGTCATCTGATGGATCAGACTGAACAGGTTTCAAACCTCAAGGAGGCTCTTACCTTCTAAACAGGGATGGCTGTTTTCTAGTAAAATCAGGAAAACGGAAGGAGAAAACTCGAAAGAGGTTCCTCCTGGCGCTCACGTATGTGAACCCAAATACTCTCTCAGTCCTCAAAGAGAGACCTGGAGAAGGAGACTTGCTGAAGCAAAGCCACAGGGGTCTCTGAGGTTTCCCTGGCCCCTCACCCCTGTCCCGCCTGGGTGATGTCAGCATCTCTCTGTGAGGTCACCACCTCCCCACCACCTTTGACCAATAATCTGAGGTCTTGCAAAAGGCCTTTGTGATGTCACTGCCACACCCCTCCCTTGCTGTGCTAATGTCCTGCCCCTGCCCAGGCACTTTGGAGGTTTGAGCTACTCCCTGTGGATCACCCCACTCAAGGAGCGTTCGTTCTAGGAAGCAAGCCGGCTAGACAGGAAAACATCAGACGCTGCTCCCAATGCTACACTCAATTTTTCAGGAATTAGTCGACTTTATGGCCAGAAGGGACCATTAGAGCATCTAATCTGACCCCCTGCATATCACAGGCCTCCTGTATGACACAAGAGCTACTTTTGGGGCAAACACATTCCAGAAAGGCATCTAGCCTTCATTAAATGACATCAGGAGATGGAGAATCCACTACTTTCCTTGGTAGCTTGTTCCTGTGGTGAAACATCCTCGCTGGTTAATTTTTGTGCCTTAATTGTAATATGAATTTGTCTCTCTTCACCTTCCAGAGATTGGGTCTTGTTATGCCTTTCTCTGCTAGATTAAAGAGCCCTTTTATACCCAATATTTTCTCTCCATTAAGGCACTTCAACACTTCAATGAAGTCACCTTTCAATCTTCTTTTGGTAAGCTAAACAGGTTGAGCTCGTTCAATAGCTCACTAGAAGGCATTTTTCTCCAGCCCTCAGAATATTTGGTGGCTCTTTGCTGCCCCAGCTCCAATTTCACAACATCTTTTTCAAATGAGGACACCAAAACTGGAGGCAGTATTCCAGTATCAGTCTCACTGATGCCGTATCACCTCCTATCACATTATTGACATAATCTGTAACTGTATAGATCACCGTTGGGACCACTGCTCTATATTTGCAGCCAATATTGTAGAAAGGTTGTCGTGTAAGGGGTCTATGGAGAGGTTATGATTGGCTGATTATAATTATGCTATCTCTAGATGTGTATCATTTCTGTAGTTGACGTTATGAATCTTGGCTCTGTGCTGCCCGTATTTCAAACTTGTGCTCTGCTTCCAGGAAACACCCCAGACAAGTTGGTGTCAGTTCTGTCTAGCCTGGTTGATGGCTCATTGTTAAATGTTGATGGCCCATTGTTAAATGCTGCTATATTATGATCATTGTTTCCAAGCGGTCCTGTTATAGTTACCTCTTGGACAAGATCCTACACTCCACTCAGGACTAAATGGAGAGTTGCTTCTTCCCTTGCGGGTTCTTGTATCAGCTGCTCCAAGAAACAGTCATTTAAAGTATCGAGAAATTTTGTCTCTGCATTTTGTTCTGAAGTGACATGTACCCAGTCAATATGGGGATAATTGAAATCTCCCACTATTATGGAGTTCTTTATTTTGATAGCCTCTCTAATCTCCCTTCGCATTTCATCCTCACTATCACTGTCTTTGACAGGGGGTCGATAATAGATCCCTATTGTTATATTCTTATTAGAGAATGGAATTACTATCCATAGAGATTCTATGGAACATGCGGTTTCATTTAAGATTTTTACTTCATTTGAGTCTACATTTTCTTTAACATAGAGTGCCACTCCCCTCCCCACCCCCCGAGTATGACCTGCTCTGACCTTCAGATGTATTTTGTACCCTGGAATGATTGTGTCCCATTGATTGTCCTCATTCCACCAGGTTTCTGTGATGCCTATTATGTCAATATCCTCTTTTAACACGAGGCACTCTAATTCACCCATCTTATTATTTACACTTCTAGCATTTGTGTACACGCACTTTAAAAACTTGTCACTGTTTATTTGTCTGCCCTCTTCTGATGTGTCAGATTCTTTTCTGTGTGAATGCTTCTCGTCTGATCTGGCCCCTACTTTATCCTCTTCCAGCCTCTCTTCCTGACTAAAACTAGAAAAATCTCTATCACTACACTCTCCTCTAAGAGAAGTCTCTGTCCGATCCACGTGCTCCTCTGCAGCCATTGGCTTCCCCCCCACCATCTCTTAGCTTAAAAACTGCTCTGCAACTTTTTTAATGTTAAGTGCCAGCAGTCTGGATCCACTTTGGTTTAGGTGGAGCCCATCCTTCCTGTATAGGCTGCCCCATCCCCAAAGTTTCCCCAGCTCCTAATAAATCTAAACCCCATCTCTCTACACCATCATCTCATCCACGCATTGAGACTCCGAAGCTCTGCCTGCTTACCTGGCCCTGCGCATGGAACTGGGATCATTTCTGAGAATGCCACCATAGAGGTCCTGGATTTCAGTCTCTTTCCTAGCAGATTAAATTTGGCCTCCAGGACGTCTCACCTACCCTTCCCTATGTCATTGGTATCTACATGTACCATGACCACTGGCTCCTCCCCAGCACTACACATAAATCTATCTAGATGCCTTGAGAAATCCGCAACCTACGCACCAGGCAGGCAAGTCACCATACGGTTCTCCCGGTCATCACAAACCCAGATATCCTTGTTTCTAATGATCAAATCTCCTATTAATAACAGCTGCCTTTTCATAATGAGTGGAGTTCCCTCCCGCGGTGAGGTAACCTCAGTGCAAGAGGCTCTTCCAGATAGTGTTGGGGTGAGGGTCCCAACTATGAGAAGCTTTCCCTCTGCCCCCGTTGACTGCTCTCATTCCCTGGGCCTTCCATCCTCCTCAACAGTGCGGGGGGGCTGTCTGACCGGAGTTGGGACAATTCTATAGTGTCCTGGAAAGCCTCATCAACATACTTCTCTGCCTCCCTTAGCTCCTCCAGTTCCAATACCCTGGCCTCCAAAGCCTCCACACGGTCTCTGAGGGCCAGGAGCGCCTTGCACCAAATGCCCACATACATACGTGACATAAGAACGGCCGTACCGGGTCAGATCCAAAGGTACATCTAGCCCAGTATCCTGTCTACCGACAGTGGCCAATGCCAGGTGCCCCAGAGGGAGTGAACCTAACAGGCAATGATCAAGTGATCTCTCTCCTGCCATCCATCTCCATCCTCTGACAGACAGAGGCTAGGGACACCATTCCATACCCATCCTGGCTAATAGCCATTGATGGACTTAACCACCATGAATTTATCCAGTTCTCTTTTAAACGCTGTTATAGTCCTAGACTTCACAACCTCCTCAGGTAAGGAGTTCCACAAGTTGACTGTGCGCTGCGTGAAGAAGAACTTCCTTTTATTTTCTTTAAATCTGCTGCCTATTAATTTCATCTGGTGATCCCTAGAAATCTTCTGTTGATTATGCTGCACTTAACCCTCAGTTTTATTTGAGCAAACAGGAGATATTTGACACTGTGCGATACGGCTCCTGTGCTCTGTTCCCAAAGTGTTCTGCAGCAGGGGAGGGTCTCTGGTAGTGTGTGTGTCACTGGCATATTGGGGTGATGCTGAAACAGGGCAGAGTAGAGGTGGCATTGTGGGGCTGGCGTAAATCTTCTCTCTCCATTTCCCCTTCCAAGAACCGAGGGGACAGTAACCCTTACCCAGTGAGGTCACATTCTCATAAGAACATAAGAAAGGCTGTACCGGGTCAGACCAAAGGTCCATCTAGCCCAGTATCTGTCTACCGACAGTGGCCAATGCCAGGTGCCCCAGAGGGTGTGAACCTAACAGGCAATGATCAAGTGATCTTCCTCCTGCCATCCATCTCCATCCTCTGATGAACAGAGGCTAGGGACACCATTCTTACCCATCCTGGCTAATAGCCATTTATGGACTTAACCTCCATGAATTTATCCAATTCCCTTTTAAACATTGTTATAGTTCTAGCCTTCACAACCTCCTCAGGTAAGGAGTTCCACAAGTTGACTGTGCACTGCGTGAAGAAGAACTTCCTTTTATTTGTTTTAAACTTGCTGCCTATTAATTTCATTTGGTGACCCCTAGTTCTTGTATTATGGGAATAAGTAAATAACTTCTCCTTATCCACTTTCTCAACATCACTCATGATTTTATATACCTCTATCATATCCCCCCTTAGTCTCCTCTTTTCCAAGCTAAAGAGTCCTAGGCTCTTTAATCTTTCCTCGTATGTGACCCTCTCCAAACCCCTAATCATTTTAGTTGTCCTTTTCTGAACCTTTTCTAGTGCTAGAATAGTTCTGCATGACATCCCAGTAGAGGGCTCTCTGAGTGGGGTCCAGCAGAGCCCACTCTTCACTGGTGAAATACAAAGCCACCTCCTCGAAGGTCACCAGCCCCTGAAAGAGCGAAAGGCCAACACTCAATACCTGCTGCCCCATTCACAGCCCCACTACTTGTGAGAAGAGCCCATCAAAGGGAAGCCCTGGGTGGCTTGCAGTCAACAAAGTCCCACCCCCACCCTGGTCAGAGCATCCAGGAAACATCAGAGTGAGGGGACAAAGAGAGAGCCCCTTATCTCTCCCAGCAGATCCATCACACACCTACTAGCCACAGACTGATAGAGGAGAGGGAGCCCCTAGCAGGGACCAGGGAGAGCTCCCTGGTAGGAAGCCCAACACCCTCCTCATTGTGAGGAGCTGGATATGAAGGAGGGAATCTCCCCTAACCCTCACTGGTGGGTGCCCCCTTCATATCTCACAGCAGCCACTGGTTAGTCGGGTCAGGCTCCAGCACTATGAGTCTGGTCAGTTTTCCCAGCCCCATTCACGTGGGTTATTTTCTGCTCCACAGACTAGAGCATTTACACCTCTGAACCTCATGGGTCTGTTCCTAGAATCTAGGCCACTTATTAAACAACTCCCAGCAGGTTTGTCACACCCTGTCCTCCCTTTCTCCACCCTGTGCATTTCCTGTCCTGCTCCAACCTCCAAACCAGACTGTGCAAACCTTCCCAACTCCACTGTATTTGCTGTCCCTCTTCCTCCTGTAGGAACCCACCAACCCCCCCTCAAAAAAATAATCCCTACCTGAGCTGGCTCCACTGCAGCCATTTCTCTTCCCTGTGTCATGGGAGGATGGGATGAGCTGGAGAAAACACGGACGTCATTCTGCAGCCTGGCAGGGTGAGAAGGGCAGTTGTGGAGGTTTCAGAACAGGCTTTAGTTAATTTCACATCACGAGTCCCCCAGGCCCTTTCCCTGCACACAGACATCGTAGACTCCGCCATGCTGGGAACATGTTTGATCTCTTTAATTACAGTGTAGACCTGGCCCCTCCTGCCAGGCTAAGCCCACAGAGAGATTTTTAACCTCCCTTCTCCCTCCCCTCACCCCGTAACAAAGTCTCTGAACACAAGGCTAGAAAAGAGCAGAACCAAAGGAGTCACTGTGGGGGATTCCCTCAGACAGTGACCCCAGGGCAGCCACACCCCAGCAGGGGGAATATGGAGTCAAGAACTGGTTTCTCCTCTGTCTAAGCCTTTTCTTGTTCACTGGAAAGTGGTTCTGCCCAGGGATGCTGCAATACATGTGTCTGGGTGGACTAGAGAGCTGGAAATCTCTCCCCCCACTCATTTCTCCCACTGCCCCTTTCAGTGTCTCCCTCCCCAGTCCTCTCTGCCTGCCCCTCTGGCTGGGACAGTCCCATTCCTGGAGGCTTTGATTTCCCAGGGCTGGATTTTCTCCTGGCAACTACTAATGGGAGGAGAAATGGGGGGGAGGGGGCTGTTTGTGCAGAGTCACTTTCTTGCCAGTCCCCAGCACTTTTCCTGAGGTCTGTTACCTGGAGTCTGTGGTAGAATTTGTATTAACAGGGCCCAGGGCTGCCCTAGGGGGCTAGGACGAGCGGAGAAAGTCATCACTTTGGCAGGGTAGAAAAGAAGCTTTAATTAAGGTCACTTCCCAGCAGAGAGGCCCCACTGGGGGAGCAGCAGCTGCTAAGCCTGGTCTCCCAGATCACAATGGAGGCTGCAGCATCTGACCCAGGAAGCTGAACCCCAATATCCTGAGCAGAGAGGGACAGAGCGTTTGAGCAGCTTCCCTCCTTTAGCTCTCTGGGGAGAGCAGCTCTGCTGATCTCAGTTGCCCCACTGTCCATCCGGAGTCACTCCTTGTCTTTCCATGCAGTGACTCTGGATTAACGATGGTCTCAATGAAACCAGATTTCAGGAAGAATGAGTCCAGAACGCTGTGGAAGAGACCATTGTGTGGCATTTCTAGCCCCCTTCTCACCTGCCTCACCCCCCGGATCTAGGACAAGGACTGGGGGGGGGGGCATGAATATTCCCTGCGGGACCAGAAGTTCCTGCAGTTTTCAAGAGGGGAGAAAAGCAAAATCTGTGATTTCACCTGACAGTGTTTGGTAAGTGGATAGAAAGTTACCAGGGTGAGTGGGCCTGGCTGGGGGCTGCCTGGCCGCGCTTGGAGCCAGGATTGTGGCACAAACTGATCCGGGAGCAGGATCAGGGTTAGCAGCAGCCCCCAGACACCCCCCAGTGCCCAGACCCCACAGCCAGGGCCCCAGACACCCCCAGAGCCCCAGCCAGGGTCCTGCCAGATCTTCCCTGGCCCCCAGTCCCCAGAGCCCCTGGCCAGGGCCCCAGACACCCCCAGAGCCCCAGCCAGGGTCCTGCCAGATCTTCCCTGGCCCCCAGTCCCCAGAGCCCCTGGCCAGGGGCCCCAGACACCCCCAGAGCCCCCCCAGCACCAGGGGGAGCTGGACACCGGCGAAGGGGAGAGAAAATGCTGCACAGCTGGGGGACTGGGAACTTCTCCGGGGTGGGGGGTGGGGGGGTCACCCTGGGGGCTGCTCGTGGCTCTAGGGAGAAAGGGGGCGGGGGTCCCCACGGGGGCAGCAGTAAATCCGAGGGGTCTCAGCCCCCCCCTTTCACTCCCCGCTCCTCGGGGGTCACCGGCTCCCCCCCCCCGGCCATGTCCGGGCTGCACCGACACTTCCCCCGCCCCCGGAACCCCCGCCCGGCCCCGCCCCGGGACCCCGCTGCGAGATGCCGGGTCCCCGGACACTGGGGCGGAGTCACCGCCCGGCCCCTGGAGGCTGCAACTCCGCAGCGGTGGCGGGGCCGGGCCGGGCGCGGGGGGGTTAATGAAGGTCTCTCCCGCCGCGATCTGCGCATGCCCAGAGCACAGCGGCACAAACCCTTCTCCGGCCCGGGGGAGGCTCCAACGGCCCCGCACGAGCCAGGCAGAGCCGCAGCGACCCAGACGCGTCCGCGCTCCGGCTCCGCCTCCGCAGACGACGTCACTTCCGCTCCAGGGAGAGCGCGGAACTACATCTCCCAGCCTGCCCTGGGGCGTTCCCGCCCTCTCCAGCCCGGGTAAGGGAGGGGTCAGTAGCTGAAACTGCGCATGCTCCGTGCGAGCCCCGCTGGGGGCGGGAGAACAAAGCTGCTGTTGCCGCCTCCGCGTGAGCCGGTGAGTGAGAGACCCCCGGGGGGGGGCGGGCACGTGACTCTGCCTCGGAGCCGCCTCGGCCCTGCTGGGAACGGGGGGATGGAGCCGGGGCCCGGCGGGGTATGAAATCGCGCCCCGTAGCACTGCGCATGCTCAGTAACAGCCGCTGAAGCCGCTGCCCTTCCCCTGCCCGGCTCCGGCGGACCGGTCCGCCGGGCGCGGGTCCCAGGGGCGGGGGCGGCGCGGGGGGCGTCAGGCAGCGGGAGGCGGGGGCTAACGGGCACAATCCGGGCTGGGAGTTGAGCTGTGGGGCAGGGGCGGGGTCAGGCAGCTGGAGGCGGGGTTGGGGGCTAACGGGCACAATCCGGGCTGGGGAGTTGAGCTGGGGTCAGGCAGCTGGAGGCGGGGTTGTGGGGGGGGGGGTAACGGGCCCAAACCGGGGGGGGGGGGGGGTTGAGCGGTGGGGGGGGGGGGGGGTCGGGGTTTGACGGGGGGGGTCAGTGGGGCGGGTAATTTGAACTGTTTTGTGCAGCCAGGAAACTCCCCTGGGCTGGGGTCAGTTCACTGAATCCTCCCGTGTTTGTGCCACGTCCTCCCACATACAAAGTCTGTCAAGTCTCCCCCCTTCAGGGCCGGCTCCAGACCCCAGCGCGCCAAGCACGGGCTTGGGGCGGCGTCCGGCGGGAGGGCGGCAGGCGGGGAAATCCTACAGCCGCCCCGCCCCCCTTTCTCTCGTTATCTCACGGGGCTCTAAAATCCAGGGAGATCCCCCCCCCCAATGATCAGCTCTCTGATCTCCCCCGATAGTGCCCCGGTCTCTCCACACTTCTCAAGTGTTAATTTAAAATCTCCCCGATGGGGGGTCCCCCCCCCCCCGTTTTACCTGCAGCGATTTGTCCTTGTCCGGATGGGAAATTGTTGCCCTGGGTCAGTCCCCAGCACGTGGCTGCCCCTGGCGGGGGGGGGGGTGAGATGCCGGTTCTCTGCCGGGGGGGGAGGGGCACGTGTCCCCCGTGGGGGCTGCCCGGACCCCGGTTTCCCAATCCCAGTTACTGCCCCCACCGACCAACACAGCCACCTGCCCATCCCCACTGCTGCCCCCTTCCTCATCCAGGGACCTGCCAGCCCCCGCTTTGCCCTCTTAAAGCAGCTCCTCACAGGGCTCCCTGCTGCCTGTGGGGGTGGGAGGAGCCATCACTTTCTGTATATGAATTGGATAGTAATATAAAATCCAGTCCAACAGCCCCCCTTTTCCCTCTAGTTATTTAACAGCAACATAAAATCCCCTCAGATCTTGGCGGTGTTCATAGACTATCAGGATTGGAAGGGACCTCAGGAGGTATCTAGTCCAACCCCCTGCTCAAAGCAAGAATAATCCCCAGATTTTTATCCCAGTTCCCTAAATGGCCCCCTCAAGGATTGAACTCACAACTCCAGGTTTATCAGCTCAATGCTCCAACCACTGAGCTATCCCTCCCCCTTCTCTCATGTTATCAATTGCGTAGTTTCTGATATGTATTCTCTGCAAATCTAAAAATTATCCTAAGCCCCACTTTTTCTCTAATTGTCTATTTCTAATTGACTATGGCCTGAGATTTTTCCCTGTCTCTCTAATTATAAAATACTAAGAAAATCTCAGATTTACACCTTTTCTCAGATTCCCGAACATGGATATAAAATGTTGGCAAATGTTGCCCATTTTCTCTCTATTCAGTTATCAAATATTGATGTGAAACACTCAGATTTTAACTCGTATCAACAACTGATATAAAATCCCTCTGATTTTCCACTTTCCTCTCTAAACGGATTTAATACCCATCAAATCCAGAGGCCTCCCCCTGTTTGGGGGATCAGTGGTTCCCAGCTGGTAACAGGAGAGTCGGTTGGACCCTTGTCTTTTCTCCAGCTGGCACTGGGTGAGGAGGTCACTCTGAGTGCAGCTTGGGTCCAGAAGTATCCCAAAGCCCATGACAAATGGTCTCTGGGAGGGGTTGCTTCCCGCAGTGCGAAGATGTAGCTAGTGACAGGGCATGGACCTTTCTTGCCCGCCAGGCCTTTCCATTCTCCTGTTAAAGCAGCACCCCCCAGGGATCCCTCTGCCCGTGTGACTGGCCAGCAGGGGGCAGTGATAACTTTCTATCCACTTAGCAGACACAGTGAGGTAACTGTTGCTGGGGTAGGGGATGGGGTGTCTGTGTGGGGAGATTGCAGCTGGAGCTGAAGGGGCATTGTGGGAGGAGGAGGCCTCTGGGTGACTGGGCAGGGGGTACCCTAATCAAATTTGGTGGGTTCTGGAGATTTAGGGGGAGGTTTCTGACATGCCCAGCCCTGAGGCTGTGGGTCCTGGAGGTGGGTATCACTGGGGACTTGTTGGTGCAGAACAGTGAGGGTGGGCATCTCTTGGGGAGGCAGGGCAGGGGGTTAGAGGGAGTCTGGTGCTGTGCCAGGGCTCAGTCATGCCCAATGCACAGAACTGGGTGGGGAGTGCCAGGCGCTAGGTCGGGATGCCAGGCAAGCAGAGGAGGGGTCCCATTGTAAAGCATCAGGGGTCCCAGGCAAACGGCATGGCAGGTCTTGCTGCAGGACAGGTGGGTGTCCTTGGCAGGCAGTAGGGAATCCTGGGCAGGCAGTGAGGACTGAATTCCCAGTGAGGGGTCCTGGGGGTGGTCCCTGGCTGTTGGGGGCTCTTGGTGGGGGAACCCTTTAGGATTCCCAGCCTGCCAGTGATGGTCTGGTTGGGGTTCTCTGGACCCCTATCCTCTCCATCCTGCCCCTTTCTCTCTAGAGAGAAAGGGGTCTGTGTTTGCCTTGCATTGGCTTCCAAGGGAGGCTGTGGCATTTCCTTCACTGGAGGTTTCTAAGATCAGGTTAGAGATACACCAGTCTGGGAATGTCTAGGGATACTTGGTCCTGCCTCAGCACAGGAGGCTGGAGTAGACGCCCTCTCAAGATCCCTTCCAGGCCTACACTGAAATATTTCTGTTTTGTGCTGTGCCCTGTTCTAGGCTGAGCTGTTTTGCATGGTGCCATTTGTGACTGCACCATGTTGTGTTCCATAGTTTTATGGTGCATTGTTTTGCCTCAGTGTATTTGGTGCCTGTGTTGTGCTGGTTTGAGTTGAGCTCTTTTTCATTGAGTAATTTGGTCCTAGGGTGTATTAATGAGCATTGTGTGGTTTTCTTTTCCTTTGTATTGTCATTGTATGCTGTGGTTTTTTTTTTTTTTCTGAATTGCCTGACATGTTGTGGGTTTTACTCTGAACGTTGTGTTTTATACGTATCTATTTCATAGCATCAGAGACATGTAGTGCTGGGCAGGAGCTCAAGATGTCATCAAGTCCAGCTCTCTCTGCGGGGGCAGGACCAAGTCTATGTAGCTTCCCTCTGACAGAGCTTTGTCCTCCCTGCTTGTCACGGAGCCCCCGGGCGATGCTCTGGAACTGCTCCCCACGAAGCCAGGCAGGACTTTGGGGAACCCCCTCTCCCTCGGAGCAGACTGTCTCCAGGGTAAGAAGTTCCCACAGCTTCACCTCCTGGGTCTCTCCTTGGAGCATTCAGCATCCTCTGCCCCTCCGTGCGCTTCCCACAGAGAGTCCGCCCAGGCGGGGTCCTGGGGAAGCAAGAGGGTCCTGCACCCCCACTGCGCAGTCAGACGTGACTCTCAGCCAGCCAGTAACACAGAGGTTTATTCGATGACAGGAACAGGGGCTAAAACAGAGCTTGTAGGTACAGAGAACGGGACCCCTCAGCCGGGTCCATTCTGGGGCCCAGTGAGGCAGACCCCACGTCTGCCCTCACGCCTCGTCCCCAGCCAGCTCCAGACTGACACCCTCCAGCCCCTCCCCCTCTGGGCTTTGTCTCTTTCTCGGGCCAGGAGGTCACCTGATCTCTCTGTTCACCTTCAGCCAGCCCCTTGCGGGGGGAAGGGCCCCAGCCATTTGTTGCTAGGATACAAAGTGTCGGCCATTTATGCACAGTGGGGACTTAAGAAATGCCTAGGGGAAACTGAGGCACGCACACAGTATTCAGAGGAAACATTAAGAACAGCCCCACTTCGTCACACTGCTCTTAAAAACTTCCAGGGACAGAGACTCCACAGCCCCCCTTGTAAGACTATTCCCGAGCTGAGCTGCCTTAGCTCTGGGGACCCCCCCACAGATTTGAGTGGTGAGCAGCTCTGGAGAGAGAGGAGACCCCAGTGAGTGGGCAGCTGGGTCAATAGCCTAAAGTTGGGAGGTGAAACATTGACGTGTCCAAGGTCACCCAGGCTGCCCTGACCGAGCTAGAAATAGATCCCAGTTCTAGTGCCCCCGTACTGCTGGTCTGGGCACTGAAGGGCTCTGCCGCACTGGGGTTTTAGGCAGTGGTGCAAACTCTTAGTATAGACAGAATTTACACCGGTGCACTCGGATTGGCACTGGTGCACCATGTCCCAGTTTGAAGGTTTGGGATGTGGGGGGACAGTGATGTCTCTGAGGCCTGGGGCTGGCTGAACAGTGCAGCTGGTAATGGAGGGGCAGCAGTGAGGTGTATGAGCCAGGACCACAGCCCCACAGGGCTGGACACTGACTTCTCCTGACCCAGGACACCCCCCACCCCCAGCTGTGTGCAGGGACTGCCTGTGCATCCATGGGCAAACCACCTCTTCCTGCAGCCTAATACAATGGGGTCTGGGACCTTTCCAAGCTGCGGGTGATGTGGCTAAGGCATTAACGGGGTCTGTTCCTGGCTCTGTCCCTGACCTGCTTGGTGGCCTTGGGGAAGTCACAGCCTCTCTGTTTTCCTTGTACCCATTGTCTACTTGGACTGTGATCTCTTTGGGGCAAGGAATGTCCCTCTCTGTCTGCAGTGCCCAGCACAATGCGGGTGCTGATTTCAGTCAGGGTCTCTGCCATACTCAGCACGATGGGGCCTGAGCTCCACCAGTGTCTGTGCAACGCAAGCCACAGTTTATAGACTCACAGACTTTAAGGCCAGAAGTACTAACCCTTCCCTGTGTCTACTGGAAATACCTCGCCTGATGCATCCTAGGACTGCATTAGCCTATTTCATGGCCACACCACATTGGCAGCTCATAATTACCCTGTGATCAACCAATACACCCAGGTCTTTCTCCTCCTCTGTCACTTCCAACTGATAAGTCTCCAGGTCATTGCAAAAATTCTTGTCAATAGTCCCTAAGAGCATAATTTTGCAATATTAATTTTCATCCCATTTCTATTACTCCAGCTTTCAAGGTCATGCAGTTCTTCTGGTATGATTTTCTTGTCCTCCATAGTGGCAATCCCTCCCAGTTTTGTGTCACACTCCCACTTTTTGTGCCAAGGTCGCTAATAAAAATGTTGAATAAGATTGGTCCCAAGACTGATCTGAGGAACTCCACTAGTAACCTCCCTCCAGCCTGACAACTCACCGTTCAGTATGACCCCCCTGTAGACTCCCCTATAACCAATTCCTTATTGACTTTTCAGTTCTCATATTAATCCCCATCTTCTCCAATTTAACAACTAGTTTCCCATGTGGAACTGTATCAAATGCCTTACTGACATCCAGATCAGGTTTCTCTGGCACCATCTACCTTCTGTAACACCACGTTTTATTTATTTATAGTGCTGAAGGCTGGGAGGAACTGTTAGCAATGGGCTGAGAATGGCCATGTGGCGGTGGGGGAGGAGATGGCAGACAGTGGGGAGGCGGCATTGGAGGTGTATCTGGGATTGTGTTTTGTAGGAGTCCATGTCTCTGCTCCCTGTGGCCGTGGTGCCTTCCGTACCAAAGCAGCACGTCAGCAGAGCAGACGCACACACCATAGCTCCGTCTGGAACACGCAGCATTCACTGCCAGATGGGCTGGGCGATTTTTCAGGGGCCCAGCTTGATATGCCTGGCTGGGGTGGGTTCAGTTGGGCGGGGGTCTGGGGCTCTGATAGTTTGCGATGTTCGTTTTCCCATAGTCAGTTCTTTCCCTTTATTGTTTTACACCCACCTGTGCCCGATGTCACTCCCTTCTTAACTTGCTTTGGTTATTTCAGTTCCAGTTTTTAAATGGGATCTAAGAATTGCAAAGCAGAATGATAGATAAACAAACAGAACCATTTGAATGTTGGCCCAGAGCTAGTAGAACGGTACCTAGTGACAGTCTCTGTAATGACCTGGTTCCCTACAGCATTTTCTGGTGGGGCGGATAAAGCAATGTCAGAGCCAAATCCGCGTTTGAGGGCGAAAGGGCTCGTCTGGTGTTTGCTCTCTAAGGGGCATGTCACCGGCCAGGGCTTGCAGTCTGTCAGGAGTGGTGCGCTGGGTTATATTTAGGAATCTCAAAAGAAAAGGTGAAGACGGCTGGGTCACAATAGCCAATGAAATCTTCCAAACAATTATACAAATGGACCCTACTGCTGTTAAAACAACATGGTATTAATACTGATTCAAAACTGACACTAAAATTATGAGAGAAACGCATGAGAAAGGAACTGACACCTACTTATCATTTCTTAATGCCTAAAATTTTGACAGTCGTTCACACCATCTTTTTTTCAAAGCGATGCACAGCACACAGACAAGTCAGTTCATGAAAGCACACCCATTATTGACTGCTTTGTGTTGCATGAGCATCTGATTAAACACCTGATTAAAACTGTACCACTGTAAGTGGAAATGCATCAACCCAGCTTAGCTCCAGGGTGTTTAGATGTGAATGAAAAGTTTCTGAAATTAAATACATGGCAGAATGGTTAATGGGGAAAATACACTGAAATGCCTCTACCCAGTCCTGTTGACTTCTTCTCCTTCCTCCCCGCCCCCCCGCCCCGCCCATGGGTTCTGGCCTCTTGGTCAACTCAGCTCCCAGTCCCACATCAGCTGTGCCCTCTCCCAGCCTTAACCCATTTCTACTGCAATTCCTCACCCTCCTCGTCCAGGCAGGGGGTTGGCGCTGCAGCCCCCAAGGTACCTGCGTTAATCACTGTCTCTCATACTGGGGCTATTTAGATTTCAAGGAACGATTTCTCAGAATTACTGACTCTGGGAGGTGGGAGAGAGGAGAGGCTGAGAGGGCGTTTGCTCTTACGGCCACGTTCAACTCTGGAAGCCTCCATGTTACCTCATCCTCCACCCTCCCCCATGTGTCTGTGCTCATGTGTCAGAGTGTCATCATCTGATCATAATGTCACTCGCCTCAGCAGAGCTCCCAGACAGGAGCTACATCAAGAGGGGGTTACAGTACTGAGAATGAAATACATCACAGGGAGGGTGTAATTATCCTGAAATGAAACATTCCAGTCTAGGAAGTGAAAGAATTCAAGTACGTCATTACTTAAAATTATGCTCGAAAGGATTGGATTTTTATGAATAAATTGCGGTAAATGTTGATTTCACTGTACGCACACACAGATGAAAAAATATTTATATAGGTAATATACAGAAATGCTTCTGGAGAAAGTCCAGTTTGATTTAAGGATATTTACACTGTATATTTTGCATGTGACATTGACAATTTCTCTTTGAACAGTTCTATGATTTGGCTTTTGGAATCTCAAAAGTTACTGTAATTAAATAATTGTTGTCTGACGACCCCCATAACTTCCCACAGCTCTGAACATTGAAATTGTAAACATTGAAAAAAGGGCTTAAAAATAAATATCGCTATCAATTGAAATTAAAAGTAAGAAATAGACAAAATGAATTTTGTCAAACCCACTTAACAGCAATTGCAATATGCTAGGGGATGGAAATTCACAACTAAGGCACCAGCCTTAATTCTGCTCTGTAGTGACATCAGGCAATTGCCATAGGGCTACGAATTAGGCATTTTATTGTATAAAATTCCAGAATACAAATCGGTATGATCTAAAGACACATGAAATCTTTTCCTCAGGATAACACCGTCATTAGGGGTTTTTTTTTGTTTTGTTTTCTGGGTTTTTTTGGGGGTAATTCCCAGAAGTCAATAGATAATAATCTATCAGTTATGAAGTTGCTGTTTCATATTTCTGGGGAGTGTCTGTTATTTTGCACTAGGGGCCAGGTCCTTGGAGAGACGGAACCTTGGTTTCATTGTAACTTGTCCATGCTCAGCAGCTTCTGGAATTTGGTTCAAAGTATTTGCATGTTTCCCTGGCCTGTTCTTAAAAGTGCTGCTTTAGAAAGTGGGGAAGGGCAGGAACTGGCTGCAGGATCAATAGCTGAGTCCCTTAGATATTTATAGCTCATGGGAAGGAGGACGGGGATTGGTGGGTGTCTGGGGATTTAATAATAAACACACCAATATCATTGTTCTTAGTGAGTTTTCATCTTCTAATTCCCATAACCCACTAATTATCCCTGGCTGCCCCCGGCAGTCTGGGGAGGGAGTACTAGTAAACTCCTGGGGCCAGTGTGGAGCCTAAAACACAAGGATCTTTCTGTGGCCGGCTCAAAGTCACCCAGAGTGAAATTCACTTTGCTGGATAAATCCCTAGTTCCTGGGCTCTGCAGAGGGGTGGGGAGGTGAATTCCCTCCCCCAGTCCTGGGCCTGGACCCCCTCCCCATTCCTGGGCATGGACCCCCTCCCCTGAAATCCTCACCCGATTTCAGACACTACTAACCTTTCCCTGCCGTGATGGACCCACTTGATGCTGCCAGAGCCATCTGCCATGGGACCTGTGGGGGCAGAGGCCCAGCTCCAGAACTGCTACCCCTGCCCCCAAGCTGTGCTGAAGTTGCCCTGACTTTCCAGTCTGCAGATCGATTTTGCTGTACCCAGCCCAGGCACCCACCACACACACATTTCCTCACAACACACATACCAGGCTGGGGAAGGACCATCTGGGGCTGGCTACAGTCTCCCTTGCTGCTGTGAGGGGAATGGGGTCGTCCCTCATATAGGACACAAACATACCTGGGGCAGAAGGGAAATGTAGTTTCTTCCAGGGGCTTGAAAATGTTTGATTTAGAGTCCTGAGCTCTGTCTTCCTGTTTGTCTCCTTCTGCCACTTTCAGATCTCTTGGAGAGACAAGGTGGGCGAGGTCATTTCTTTTAGAACCAATTAAAATCCCTCTCTTTGATATCTTGGGACCAATATGGCTACAACAAGTCTTTTCTCTTTGAACCCCTCCCACTCTCACCCTCCCTCAGCTGAGACTGTCCCATGTGATGGGAGAATAAGGGTTCAGTCCTGTCACTGGATTGGGTCGTGCCAGCACTGACGGGAGTGAAAGCCTGTGTGCATTAATGACAGCAGCAGCTCTGGGACTTGACGCACAGGGAGAAGAGATGGGAATGAGCAGGTTATGTTTGTGCCGGGTGTGAGTTACTCATGTGGGAATTCTGGGCCACTGCGACGCACAGAATTCACGTCCAGTGCAGAATTTTTTTTTTTTTTGCACGAAGAAAATAAATTCTGCCTGAGAAGTGCTGCAGTTCTGCCTTTCACCCACCCTGTCGCACCAGAACAGGCAGCAGCTAGCTGGGTTCATCTTGGTGGGAAATTATTGCCCCGAGCTAGACCCCAAATGGGAAGAGAGTTAGTGGGTGCAGCTTGGGAGAGTCCTGAGACACGGCTGTCGCTGGGGGTGGGGACAGGGTGGTCATTCTCGACTGGCAAGAGGGTGTGGAAAGGGCACAGGAGGAGCAAGTGTCCCTATGGAGACTGCCCAGCCCCAGGTTATCCAGTCCCAGACGCTTCTTCCCCCACCATACCCCAAACCTCTTCACCCCTCCAACCATCAGTTGCCAGGCTTCCCTCGCTGCTCCCCCTTCCTGACTGGCAGAGACCCTCTGAGCCAGTCGTGTGTCATGGCTCAACCCTCTGGCTGAGGCCTTGGGGCACTTTCTTCCCCTCTCGGGGTACCATGCCACAGGGACCCCACAAATCTACATTGCTTAGACTTTGGCTTCAGCCTGGGTAGTGGGACTCAGTGCCCTGGACTTCTGCCCCATGCGCTGGGACTTCAGTTTTCTGCCCTGGGCCTCAGCGAGTCCAATGGTGGCCTTGCTTGGTGGCCCCCCGAAACCTGCTAGTGTCCCCCCAGCGGGCCCCAGACCCCTGGTTGAGAACCACCGCCTTACACCACGAATCACAGCAATGTTCAGGTTACTGCCAGTCATAGAATGTCAGGGTTGGAAGAGATCTCAGGAGGTATCTAGTCCAACCCCCTGCTCAAAGCAAGACCAATCCTCAACTAAATCATCCCGGCCAGGGCTTTGTCAAGCCTGACGTCCCAAAGGACCAGTTACTTACTTAGGTCAATTGAATCTTAGATTTCACAACGAAGACAATGTTTCTAGCCAGTTCTGTAATAACCTGTATTATGATTTATTTAAAAGGAAATGAGAGTTGTTTACCAAGTTAAAGCAGGTGATCATATAGGTGCAGACAAGTTCAGTCTTAAATTTGAAAAGATAATAGAAGCTTCTATAACAGGGGTAGGCAACTTATGGCACATGTGCCGAAGGCGGCACACGAGCTGATTTTCAGTGGCACTCACACTGCCCGGGTCCTGGCCACCAGTCCAGGGGGATCTGCATTTAATTTAATTTTAAATGACGCTTCTTAAACATTTTAAAAACCTTATTTACTTTACATACAACAGTAGTTTAGTTATATATTATAGACTAATAGAGACCTTCTAAAAGCTTTAAAATGTATGACTGGCACGTGAAACCTTAAATTAGAGTGAATAAATGAAGACGCAGCACAGCACTTCTGAAAGGTTGCTGACTCCCGTTCTATAATAAGCAAGCTCTATATCTTCCTTAGGACTAACCCAGGCTAGTCAGCTGGGGATCTCTTGCTGATGCCTAGACACTTTGCCCCCCAGATTCCAAGCACCTTACAGATAAGCAGTTCCTTCTGTGTGGGGTTTTTTATCCCCTTACTGCCATGTGCTCTGAGCTGGAAACTCAACTAATGGGAAGTCAAGAGCACAACAACAATCTTTTGTCATCTTTAACATCCCGTAATACTCTATCTGGATTTGATGAACCTTTCCTGCCAGGCGGGGTGTAATGCATTCTGTTGCCAATCAGCACTTCCCCTAGGTAAAGTCTCTCTCCTGTCTGGTGATTTACAGAGCCACAGAGGCTCACAATGCAGCTAGTCAGATATTAACCCTGGCAGCAACTCAATAAAGCATTCATTAAAGTCTAAACATATTCTTGTCATTCTAATACCTGTTTTAACAATACTAACACAGGTGAGTCAGACTGATTCCAGCTATGTGTTTGTCCCTGTTCAGTGAAGACATGGGGGCTTTTGCAAGAGCTAACACCTCATCTGCCAGTGTCACAGGCAGGGTGGGCAGGGATGGTGTGTCTAGCCTCTGTTTGCCAGAAGCTGGGAATGGGCGACGGGGGGGATCACTTGATGATCCCCTGTTCTGTTCATTCCCTCTGAAGCACCTGGCATTGGCCACTGAGCTAGATGGACCAGTGCTCTGATGCAGTGGGCCGTTCTTATGTTCGCAGTCACTGTCAGGAGTATCTACTCATTTGGACTCAGTGGGGAACCACAGAAAGAAACAAGATGTGCTGTGGCAAGAAGGCCGTGTCTCAGAGCCCCTGGGGTCACACTTGCCAAAAGCTAAACCTAGGCCCAGCCCATGAAAGGGGCACTCCCAGGAGAGACTGTATAAAGGCTGGACCATCCAACAACTTTGTAAACCTGTGATAGGGAAAATATCCCCCCACCCTGCTTATAGGCCCAGAATTTTGAGCGTACCTTAACCCCCCTTGCCTCGCAGGCCCAAGGCCTGTAGCTAGAACAATTGCTATGTAAGAACAAAGGTTGAAACTTCTGCAAAACTTGTTTGTCTGTACAAGGGGCACGGGGGAGAGGGGGGGGGAAGAGACCAGAGAAAGAGGAACTGAGGAAAGGAACAAAGAGGGCCCATATGTGCCAGCTCAGCCAGAATGCGACAAGAGCCTTATCCAATGCAACCGCAAAGGAGGGGTCTTAAGGCAGGCAGACCACCAACGAAAACTGCCAAAGAACAATAACAGGAAAAACCAAATATGGAAAAGTACTGAGCTAGCTTGCTTAATTTTCCATTGATAATCCCAAATAAGGGAAATTTAGTAAGTAATGATTTGTGGTTTTAGCCTTTATAAGCCTGGTGAAATCTATTGAAGACAAGGCAGCCACCCCTTGCATGGGGCCACGCTGTCCCTCCCTGCATGCATGCTTGTATAACAATAAAGGTGCCTCAGGCTGTCTGATCTAAAATCAACCGTGTGGCTAATTTTCCACACCTGAGACAGCTGCCTTGGGGACAATGACAGGGAGAATCCTCAGAGTGACTCCTTTGATCCTGCTCTTCTCTGGCCTTTGGTTTATAGAATCACAGAACTGGAAGGGACCTTGAGAGGTCGCCAGTCCAGTCCCCTGCACTCAAGGTAGGACTAAGTATTATCTAGACCATCCCTGACAGGTGTTTGTCCAGCCTGCTCTTAAAAATCCCCAATGATGGAGATTCCACAATCTCCCTAGGCAATTTAGTCCAGTGCTTAACCACTCTGACAGTTAGGAAGTTTTTCCTAATGTCCAACCTAAACCTTCCTTGATGCAATTTAAGCCCATTGCTTCTTGTCCTGTCCTCAGAGGTTAAGAAGAACAATTTTTCTCCCTCCTCCTTGTAACAACCTTTTATGTACTTGAAAACTGTGATCATGTCCCCTTTCAGGCTTCTCTTCTCCAGACTAAACAAACCCAATGTTTTCAATCTTCCCTCATAGGTCATGTTTTCTAGACCTTTCATCATTTTTGTTGCTCTTCTCTGGACTATCAACATCTTTCCTGAAATGTGGTGCCCAGAACTGGACACTCTTCTCCAGTTGATGCCTAATCAGTGCAGAATAGAGCGGAAGAATTACTTCTCGTGTCTTGCTTACAATACTCCCGCTAAAACATCCCAAAATGATACTTGCTTTTTTTGCAACACTGTTGACTCATATTTAGCTTGTGATCCACTATGACCCCCAGATCCCTTTCCGCAGCGCTCCTTCCTACGCAGTCATTTCCCGTTTTGTATGTGTGCAACTGATTGTTCCTTCCTAAATGAAGTACTTTGGATTTGTCCTTATTGAATTTCATCCTATTTACTTCAGACCATTTCTCCAGTTTGTCCAGATATTTTGAATGTCAGTTCTATCCTCCAAAGCACTTGCAACCCCTCCCGGCTTGATATCCACCACAGACTTGATAAGTGTAACAGAGAGACTCCCAGTGGCAGAGGGTTTCATCATGTCTCAGAGGGTTGCACCCTGGTGGGAGGGGGCTAGGCCTATACTGGAATAAGTTCACTCTGCTTCACAGTGTGGCAGAACCTAGAATTTCCATTAGCAGGGGAAAATGCTGGGGGGAATCGACATGTGGAATGGACAAAAGCCTCATCTGAATTCTCTCACATTGCCCTTCTCACCCTGGCAGGCTACAGAATAACGTCCACGTTTTGCTCCAGATCATCCCATCCTCCCAGGGGGAAGGAAATGTCTGCAATGGAGCTGGCTCAGGTAAGGGATTATCAGGGAGCTGGTGGTGGGTTCTGCTTGGAGGGAGAGGAGCAGTAAATGCATAGGAGGGTGGGAGCTGCTCGAGGTGGTGGGAGGCAGGAAATATTGAGGGTGGAGAAAGGGAGGGGACATGATGTGACAAACCTGCTTAGGCTTGTGTAATAGAGGGTGCGATGGGTTGTCACCCCGGGGTGCAGTCTGGGAGGCTTCTGGGAACTGCTGTGCCCTCTAACCCTCAAGCTGGGCTGGCCCTTTTCACACTGCTGGAGATTTAGCCTTGTTATCACCCAACAGGACAGCAAGTGGCACCATGCATCCAACTAAGCTACCTGAGTTCTTTACCTAAGCCACTCAAGGACAGATAGACGACAACAGCCAATTTCCCAGCGATAAGCGGTAGCAAACAGATCAAAGCAGATTACTTAGCAAATAAGCAAAAACTCACACCAAGCCTAACATACTAGATGGATCGAATTTGAATTAGCAGTTTCTCACCCTGACTGATGATAGGAGCAGTCCACCAAGTTTCCATACACAAGCTGGAAATCCCTTTACCCTGGGACCAACACCTCCCCCAGTTCAGTCTTTGTTTCTCAGGTGCTTCCGGGAGTTCTCTTGTCTGGGGAATGAGGCCAAGAGATGATGACACACCCCACCTTATGCAGCTTTTCCATATCGCAGAAACCCTTTGTTCTAAACTAAGTTTCCAGTCCAGTTTGTGGAAAAATACAGGTACCAAAATGAAGTTCATTGTCATGTGGTCTGGTCGCATGCCCTGCCAAGTCATAGTAGCCATGACTCATAGGCTGGCTGAAACATTCACAGGAAGGCTAAGCTCTTCCATGGTCCATTGTCTTTGTTGATGAGTCATCAGCACTGTCTGGCTTCTTCATTCTTGTACCTGAAGGCTCGTTGTGGGTGTTACCCAGAGTAAGCACATTTGAAAGACAGATACCGAGTCAATATTCATAACTTCAGATACAAACATGATCCATGCACACAGGTAGGATAATCATATTCAGCAAGTCATAACTTTTCCAGTGACACTTCACATGACTCATCTTGTAGAAAATGCCTCATAATTATATCCTAATCATATTATAATCCTACTACAATGCTGAATATGGGGTGTAGTGTCAGGTAGGTCCTAATTTCAAGGCACAGGTGTTGTGAATGGAACTTCTTCTCTTTGTGGAACAGGAAATAACCCTCCAGCCAGGACTAGGAAAACTTCTCAGACTCCTACTGCCGGAACCTGAATCTATTGACACTTCAGTAGTTACCACCAGCCCCAATCTGTGGCAACTGCAAACTTTATCAGTGATGATTTTATATTTTCTTCTAGGTCATTGATAAGAATGTCAAATAGCACAGGACCAAGAACAATCCTTGCGGGAACCCGCTAGAAAGAAATCCACTCGACCATGGTTCCCTATTTAAAATCCCTGCTTTTAAGCTATTTAATGTATGCTGTGTGTATTTTGTATTTTTCTAGTCAAAATATCGTGCTGAACCAACCCATATCCCTTACAGAAGTCTAGGTATATTACATCAGTACTATTAGCTGCAACCAAACTTTTGATCTCATCCAATAAGAATATCCAGTTAGGTTGATAGGATCTATTGCAGTGATCCCCAACCTTTTTGTGGCCAGTAGCACATTCATGTTTTCAGAAGAGTGTGGCGGGCGCCAACAATTACTCACATACAGGGCCGGCTCCAGGCACCAGTGGAACAAGCACGTGCCTGGAGCAGCACATGCTACGGGGCGTCCATTCTGCAGAGTCGGAGTGATTTGGGTTACTGTTGGAATGGAAAGACTGTCAGCATCAACATCTTATGATATGAGTTACATCATCTGTTTTTCTCCAAATCCAGGAGAGAAATATTTATTGAACACTTTACCTGTTCTGCATGATGTGTTTTGAGTTTTTTTGGTGCTAGTTCTGGGCTGTGCAGAGAGAAGCCGGGAGAACAGAGAACACTGGTGCCCGCAGCCTGCAGCCCTGGAGTACTCTGTCCCCAGGAGGCTTTTCTCCCCTGCTGGGCACTAGGCGGGCACACATAAATGCCCTGGTGGGCACCATGGTGCCCACGGGAACCACGTTGGGGACCACTGATCTATTGTGTCTAAACCTTTTTAATGGGTACTAATTATATTACCCTTCTTTAATTCTTTATTAATGAAATCCAGTATTGGCTGCTCCATTCTCTTGCCCAGTATCGATTTCAGACTAACACTCTTGTAATTAGCTGCATCATCTCTTTAATAGTTTTTAAATATTGGCACAGCATGAGCTTTATTCCAGTCTTATGGAATTTCCCCAGTGTTCCAAGTCCTAATTAAAATCAACATTAACAGTCCACCACGTTCCTCCACCGGGTCTTTCAAAACACTAGTTATCTGGACCCACTGATTTAAACACATCTAACTTTAACAGCTGCTGTGTAATGTCCTTGTGAGTTACTGTTGGAATGGAAAAACTGTCAGCATCAACATCTTATGATATGAGTTGCATCATCTGTTTTTCTCCAAATCCAGGAGAGAAATATTTATTGAACACTTTACCTGTTCTGCATGATTGTTGATAATTCTGCCATTTCCGTCTAGTAATTTACCATTACCATTGTTAGGATTAATTTTGTACTTAATATACTTTTTAAAACTTCCTTCTTCTTTTCATTGGTTGATCATTGATTTCTGATAGCTTCCCTTACCAACTTTCTACAATTCTCACTTTCTAACTTATATTCTTTACTATTGACTTCCTCTTTCTTCCATATATTTTATTTGGAGAGTGTTGGCATTCCTACCAGGGAGACACCAGCAGGGTCCAGAGACAGCCCCATCTCCTATATCAAGCTCTGGCTAGTAGGTATGTGATAAATGTGAAGATCCTGCCTCCATCTGTCAGCTGGGAGACACAAAGGTTCTCTCTTTCTACCCTCTGATGCCTCCTGGATGCTCTAGACAAGGTGGGGTGGGACTCTGTTAACATGTGCCTCGCGGAGCTTCCATTTACCTGGTGCTGCTGTTCTGTGAATAATGGGACTGTGAGTGGGGCAGCAGGTACTGAGTGTTGGACTCTTTCTCTTTCAGGGGCCGGTGACCTTCGAGGAGGTGGCTGTGTATTTCACCAGGGAAGAGGGGGCTCTGCTGGACCCCACTCAGAGAGCTCTCTGCAGAGATGTCATGCAGGAGAACTATGAGAACGTGACCTCGCTGGGTGAGGAGTCCTGTCCCCTGGGTTCTTAGAAGCTGCGGGGGGTCTAAAGAACCCGAATAGTGATAACTTTATACCTTTATTTGTCATACAAGTTTCC
The DNA here is from genome assembly GCF_016161935.1 of Mauremys reevesii. Lineage (NCBI taxonomy): Eukaryota > Metazoa > Chordata > Testudines > Geoemydidae > Mauremys > Mauremys reevesii. Next base: position 7,554,511 of record NC_052639.1, read on the forward strand.
TTGCCCCCGTTTTTTGCCTTATTTCCCATACAGAAGTATCATTTTTGGACATGTGCCTTTTTGGTGCCGTTAGTCATTTTAAAATTGCATTGAATGCATCCTTATTGGCTACATTAGCAACTACATTAATAACTGTAGCTTTCATGCCTTTTCCTCATTTTAATAGGAAAATATGCTGACTGTAGAATTCTAAAGTAAATAGGTGTATGACTCATGCCTGGCTTGTGTGACAGGCAGATGAGGAGAGCGTATAATGTTGCCATTCAGGACCCCACGGGTGAAGGGAGAACAGAGTTGTGGGAGAGGAGAAGAAGGGGGGAGTAGATAATTCTGGGGTGCCAGGACATGGGGAGGGTGTGTGCAGGATTAGAGCTAAGAAGCAGCAGGGAGGGATGAGGTAGTGAGAGATGAGGAGGGAACACAAGATGTTCCCAAGGTGCTGGGAGTTGGTGTCGGCTGAGAGTAATGGGATGAAGGGGAGAGGAGTGTGGAGGAAGGGCAACCAGGAAGTGGGCTGGATGGGTCAGTGGATGGGAGGAGAGGTTTAGGGATCTGGAGCTGTGAGGAATCCCAGATCTTTAACCCCGAATCCCTACCCTTTCATGGATTGAGAACTGGTTAAAAGACAGGGAACAAAGGGTAGGAATTAATGGTAAATTCTCAGAATGGAGAGGGGTAACTAGTGGTGTTCCCCAAGGGTCAGTCCTAGGACCAATCCTATTCAATTTATTCATAAATGATCTGGAGAAAGGGGTAAACAGTGAGGTGGCAAAGTTTGCAGATGATACTAAACTGCTCAAGATAGTTAAGACCAAAGCAAATTGTGAAGAACTTCAAAAAGATCTCACAAAACTAAGTGATTGGGCAACAAAATGGCAAATGAAATTTAATGTGGATAAATTTAAAGTAATGCACATTGGAAAAAATAACCCCAACTATACATACAATATGATGGGGGCTAATTTAGCTACAACGAGTCAGGAAAAAGATCTTGGAGTCATTGTGGATAGTTCTCTGAAGATGTCCACGCAGTGTGCAGAGGCGATCAAAAAAGCAAACAGGATGTTAGGAATCATTAAAAAGGGGATAGAGAACAAGACGGAGAATATAGTATTGCCCTTATATAAATCCATGGTACGCCCACATCTCGAATACTGTGTACAGATGTGGTCTCCTCACCTCAAAAAAGATATTCTAGCACTAGAAAAGGTTCAGAAAAGGGCAACTAAAATGATTAGGGGTTTGGAGAGGGTCCCATACGAGGAAAGATTAAAGAGGCTAGGACTCTTCAGCTTGGAAAAGAGGAGACTAAGGGGGGATATGATAGAGGTATATAAAATCATGAGTGATGTTGAGAAAGTGGATAAGGAGAAGTTATTTACTTATTCCCATAATACGAGAACTAGGGGTCACCAAATGAAATTAATAGGCAGCAGGTTTAAAACAAATAAAAGGAAGTTCTTCTTCACGCAGCGCACAGTCAACTTGTGGAACTCCTTACCTGAGGAGGTTGTGAAGGCTAGGACTATAACAATGTTTAAAAGGGAACTGGATAAATTCATGGTGGCTAAGTCCATAAATGGCTATTAGCCAGGATGGGTAAGAATGGTGTCCCTAGCTTCTGTTCGTCAGAGGATGGAGATGGATGGCAGGAGGAAGATCACTTGATCATTGCCTGTTAGGTTCACTCCCTCTGGGGCACCTGGCATTGGCCACTGTCGGTAGACAGATACTGGGCTAGATGGACCTTTGGTCTGACCCGGTACGGCCGTTCTTATGTTCTTATGTACCCAAGCTTTAGAGCCTACACTCCGGTTTTATTTCTGTTCAGTTTTGCTTCATTACACATTTTCCCCCAAATATTATTATTTTAACTTTTAACCTCCCTCTCCCACTTATTACCCCTCTCCTCATATAACCTCCCTATCTCTATGCACAGCGACCCTGACCACTGATTCTGAGTCCTTGCTGCATTCCTCCCTCCCATTGCAGGGCCGCTACCCAGGCATCAAGCATTAATACTCATGATTTACATCACTTACTTATTAATAATTCCAATATATGAATGCGTCCAACTGCTGAGATACTGCATAGCAACCTAATTGTTAAAGCCCACCTCCGCTTTCAGAATCCTGTGGCGTATTGCGCCTGTTTGTGGTTACTCGTTAGTCTTTCAAAATCAGGGTGCAAAATATCTGACTTGGGATTCTCTCCTTAGGCCTATTCAGATAAATCCCAGACTTCAGCACAGCTACTCCCACAAAGCCTCCAGCTAATATACGGCCCTTAACTGTAGCAAGCTTTGGCTATGTTTATACTACTGCAGTCAGTCGACCTACGCTGCGCAACTCCAGCTACGTGAATAAAGTAGCTGGAGTCAGCGTACCTTAGATCGCGTTACCACAGGGCGTACGCTGCAGGAGGTCAACTTACTTTACTCTTCTAATCTGGATAGAGTACAGGGGGCGACTGGAGAGCGATCTGCAGTCGATTTAGCGAGTGTTTACTACACCCGCTAAATCGACCATGGGTGGATCGATCTCAGAGCGTCGATCCCGCCTGTAGTGTAGACCTGCATCGCCTCCTTGTCCCTCCACGCATGTTCCAAGCTAATAAGCAATACTCTGATCATGTCATTTTCCCTCTAGCGAGTATAAATTTGCCCCCAAGATATGGTGGTCGTAGATGATAAAATCAGGTCGGGGTCAACAGGAGTGAAAGTCTGGAGAGTCTTGTCCCCCCTCTCCCCATCTGCAGCAGCCACAAGCTGTCTTCCCTCCAGGCTCCTTGGATCTCTGGGCCTGTCCCTCCTGAGCTTGCGTGGCCCAGTTCTTGTTTCTTACAGTCTCCTTTTCCGGAAGAATTAGGGGCTGTTGCTCCTGAATTTTAGTGTTTAATTCCCCAGCCTTCTCCGCACACTGGGGGAGTTTAATTCTCCCTCCCATTACACCTGAGTCACTCGGTTTCCTAATTCCCCCAAATCTGCTTTTGCAATGTCACAGTTCTGGGGTAGCGAAGCCTTTGACCTGCCTCCATGGTCTGCTCAAGCAATGGCCTCTCGGGTATCAGGCCTCTAGCCAGCCCCTCTCTATGGGTGGGGACCCACCTGCCTCTCCTGTTTGACCAGGGTGTGAGGGTTGCAGCTTGTCCTCCACTGTGTTCACTGGACTGACCTCCAGTTCCCGTGGTTTGCTTTCTCTCCAGGGGCTGTGAGAGAGGTGGGAGTTTTGGTGATGCCAATACACACCTCAGTTTCCCTCTGGGGTTGGTGTAGCCATGATTAGAAAGAGGAGGAGACATGAAGTGTTTTGTCACAGAGCTGTCACGGGGTGATATGAATGGGTCATTAAGGACAGGCTGGGACCAACCTACATCAATGGAATACCCGAAAGAGACAAGGGAATAATTGTCCCCTGTCCATGGCAGGATCTCCCCTTGGCTGAGTGAAGCACACATGGACTCATGATGTGCTTGGGAGCAGAAAGAACTGGGTTTGCAGATACAGGGAGCTCTACCGGAGCGCAGACAAACGGACAGGCAAAGTGAAAGGAAACAAAACTGTTTTTAACAGCAGCGTGGCTCAAGAGCTTTGGCCAATATGGACTATATTGTCGTCTTTGCTTCTCTGTCCTAATCTAAAGCCTTTCTAATGCTGTGTTTCAGTTGACTAATAAACCCTGCTATATTTTAACAGTCTGCCCAGTGTCACAGCAAAAATTTGCTGAGGTGCATTGAAGCATGACTGAGGAGCAGTCTCTGAACAGGAGGGTCGTTCAGCTGGACCTGCTGGCAGAGCTCACAGGTTGAAATAGGAGTGTTGAATCCAGAGGCTCAGTCTCAAGTGTTGAAGCGACATGGTCTCTCCTTGTGGAAGAGTGGGACCCCTTGGGGGTCCAGCGCACTCCAGGGGCACCTCCCAAGGACTGTTTAAAAGCCAGGGCATCGCACAGATCCTGTGCATCCATGACACTGCGCCAGAGGTTCAGCCTTATGGGAAAAAGATATAAAACAAGAAAAGGATCTAAATGTGTATTGACCATCGCACCCTCCTCAGTCCTCGTGGGAATCCCTCATCAGTTACAAAGTGCATTAAAACCTTCCTCTAAGGCTCACCTCTGGGTTATCCGGTCGTGTCAGTTTTGTTAGAGGGCTTTCCCTTCCCCCGCCCACTTCCCTGGCTCTTGTCACGCAGACAGCAAGCAGCAAAAGACCAGGAGTCCGAAGGGCAGATAGTGCGATGTTTATTGGGGTTATTTCCAAGCAAGCAGATTCCGAAGCCCTTCACCAGTCGGGCTTATCGCTATACACCCAGAGAGTCTGTTCCCCAGTGTCCCGTTCCCAGCTCTGAGGCCGCAGAGCCTTGCCTGTGTCCCTGTTCCCGTTCCCCTCATTAATAAACCTGATTCCAATTTCCCTTCCCTCTCCTGTTTGACCCCAGTTTATATAGTCATATTCCCAGCTACACCTCAACCAATCATTTTACTGAAATGTAACTAACCAGTCCTAACATACTGTAACATAATTACCTAACCAATTATATCCTACTACCCTAATTAACTTACACCCAGCAAAATTAATTATACCGCAGGCAGAAACAATTAGAGAACCAGAAAAGTGGTGGACATAAAGATAAAACAATACAGAAATGAGGGTACCACAACCGTTGATAAGTGATTTCTTGCCAGACAGGATGCTATCAAATTAAATTTTCTTTAAGCATCTTAAGATCTGTTTCTTTATCTGGTGGTTCTACCCCTTCCCCCATCCTGTGCTTGTCTTGTCTAGTTAGATTGTAAATCGTTTAGGGCATGGGCCATCTACTATTCTGTGTTTGTACTTTGCCTAGCACAATGGGGACCCACTGTTAGCTGGTCCTTAGGCACTAAGGTAATGCATATGATTTATAATAATAACTCTCCTGCCCTTTGAGCCAAGGAAGCCGGCCTTGGGACGTTACTGCTTAAAAATGAGCTGGGGTTAAAACCGTGGACTATTCTTTGTGACAAGTATCCCACAAATTCCACTGACCTCCCTTGTTTTCTTTGCTTGGCGTAAGGTTTCTAAATTCCAAACCTGATGTGATCTCGCAGCTGGAACGAGGGGAAGAGCTGTGGGTCCCAGACCTCCAGGGCTCTGAGAAAGAAATGCTCCCAAGAGCTGCCTGCACAGGTGAGGGCTTGGTTAAACCAACTCAGAAACTCTCCATGAATACAGGAAACATTTGGGATGCCCTACAAAGACCTTGTGAGCTCGCCAAGTTCAGGATTGTTCCCTTCAGATGTGGAATCATTAGGCAGATGTCACTCATGGCTCCCCTCTACCCTGACTGACAACTGGCAGCAGATCCCTACCTGATCCCGCTTTCCCCTGCATGTTCTGGTGAGATGCAGACCAAAACGAGCTCCTGATAGGTTTGATCTCTCCCGCACATATGTTGGTTTGTTCATCCCTTTTTAAATTCCTGTCTCTGAGATTTCCTTTTTCTCAGGCACAGGGAGTGACCTGTGTCTGGATTCTCTCTGTCTCCCATCAGGTGTTTGGATGGCGAGTGAGAACGAGGAGAATCCCCAGCAGGAAGATGCTGAGCAAGTAGAACCACATGGGACGTTATCAGGAAGACCCAAAGGGAATGTTTCCGGGAGTTGTGCACTCCCAGAAAAAGCAAAAGCCTGTGAAACTCAGCAGAGTCCAGAGGAAAACTTAAGTAGCCTCTCAGACCTTATTACACACGAGAGAATCAACTTGGAAGAGACACGTTACACATGGCATGAGTGTGGGAAAAGCTTCAATGAGAGCTCAGACCTTTTCACACATCAGGGAATCCACAGAGGAGAGAGACCCTACATGTGCTCTGAGTGTGGGAAAGGCTTCAGTTGGAGCTCACACCTTATCAGACATCAGATAATCCACACAGGAGAGAAGCCATACACATGCTCTGAGTGTGGGAAAGGCTTCAGTCGGAGCTCAGACCTTATCGCACATCGTAGAATCCACACTGGAGAGACGCCCTACACATGCGCTGAGTGCGGGAAAAGCTTCAGTCAGAGCTCTACCCTTATCACACACAGGAGAATCCACACCGGAGAGACGCCCTACGCATGCTCTGAGTGCGGGAAACGCTTCAATCGGAGCTCAGACCTTTTCACACATCAGGGAATCCACAGAGGAGAGAGACCCTACATGTGCTCTGAGTGTGGGAAAGGCTTCAGTTGGAGCTCTACCCTTATCGCACACAGGAGAATCCACACAGGAGAGATGCCATACACATGCTCTGAGTGCGGGAAAAGCTTCAATCGGAGCTCAGACCTTATCAAACATCGTAGAATCCACACAGGAGAGACGCCCTACACATGCTCTGAGTGCGGGAAAAGCTTCAATCAGAGCTCACACCTTATCGCACACAGGAGAATCCACACCGGAGAGACGCCTTACACATGCTCTGAGTGTGGGAAAAGCTTCAATCGGAGCTCAAACCTTATCGCACATCGTAGAATCCACACAGGAGAGACGCCCTACACATGCGCTGAGTGCGGGAAAAGCTTCAAGCAGAGCTCAGACCTTATCAGACATCAGAGAATCCACACTGGAGAGACGCCCTACGCATGCTCTGAGTGCGGGAAATGCTTCAATCGGAGCTCAGAGCTTATCGTACATCAGAGAATCCACACCGGAGAGACACCCTACACATGCTCTGAGTGCGGGAAAAGCTTCAATCAGAGCTCAAATCTTATCGTACATCAGAGAATCCACACCGGAGAGACGCCCTACACATGCGCTGAGTGCGGGAAAAGCTTCAATCAGCACTCAGACCTTATCAGACATCAGAGAATCCACACTGGAGAGACGCCCTACGCATGCTCTGAGTGCGGGAAACGCTTCAATCGGAGCTCAGATCTTATCGTACATCAGAGAATCCACACCGGAGAGACACCCTACACATGCTCTGAGTGCGGGAAAAGCTTCAATCGGAGCTCAAATCTTATCGTACATCAGAGAATCCACACGAGCGACACCCTGCACGTGCTCTGAGTGTGGGAAAAGCTTCAGTCAAAACTCACACCTTATCTCACATCGTAAAATACACACAAGAGAGACCCTACACATCCTCTGAGTGCGGGAAAAACTTCATTGAGTGCTCAGACCTTGTCATACGTCGTAGAATCCACAGTGGAGAGAGATTCTGCACATGCTCTGCATTTGGGAAAAGCTTCAATCAGAGGTATTAGATATCAGAAAATCCAAATGGGAGAGAACTGTGAGAAATGCCTTGATTAGGGCTGGCCAAAGATTTGTTTTTAAACAAATCACATTTGCTAATTCCAATATAGTGATCTTTGCACCATCTTCACCGTGGTCTCTCAGCTCCCCCAGATGAGTTGCCTCCTTCTGCCTTTTACAGCTCATCCTTCTTTGGGGGTCAGTCCTGTGATCTTTTCTATCAGCTCCTTTCCTTTTGACTCGCAGGAGCATGTGTCCCTCCAGCCAGGAATGTTCATCAGCTCCAGGTCGGGGAGAGAGGGTTGATGCCAACAAGCTACCCTGAGGCAAAAGCTACCTGTGTCTTACATCCACTAGGACTGTACATGGAATTGGCTGCGCAAGTTAGTGATCTTGGTGTAAAAAGACAATTATAGTTGTAGAGCAGAAGCAGCCCAGGGAGTGAACCTAACAGGTAACGATCAAGTGATCTCTCTCCTGCCATCCATCTCCACCCTCTGACAAACAGAGGCTAGGGACACCATTCCTTACCCATCCTAGCTAATAGCCATTAATGGACTTAACCTCCATGAATGTATCCAGTTCTCTTTTAAACCCTGTTATAGTCCTAGCCTTCACAACCTCCTCAGGCAAGGAGTTCCACAAGTTGACTGTGCGCTGCGTGAAGAAGAACTTCCTTTTATTTGTTTTAAACCTGCTGCCTATTAATTTCATTTGGTGGCCCCTAGTTCTTGTATTATGGGAGTAAGTAAATAGCTTTTCCTTATCTGCTTTCTCCACATCACTCATGATTTTATATACCTCTATCATATTCTCCCTTAGTCTCCTCTTTTCCAAGCTGAAAAGTCCTAGCCTCTTTAATCTCTCCTCTTATGATTCCAAACCCCTAATCATTTTAATTGCCCTTCTCTGAACCTTTTCTAATGCCAGTATATCTTTTTGAGATGAGGAGACCACATCTATAAGTAGTATTCAAGATGTTGGTGTACCATGGAGTTATGTAAGGGCAATAATATATCCTCCGTCTTATTCTCTATCCCCTTTTTAATGATTCCTAACATCCTGATTGCTTTTTTGATTGCCTCTGCACACTGCGTGGACATCTTCAGAGAACTATCCATGATGACTCCAAGATCTTTTTCCTGATTTGTTGTAGCTAAATTAGCCCCCATTATATTGTATGTATAATTGGGGTTATTTTTTCCAATGTGCATTACATTACATTTATCCACATTAAATTTCATTTGCCATTTTGTTGTTCAATCACTTAGTTTTGTGAGCTCTTTTTGAAGTTCTTCACAGTCTCGTTTGGTCTTAACTATCTTGAGCAATTTAGTGTCATCTGCAAACTTTGCCACCTCACTTTTTACCCCTTTCTCCAGATCATTTATGAATAAGGTGAATAGGATTGGTCCTCGGACTGACCCTTGGGGAACACCACTAGTTATCCCTCTCCATTCTGAGAATTTACCATTAATTCCTACCCTTTGTTCCCTGTCTTTTAACCAGTTCTCAATCCATGAAAGGACCTTCCCTTTTATCCCATGACAACTTAATCTACGTAACAGCCTTTGGTGAGGGACCTTGTCAAAGGCTTTCTGGAAATCTAAGTACACTATGTCCACTGGATCTCCCTTGTCCACATGTTTGTTGATCCCTTCAAAGAACTCTAATAGATTAGTAAGATACAATTTCCCTTTACAGAAACCATGTTGACTTTTGCCCAACAATTTATGTTCTTCTATGTGTCTGACAATTTTTTATTCTATTTGTTGTTTCAACTAATTTCCCCAGTACTGACGTTAGACTTACTGGTCTGTAATTGCCGGGATCACCTCTAGAGCGCTTTCTAAATATTGACGTTACATTAGCTATCTTCCAGTCATTGGGTACAGAAGCCAATTTAAAGGACAGGTTACAAACCATAGTTAATAGTTCTGCAACTTCACATTTGAGTTATTTCAGAACTCTTGGGTGAATGCCATCTGGTCCCGGTGACTTGTTAATGTTGAGTTTATCAATGAATTCCAAAACCTCCTCTAGTGACACTTCAGTCTGTGACAGTTCCTCAGATTTGTCACCTACAAAAGCCAGCTCAGGTTTGGGAATCTCCCTAACATCCTCAGCCGTGAAGACTGACACACAGAATCTATTTAGTTTCTCCTCAATGGCTTTATCATCTTTAAGCGCTCCTTTTGTATCTCGATCATCAAGGGGCCCCACTGGTTGTTTAGCAGGCTTTCTGCTTCTGATATACTTAAAAAACATTTTATTACCTTGTGAGTTTTTGGCTAGCCGTTCTTCAAACTCCTCTTTGGCTTTTCTTATTAAATTTTTCACTTAATTTGGCAGTGCTTATGCTCCTTTCTATTTACCTCACTAGGGTTTGACTTCCACTTTTAAAAGATGCCTTTTATCTCTCATTGCTTCTTTTACATGGTTGCTAAGCCCGGTGGCTCATTTTAGTTCTTTTACTATGTTTTTAATTTGGAGGATACATTTAAGTTGGTCTGTGTAGTGGGCGTACTGTTCCACTCCCTGTGAGTGGGCTGCGGCAGGCCAGGGTGCCTGCGCAGACAGGGAGCCAATCAGAAAAGAGCTTATTGTGAGCCAATCAGGGCCCAGTTTGGAGACAGCCAATCCGTGCCAGGCTCAGACATATATAAAGGCTGCGCAGAAAGTGAGCAGTCAGTCTGTCCCTGGCCTTTGGGAGGGGAAGGTCAGTCTCCAAGGGTGGAGACGAGCACCGCGGACAGCGCAGTGCTGGCCTGGCCTGGGCTCGGGGAGGCTAGAGAGCTTGAGCCCGTAGCCTGCCAGGCTGCAGGCCCTGAAGGGAAGGGCCTAGTGGGTGCAAGGGGCCATAGGGGAAGCGGCCCAGGAAAACAGACAGCGGAGGGGAGAGAAGGACAGCGAGGCTGAGGCCAGAGGGTCCCTGGGCCGGGACTCAGAGTAGAGGGCGGGCCTGCCCCCCCCTTCCTCCTTGCAGTACACCCAGCCAATGGCCATAGGGAGCGGCCATTGTACTACCCCAGATCCCTGACAAGAGGGATTGGACTCAGAGGGCGGTTGGACAGAGTGGCTGGGGTGTAGGACTGCTGATCACCAACCCCCGGAAGGGGATGCAGATGGACTAAGGGGCACTGCCAGAGAGCAGTGGCCTCGAAGAGCAGGCAGCAACGCGGGTCCAAAGACAGCAACAGAGGGCAGAACGACGGACGGGACACCACCAGGAGGGGGCGCTCCACTGGACAGAGCTAATTCCCGGAGTCACCAGTGGGAGGGGTCAGGTGGTGAGTCCCAAGCCGTTACAGTCCTCTATTATGGTGTCTTTAAAAAGCGTCCATGCAGCTTGCAGGGATTTCACTTTAGTCACTGGACCTTTTAATTTCTGTTTAACTAACCCCCTCATTTTTGCATAGTTCCCCTTTTTGAAATTAAATGCCACAGTGTTGGGCTATTGAGATGTTCTTCCCACCACAGGGATGTTAAATGTTATTATATTATGCAGTTTATTTTGAGCAACTGCAGTTAGTCGGGAGAGTCCACATGGGCAGAGTTTCCCCTCCTGAGGTAGGTCTCGGTTAGATAAACAGTTCAGGCAAGCATTTATACCTTTTGTGTCATGCAGTTGTTGCTCATTACTGTATTTTGTACATATTCCTTTCTGATCTCTTACTTCTCTCAGCAATTTCTGCTACAGTCTGCATTCTATTCTTATCTAACACAAGGTCGAAAACCAGCATCTCTTACAGTTCTTTTCCACTCGCCCAGGCCCTGCTTGGAAGTCTCGCGTTATTAGCTGTTAGTTAGCCTGTTAAATATCAAAATAAGGAGAAAACACAGTTATACAAAGCAAAATGAATCACAAACAGAAATGTCATTGGAAATACAAATATAAAAAAGGGAAATGCAATCCCCATCACTTTATCATGTCTGGGCCATTCCTGTATCGAGAGCACCCGCTAAGGTCCCTGTGTGCTTACGAGAAACCTGGAGGAACTCATACCACAGCCTGAACATGAAACTCAACTGCTCCCAGGTGCCGCAGGAAAACCCTTTCCCTGCTGTGACGTTGCACTCCGTGTGATTTTATGAAAATATGCTAATGAGTGTGACTATAATGTAACTGGAACATGCTTCATGCAAAAGTTCTCTTGTACAGTATCATTAAAAAGCTTATAATCTACTGTGTGTGTTCATCCTATTTGTATGAACCGATCATTCTTGTATCGGAAACTAGAAATATGAACTATAACTCTGAGGTCCTGTTGTAATGATGCAAAGTGTGGGCCATTAATAGTGGTTTGGACTCTTGAATGCTCCCATTAACTAGGACAATTGACTGGAGATGGCTCTGTCCTGCACCATCTGTGAGTCAGGCCAGGAAGAATGAAGGCTTGGGGTCTCACAGGACATATGACCATGTCCCCCAGTACAGGAATCCATCTTAAACCTGGGGCTTTTCCCCAGGAGAGAGATGAAAGATTCCTGCCTTGTACCAAAGCTGTATAAGGGGGAGAAACAGAAGAAAGGTGTCTGCAGTCATGAGAAATCCCTTAGCTACCACCTGAGCTGGAACACGGACTATACCAGGTGAAAAGATTGGGCCCAGACTAGAAATAAGTCTAGTCTGCAAAAGAAGTTTATTGGAAGATCTCTGAGGATGAGATTTTTATCTGTATTAGGCTTAGACTTGCATGTTTTTGTTTTATTTTGCTCTATGGAGAATAAAAACTCCACATAGAAGAAAAAGTTAATGCCCTAGAAAAGCAGGGAGCAAAAAACCTCATCTTCTCTGAGGTTTGACCTCAGGCCCTTCAGATTATGAGACTGACACGCTGCCAACTGCGCTAAGAAGGCTTGGAAAAACTTTAGGCTCAGTGCATATAGGACCCTTCTACAGCAGTGTCTGGGGCAGGGAAGGAGCCAGGGATGTGCTGGAAGAAGCAGGGAGCTCTGGTGACCAGAGACTTTTCCTGTCAGCTTTCACAGCAGCAAAGAAATCAGTTTGCCCTGCCAGTGAACAATCTACTGGAACTAATGGCAGCACAGGGGGGATGTTTCCAAGCTGTGCACCTACTGCCACCTTTTAGAACTTACTCTCCTTTTCCTAGTAGGGCACTTTCCATGTGAATTAAGCAAAGCAAGTTGGGGAAACTACACAGGTAATAGAAACCAGGGCGCCAGATAAGGGTTGAACTCATAACCCCAGCAGTATCCCCCTCTGCGCTAACCAGTTGCACCACTGCAGGTGCTTCTTAGACAAAGCTGGGAAGCAGGCAGTTAGTCTCTGTGGGTCACACCTTTGCCTGGCGACTGTCAGGCTGATCCATCAAACCTAACTCAAGATGCGTTTTTTCAGCCATAAGACTCCAGGACATTTTAACAGGAAGAAAATCTCCTCGATTCTTGTTTAGCCCCATTTGACTCCTTCTGCCCATCTTCTCTGCGCCCCCCCACCCCCGCCAGTCTCTTTCCTTCCTCATTGGGGCCGTGCAGAGAGGAGCCCCAGTCAGTCTCTGTCACAGAGTCTGTATCCCATCAAGGGAGGGAGGGGTCGCTCCAAAACACTGATACTGGGGTGGGGAGGGGTGTGTGTGGTTAGGGGGAGACAGGATGGAGAACTAACAGTGGGACCCAGAGAGATTCCCTCAGATTGAGGCGATCCCCTGCTGCCCCCCATCAGCCAGCTGTGGGAAGAACAACTCGATATTGCTTGGGGAAGCCACCTTTAAAAACACAAGTGTAACATGCTAGTTACATTTTAATAAGACCAAAGCCTCCTCAATCCCAGGGTCACAATCACTGGAATGATTTTGCCTTGATATTTTACCAGCTGCAGACACAAAGCGAGTCAAATTACAGTTTCCGTTCGGAGTCAGTGCACACACAAGAATCCAGAGGCTTTTAATTCCTTAGGTTCTGCCGCCATTTCATTTGTTTCCTGTTCCAAGATTTATCCTTGTGCAAAGCAATGTTACGCCCTTGGGAGTGTCCCGCTCCCTGGTCCTGCCTGTCCCCCATGGGCAATTTAAAAGGGCCTGGGGACCCCTGCCACCACCGCCAGCAGCACAAGGGGACTAAGGCACTTTCCTGCCCGCCCTCGCTCCGTGTGGCACGCCACTCCCGGAAATGCCTGGCACATCCCTGCGGTCCCTGGGCTGGGGTGGGGGGGTCTCTATGCGCTGCTCCCTCCTTGAGTGCCAACTCTGTCAACTGTGGCAATGGGAGCTGCGGGGGTGAAGTCTGCGGGCAGCGGTGCACAGACACACCCCCGGCCCTCCCGCTTAGGGGCTGCTGCCGGGGTGGGGTGGGGTGGGGTGCAGGTTGCTTTCGGGAGATGCCCGAGGTAAATGCTGCACCCCTCACCATCTCCTGCACCCCCAACCCCCTGCCCCAACCCAGACCTCACACCCAAACCTCTTCCAAGCCCCTGTCCCCCCACACATCCTCCTGCACCCCAACCCCTGACTGAGCCCAGACCCTGCACCCAACTCTCTCCCAGAGCCCAGCCCCTCTCCCTCCCTCACCCAAACTCCCCCCCAGAGCCTTAGGCAGGTGTGTGTGTGGGGGGGTGGGGCAGGACTTGGTCCCATTCTGGGCACCACCAAAAATTATCCAAACCTGCCGCCCCGTCCAGCCCAACCTTCTGCTGATGCACCTCAGCCCAGACCCCTGCAGGGTTTGAAGCTTCCATTGCTTAAACTCCAGGACACTGAGGGGTTTCAGCTCCCCTTTGCCCAGAGGGAACCTTCACCCCACTCCCAGCCAGGTTCTTGTCCATGGGATCACTGTAGGGGGGCTGGGTCCCACTGGGTCTTTTCTCTCTCTCTGTGACAGGCCAGGGTGCAATAACTGGGGCATCTGAGCACCCAGGACCTTCTGTGGGGCTGCCATTCCCCTTCCTCTTCTGTGGTCTCATCAGTCATTGACTCCAGCCTTTTTTCTATCCATCGTCAGCACCATCCCAAGCAAGCTGCACTCGCCTCAAAAAGACAAAGAGTCCTGTGGCACCTTACAGAGAAACAGACGTATTGGAGCATAAGCTTTCATGGGTGAATCCCCACTTCGTCAGATGAATGTAATGGAAATTTGCAGGGGCAGGTATAAATATGCAGGCAAGAATCAGTCTAGAGATAAGGAGGTTAGTTCAATCAGGGAGGATGAGGCCCTCTTCTAGCAGTTGAGGTGTGAGCATCAAGGGAGGAGAAATTGCTTTTGTAGTTGGCAGGCCAGGCACAGAATTCCCACTCCATTCATCTGACGAAGTGGGGATTCACCCACGAAAGCTTATGCTCCTGTACGTCAGTCAGTCTATAAGGTGCCACAGGACTCTTTGTTGCTTTTTACAGATCCAGACTAACACAGCTACCCCTGTGATACTCAAAAAGACAGTGTCCCCTGTTGGGTGTAAATCACTGACCTCTCTCCTCTCTGAGCACTGACTGCCCCTCTGTTTCCTTGCCTCTCACTCTGTGCAGATGGGACCTTTCCCTCCAGTGCTGGAGGATTCGCCCTTCTCATCTACCCTTGTCCCAAGCAGCACAGCTGGTGGGAATCTTACATGTACCGAGGTGACTTAGGAGCAGAACCCCCCCCCGACCTTCCATGCAATTGGCACTTGCCCCTCACTGAGCAGGATTAAAACTCCTGCAGGGAGACTGCTGGGCCACATCCCAGCTGGGCATGAGCAAAGCAGCAGCGTGAAAAGAACCTGGAGATGCTGGGGACTGAACACAGGACCTTATACATGTAAAACATACGCTCTACCACTGAGCTACATCTCCAGATGAGCCATGTGTGCTATAAGTTGCACTCAGAGCCCTCCTGTTTCCAGAGCACCTAGTGGCCTAAAAGCAGCGTGAGGGACGCATTCCCTGCTCTGAGGCCAAATCTGCTGTCCTGGAGGCTGCTGCTTCTTAGGGTCACTTTGCAGCAGGGCCAGATTCGATGTGTGGGGCAGAGAGAGTGGGTGCTCTGGACTCAGGGTGCAGAGATACACTCAGCCCTCTCCCCTGCATTGGGTGGGGGGTGCTGCCACCCCGTGCTGGAAGGTAATGTGTTGGGGGGAGGGGGGCACTGTGAGTCACTCAGCACCTGACCCTGGTGGCAGAAGTGCTGTGGGGAGCTCCAGGTGTTTCTAGGATCAGCTCTTTCCACCTGCCTGTGAAGTCCAGCTTTCCCCAGCACATTCACTGCGGTGCAATTGGGTCACTGTTTCCATGGCTGCACAGCAAAGAATCACTCCCAGTTTCCCTTCTATCTGCGGCAGGATTAGCCTGTGTCAGTGGTTAATGAGGTGGATCTAGTTGTAAATTGTTATTCATTCCCCACCTTGATAATTCAACCAGTCCCTTTCCCATGCAGATTCCCAGCACCTCAGTGATCCTGGTAGCAGGGGTTGGGGCCTGAGATTTTCAGGGTCCTTTTTCCCCTCCACCTGGAGTGAACTCAGCTTTTCCCCCATCCCAGACCATCCATGAAATAACAACAGGGGCATAAAGAAAGAGGGGAGGGAACATCTCACGGCCAGGGCTGGATGTGCCCAGGGCCCCCTGCTTGTCCATTGTTTCCATGGAATTTGGCCCCCTGCTTTGCACAAGGGACAGAGAAAGATCTTGCTGTTCCTGTGTCTGTGCAAGGAAAATTGTGCTTCCCTAGGAAAGAGAGGCGGGAAATGGCCCCATGATGGGACAATATCCTCAGGATTAAGACCTAAGGACTCAGGCTGAGAACTGATTTAACTCCACTCATCTGGGATTTAACAAATTGTCTTCCCTGGAGCAGGGCCAGTTCCAGTGTTTTTGCCACCCCAAGCGGAAAAAAATAAATAAAAAAGCTGCAGTCAGCGGCAGCTCTACCTCTGCCACTTTTGGCAGCAAGTCCTTCCCTCCGAGAGGGACTGAGAAGGCTGAAGCCTCCCCTTTCCATTGACAGCCCCAGGGACCTGCTTGCTGTGCTGGTGCCTGGAGCCAGCCCTGCCATGGAGACACTGGGAAGATGGGGGGAATCAGGAAAATACTACAGATTTGTTTACACTGCAAGTGAAGAATAACTGGAGTATTTTTGGTTTAAAGTCACTTTTCCCTGACTGGGAATTGAACCCAGGCCTTGGCAGTGAAAGTGCCAAATCCTAACCACTAGACCATCAGGGAGGTAATGATACTGTTTTTCTTTTCACTTATGTTACACTTTCTTAGGCTACTTTCTATCCCATTTCTGAAGCTGCTCCATTGTCCACTCCCTGAGGGGCTAAGAGCAGAAAGTGCAGGAATCCCTGTTCTCAGGGTCACAACCTGAGACCAACCCAAGCCACTGAAACAAACATAAATGATGCTTCCTCCAGCAGGATCACAGAGCAACACAAAGAAAACCCAGCAGGAACAATCCTCCTCTGCCTTCATTTACCCCATTGCAACCCTCTCAGCAGCCAACTCTTGTGGGAAGGACACTGAGCTGATAGGAGCTCTGGCATAGAGACCAAGGCAGGGGTGTTGCTCCCCCTCAGTGGGAGCTGATCACATTCTGACTCTGGAGGAGGAGGGAAAGGTGATGGCCACATGATGGGGCCAGTAAGTACCACAACATGGTTCTTTTCTGTGGGATGACTCTGAACATTGACTGATCTCCACTTCCTTGGATTTGAAGAGATGTTTAGTTGGGCACTTAGGAGACTGAAGCAATTTTATGGAAGGTGACAATACGATTAAAGGGTTATTTAATGTTGTAGAAATTGTTAAAAACACTGAGCTTAAACTGGAACTGCCTGTTGTTAAAGGCTGGTTTCCCCATGTCAGTTCCATAAGCTCTGCTAGAAACACCCTGGGTTCTCTCCTGCCTTGGTGGGAACTGGAGGGAATCGTCCCCTGCTGCCCTTGGCTCCAGGCTGGTTTTTCTGGGGAGGGGACATGGAATTGATTTGTTTGCTGTTGAGAAGGGAGCCAGGCCAGTTTTCAGGGAACGAGAACTCCCAGCATCTTCCCAGCCCAGCCCAGGCTGCTGCCCTGTCCCAGCCTCTGTTCCCCTGGGGGCCCTGCGTGTTTGACTCTAGAGCAGGCCGGGAGCAGCAGCTGAGGCAGAGGACAGCCTGGGCCGGGCAGATAAGAAGGAGTTTAGCCAGCAAAAAAGGTAAAATGACAGTGGAGTATTACCTTGGACTCGACGGCATTTCTCCATTGGTCTGTCTGCTTTGGGGCAGGGACAATAACACGTCCTGCTGCATTCGTTATTTCAAAGGGCGGTTTAGGATTTTCATTCTCACACACGGTGCACAAAGCAGGACTCAACGTTTGGCGTAAACTAAACGAGCTGCCCACAGATTCTAGCAGCCACAATGAGCATTTGGGTGAGAGCTCAGATCTGCCCCTGTCCCAGAGGGAGACAGGGGTCATGTGTGTGGGGACTGGACCACTGACCTACCCGCTCTTAACTCCCAAACTTTCAGTAACTCTATTATCAGTGCCTGTGAGTGTTATTTAAACCATAAGAAAAACCACAGTGGGCCAGACCAAAGGTCCATCTAGCTCTGAATCTTGTCTTCTGACAGTAGCCAATAGCAGGTGCCCCAACAACCAGTCAAGAAGGCACCACTGGGAGTTAAACCCAGGATCTGTTATTTACGAAACAGATGCTTTAGCCAGCTAAACCATAGTGCCTGCTGGTAGCTAAAATACAGTGTCTGCCCACACCTGACTCCCTGCCATCTCCACCGGGGCCTGACAAGCTTTGCTTGTGTTTGGATTCTGCAAAGCAGAGGAGCAGGTGATGTTTCCCTTACAAGTTGTGTGTGAGTGAATCTTTGGCCAGGTCTGCACTACAAAGTTGTTTCAGCAGAATTATATTGCTCAGGTGTGTGAAAAACACACAACGCTCCCTCGGTCACCAACTTGTGGCTGGTGTACACACTGCAATGCCACGTCTGGTGACAACACTGCCCTGTTTAGGTGACAAAATAAAACGAATTCGATGAGCAGTCTGGAGCTTTTTGCAGCAAACTGAAAGTGAGAGAGTGTCACTGTAGAGGCTGCTGTTCATTATATCACCATAACTGGCCTCCTCCAGTATCCCACAATGCCCGCTTTGAACTCGCCTGCCCTGCATTCCTGCTACAGAGCCATGGGCCCCCCCCTTTCATAGCTCTGGGAAGTTCTGACAGCTGAGCCTGCTGCTCTGCTCCGGCAGCCAGGAGCAAATCACTGCCGTGGATGCTGCTCTCTCCCGCACAGCGAACACAGAGCAGGGTGGTGGGAACTTCCTTACATGGTGCGGGGGGGCACCGGCATCTGAACTGTGATACCCCCATGACACCTCTTCCCTCGAGGAGGCTCTTACTTTCTAAACAGGGATGGCTGTTTTCTCGTAAAATCACTAAAAGGGAAGGAGAATACTCAAAAGAGGTTCCTCCTGGCGCTCATGTCCATGAACCCGAATACTCTCTCAGTCCTCAAAGAGAGACCTGGAGAAGGAGACTTGCTGAAGCAAAGCCACAGGGGTCTCTGAGGTTTCCCTGGCCCCTCACCCCTGTCCTGCCTGGCTGATGTCAGCATCTCTCTGTGAGGTCACCACCTCCCCACCACCTTTGGCCAATAGTCTGAGGTCCTGCAAAAGGCCTTTGTGATGTCACTGCCACACCCCTCCCTTGCTGTGCTAATGTCCTGCACCTGGCCAGGCACTTTGGAGGTTTGAGCTACTCCCTGTGGATCACCCCACTCAAGGAGCGTTCGTTCTAGGCAGCAAGCCGGTTAGACAGGAAAACATCAGACGCTGCTCCCAATGCTACACTCAGTTTTTCAGAAATTAGTCGACTTTATGGCCAGAAGAGACCATTAGAGCATTTAATCTGACCCCCTGCATATCACAGGCCTCCTTTATGACACAATAGCTACTTTTGGAGCAAACACATCCCAGAAAGGC
Source organism: Mauremys reevesii (assembly GCF_016161935.1). NCBI lineage: Eukaryota > Metazoa > Chordata > Testudines > Geoemydidae > Mauremys > Mauremys reevesii. Next base: position 7,573,642 of record NC_052639.1, read on the forward strand.
ATCTAGTCTTCATTGAATGACATCAAGAGATGGAGGATCCACCACTCTCCTTGGTAGCTTGTTCCTGTGGTGAATCATCCTCGCTGTTGAATATTTGTGCCTTAGTTGTAATATGAATTTGTCTCTTTTCACCTTCCAGCCATTGGGTCTTGTTATGCCTTTCTCTGCTAGATTAAAGAGCCCTTTCATACCCAATCTTTTCTCTCCATTAAGGCCCTTCAACACTTCAATGAAGTCACCTTTCATTCATGAAGGATCCCCCGCCGCCGAAGACCCGGAGAGGAAGAATCTCCGGGGGCCCAGGCCCCACGAGAGTTTTCCAGAGCCCCCGGAGTTAGTGAAGGACCCCGCTCCAGGAGCCCCGAAAAACTCTTGTGGGGGCCCCTGCGGGGCCCAGGGCAAATTGCCCCACTTACCCCGCTGGGCAGCCCTGATGGGACCTGGAGCTACTGTTATTGCAGGACTCCTGTGAGACCCTCAGCTGGTTGGTTTGCACTCTGCTCTCATTGCTTCCTTCTCAGGACTCTCTCTCCTCCTGCGTCTCTGCTGCTCTCCTCCCCTAGACATTGAACTCAGCCCTTGCTGCTGCCAACACCAACTGGCAGAAGGGCCTATAAGTCTTATTCTCTATCCCTTTCTCAATGATTCCCAAGATTCTCTTTGCTTTTTTGACCATCGTTGCACACTGAGTGGATGTTTTCAGAGAACTATCCACAGTGACTCCAAGATCCCTCTCTTGAGTGGCAACAGCTATTTTTGGCCTCGTCATTTTATATGTAGAGTTGGGATTATGTTTTCCAATGTGCATCACTTTGCATTTATCAACAAATCTGCCATTTTGTTGCCCTTTCACCCAGTTTTGTGAGCTCTTTTTGCAACTCTTCGCAGGCTGCTTTGGACTTAACTTTCCTGAGTAGTTTTGGATCATCTGCAAATTTTGCCACCTCGCTGTTTACCCCTTTTTCCAGATCATTTATGAATATGTTGAATAGCTCTTATCCCAGAGGCCCTGGGGGGCACCACTATTGACCTCTCTGCATTTTGAAACCTGACCATTTATTCCTACCTTGTAACCAGTTATTTACCCATGAGAGGATCTTCCCTCTCCTCCCATGAGAATGTAAGAGAGCAGAATAGGGCTTCCTTGGGAGGGGGCGTGAACTGAGAATATATCAGGGGGTTGTGCACATTTACTGTCCTGGTGAAAAAGTGTGTCTGATACTCAGTCTTTGCTGCGCCTGCCGGCTGTGACTGCTGAGGACATTTTCCTTCTCTGCTCCAGGGTCTCTTCTCTGCCAGATTCTCAGCAAGTCAGGCCCCCTGCAGACTATGGCAGAGCAGTTTGGTAATAGGCTGCAGGACTCACCACGTAAGAATGTAGCTGCTGTAGCACCTTGACTGACCATGAGCCAAATCCTGCAGCCCTGACAGCCCAGGATAACCTGCCACTGATGACAATGGGAATTGAGCCTTTGTAACTAGCTGCTGGTACCTGAGGTCTCAGCTATGGATTAAACTGGTGGCAAACACAACTTCAGCCAAAGAAGAGAAGGATGTAAGTGAAAGAGCAAAGCCAGCCCTGGGGAGCTGCTGCAGTCCCGTAACCACAGCTGGAAGGGAGAAGAGGAAAAACTCCCTAAAGTGCTGGGAGCAGCCCCGAGAAAAGGAAGTTTGTCAGTGAGATCAGTAGCAATAACTGTGAAATGACAGAGTGCTTTGTCCTCTGTGCCGACATGGCTGAATTGTGTTACTTTATTGTGAGAATAAGCTTTAAAATATCCTGCTCTAATTTCAGGATGGGTCTGTAACCATAATCAGTCTCTGTGGGAAGTGGCTCTAGATAGCAATCTTTGGGCAGAGCTGGCTGAAGAACCTTCCTACTCACCAGGAGATCCTGGCTTGACCTGACAGTTCCTCCTTGCAGAACCTGGCTTTTCTGTCAGGCTCCTTTCTTTTATTTCTTCTCATAAAAAGAAAAGACCTCACTGCATAATCCTTGTAAGAGCTTGTTCAAGACACAGAGACCCTTCCTTGCAGCTAAGTCTTGGAAAGTGTTAAATGGTAAGTCTGGAGCTGATGGAAAGGTTACCATGACTCAAGTTGAGCTGAAGCTGCTGTGACTGAAACACAGAGCACTAATCAGTATCTGATCACAGCAGCTTGTGGGAGAAGTGCATGTTAGAAGCCCTCTGTCAACTCAGCTGTGGCTTGAAGGAAATGGGGAATGTCTGTACTTTGGAATTTTAAGGTGTAGTCTTGGACTATCAAGTGTAGTGGTTGCAAATGCTTTCTTGGGGAAGGCACCATGGCTTAACTGGCTAAAGCACCTGTCTAGTAAACAGGAGATCCTGGGTTTAACTCCCAGTGGTGCCTTGTTCTATAGCTTTCATCTCTTTGCTCACATTTTCCTGTGTCCTTCTAGGAAACAGAAGACACCTCCCTTGACAATCCAAGTAATTGCTTGTGAAGGAAAAGACTTCTTTCCAGCGGAGCGTTGGAGAGAATCAAATCCTCAGTCTGGAGTTGATCAAAAGGCTATTGGCATTGGCAAGGAGGTTGCTCCGGCTGCAATTTGCTGTGACAGGAGAGCCTGTGTTGGGCACCCATGCAATTCGCTGAGGCTATCTGTGCACAGAGCCCCTTCTAGAGGGTTCTCTGCAGGGCTTGCAGGAAATGGAGAATGACTGTCCTTTCACCTTTCATGTTATTGTTGATGAAAAATGGAACAGTTAGGGGAGATGTCCCAGAGCGTGGCACCATGGCAGAGCTTGCCAAGAGAGCTGCTGGATAAAGAGCAGATTCAGGATCCAGCATCCAGTGCTGCATTGCTGAACGTGCCTCCTCTTGTCACCTTTTAGTCAATCTTTTTTGTTAACAGAGAAGCCCGACTCTGGCTAGCCATACAAATGTTTGCAAAAGAAACGGGTCTTTTTGCTGACATGTGTCAAAAGGAGGCTTTGGATAAACATGGAAACAAGGTCAAGGTCACTGAAACTCATCTTGCATATGCAGTTGTTGAAGCTACAAGGCAGAGCACTAAGCACAGTATTACCACGGCTGGTCACAGCAGGATCTCTGTGTGGTGGGATCCGCGGGGTCAGGGGCGGCTCTAGGCACCAGCAAAACAAGCTGGTGCCTAGGGCGGCCAAATCTAGGGGGCGTCCCCTGCCGCCGAGGGGGGGCGGCAGGCTGGGCCGGCGGACCTGCCGCAGTCATGCCTGCGGGAGGTCCACCGGAGCCCCGGGACGACCGGACCTCCCGCAGGCATGACTGCGGAGGGGGCGCTCGTCCCGCGGCTCGGCTGGACCTCCCGCAGGCATGACTGCGGCAGCTCAAGCGGAGCCGCCGCGTCCACCCACGGGAGGTCCACTGCTGCTCCTGCGGCTCCGGGGCGCCTCCCGCGCATGACTGCTTGGGGCAGCCAAAACGCTAGAGCTGCCCCTGCGCGGGGTACAATCCCAAACTGTGGAACTGCTCTGTCCTCTTATCTCTCTAGCCTGGGCTGTGTCTTACAATGCTGCACTAGTGACAAGCAGCAAAACCCCCTCCATGTGCTGCGATCACTCAACCAACAACATGCAGCAATGCACCCAACTAAGTGGCATGAAAGTTCTGTAAATCACTCCTCAATTATACATAGAGAGACACCAGCATATCTCCCCAGCCCTCAGCCTTGCACCTCAGAAATGTACCATCTTACACTGCTCAAAACCTCTTGAAAAGTGCAAGCTCATTAATTAATTCACCTCTTCCTCAAAAAGAATGTGAACATGCACCAGCCTTTTTAATCTGAGCAGCTTTCCCAAGCACTTTGGACAATTTCACAAGTAAGTATAAAACATTAAAATAAGTTTATTAACTACAGAAAGATAGATTGTAAGTGATTATAAGTGTTAGGCAGAGAGGTCAAAGTTGGTTACATAAATGAAAATAGAATCTCAGTGTGACATTCTAGACCTTTGGGGTAGCGGGCTGTAATCCCCATATTCCTCATTTTCATATAATCGTGATCTTACATATAGAGCATGACTTGTAAGGTACCAGGAGAAAGAATATGGTCTGCTGAAAGTCATTTCTCTACCCATAGATGTATACCATTGATTGTGCAGTATGGTTGTCACTATGCTGTAAGTTGGGGGAATCAGCCATCACCTGCATGAGGCCACACGAGGGGAATTGTTCAGCCTTGCTTGGAGAGACGCAGTGATGCTCACCTGACTCTGAAGAGGGCCACAAAGCCAATGGGGAAGAAAGACATGATAAAAGGAGAGACATTCGCCAAGCTTTATCTCTCTCTTCCACCTCCACCTACAGCCATCACCACACCAAGCGACTGAAGAGCTGATCAAAGGGGAGACCCCGGCTGAAAAGCAACCAGCCAGCCTGTGGTGAGAAGCATCTAAGTTTGTAAGGGCACTGAAAGGGTTAAGATCAGCTTAGAATGCGTTTTGCTTTTATTTCACGAAAACAGCGAGGAGTCTGGTGGCACCGTAAGAACTAAGAGATTTATTTGGGCATAAGCGTTCGTGGGTCAAAAACCCACTTCTTCAGATGCATGGAGTGAAAATTGCAGATACAGGCATAAATATATATTGGAACATGACATGAAGGGAGTTACCTTACAAGGGGAGAACCAGTGTTGAAGGCCAATTCAGTCAGGGTGGATGTGGTTCACTCCCAATAATTGATGGGGAGGTGTCAATACCAAGAGAGGGAAAATTGCTTTTGTGGTGAGCCAGCCACTCCCAGTCCCTATTCAAGCTCAAATTAATGGTGTTAAGTTTGCAAATAAATTATAACTCTGCAGATTCTCTTTGAAGTCTGTTTTTGAAGTTTTTTGAATGGCTACTTTTAAATGTGAATGTGTAATTGGACTAGTGACTGTTCAAGTCCCATATGGGCCAGTGGCCAGGATTCCTCATTTTCAGCCAGGTGGCCTGGGTTCAATTCCCAGTGTGGGAACAGTCCAGAGCTTTTGCTCAGAAGGGAGGCAGGAAATGAAAGGAATGGGAAGGGATCCTGCCAGCAGGGGAGTTGGACAGTGTTCAGAGGGGATCCCAGAAGTGGGGGTGGGGGCAGTAGCATAGCTGGCAGGATTCAGCAGAAGCAGCCACTTCCCATCAGGCTGGCAGGCAGGCACGGAAGTGGCGCCTGCCAGCCGGCACTGCCCACCACACAACCGGAGGAGCCGCGGGGCGGCAGGCCGGCGTGGAAGCGGCGCCTGCTGGCCCGGTGCAGGCACACCCAAGCCCTGGGACAGGAGCCGGGGACAGGCGGCAGCGCAGGAGGGAAGGTGAGCCAGGGAGGGTCTGGTCTGAGGGCGTGGCCAGAGGGGGAGTTAAGGGGGGGCACCTTTTTTATGTTTTTTGCTCCCCCTATGCTGAAAACCTGGCTACACCACTGGGTGGGGGGCAGAGCTCTGAGGGGAGATCAGGGAAGAATCCCAGCTGTGTGGGAAGTTGACACTCTGGAGAGCACAGGCCTGGCATGGGGAGTGGGAGGAGTGAGTGTGTCTCTCTAAACTCACCAGTGGCAGACTCGGCAGGACTGGAAGAATTACGTGTTTGTTGGTAAATGTCAATTTCTGTGTAAACACACGACCCAATGGCAAAATATTTCCATCAATAATAATCAGAATTGACAGATGGGCAAAGTAAGAAACATGCTGCTTGAGAACGTGTCCTGTTCTAATCCATTAGGGGTCCCTTCTGCCTTAGGCACCACCATGTGGGTGTTTCATTTCCCTCCCCATTTTCACACAGAAACACAATTTCCTTTGCATAGATCCATGAACAGCAAAACCTCCCTGTGTCTCTTGTCTGAGCCAGGGCATTCGATTCCATTGAAACCTTCTCTCCTGCAATGGCAATGGTCAGACAGAGGGGATGCAGCCACCTTCCCCCCTCCCCCCTGGCAGTGAGATATTCCCTCTCCTCTTCATGCTACTGTTGTTATTCCATGAGTCATCAAGGATGGAATAAAAAGCTGAGTTTACTCCAGGGTGAGGAAAGAAAGGAGCCACCAACTCCCTGAAAAATCTCAGTGCCCAGAGAAAACCTGCCCCTGCTATTGGAATCACAGAGGTGCTGGTGATATGACAGGAAAAGGGACTGTCTGAATTGCCAAGGCAGGGAATGAACAATCTACAGCAACATCTTTAACCACAAACACACTCTAACCATGCTCCAGCCAGTAGGGAAAAGGGCAGGAATTCTTGCTGTTCAGCCATGGCCACACGTACAGAGCTGCACAGCAGTGAGTGTGCTGGGGAAGCTGGTCTGAGCAAACCATTGGAAATGACCCTTCAGTGAGAACAGAGCCATAGTGTAGAAAGGCCCCTGTCTTAAGTGGTTGTGGCTGAGAGCTTAGGGAGCTGGGTTAGGAAACCATGGATGTCTTTCTGTGGAGGCTTGATTCTTGCCAGCAAGGCAAGGCTGGTGTGTGGTATCTTCATGGTTGTACTTTCAGTGTCAGATCACCCACAGTGCACCAAGTCTAAACGTATTCAGCGGCTAAGGACAAGTCAACATTTCAAACGTTGAGTCTATGTCACTCAATTAACGGAGATGCTCTATGCCGGAGTTTCTCAAACTTCCTTTCACTACAACCCGCTTCTGCCAAAAAAACTTATTACATGGTCCCTGGGAAGGGAGGTAGAAGGATGCCATATCTTATACTGACATGTGCCAACTTCTCATAAACTCAAGGTTGGATCTGTGGGAAGAACGTCTCCCTACAGAAGAGACTAACACAATAGGAACAGGGATTCTTTGTTCAATCTGCAACTCTGAATAAGACACAATTATTTAGTTCTCAGCTCCAACACCTGGCAATTTGCTGACCAGGCCTATCTTAGCAAGCAAGGCTTTCTGTTTATCCCAGCTTTCTCTTAGCTGATCACGATTTGCTAGGCCTCTGGTCCCTTGACCATACTCTGGACTTTGGGTCTGGAAAAGAGCTGGCACAATCCATAGACCAGGTTGTTATATAAAATGCACATGGATTTTAACCCTTCACATTCAGTAATGGCAAAGTTCTTGGTTCAGGCTTCTAGCAGTGATGGAAGAAACTGCAGGTTCAAATCAAGTCTCTGGAGTCCATCCACAGCTGAGATGGGTCATTCAGTCCTAGAGTGTGTTTGTGGTTTGTGTGTTTGTCCTTCAGTTTGTAGCAAAGTCCCTCCAGGGGTATGGAGCAGGATTAAAGACAAGATGGAGACGAGGCATCAGCCTTGTATAGTCTCTTGCCATGTGGTCTTTGCTTTCTTTGTCCCAAGGACACTCTATCCAGCACAAGGCATAGAAAAACCTTAGAGTTCTGTCCATAGGCAGGTCCCTGCATACCTTGCTGAGTGACAAGGGATATCTGCCTTCTCTCAATGGGTCGATTGTATAGCTGATGGTCCTTAATGGGCCATCAAGCAGGCTAGGCAGAACGGACACCAATTTGTCTGGCTGGGGTGTTCCCCAGAAGCATAGCACAAGTTTGAAATATGGGCAGCATAGACCCAATATTCATAACGTCAACTACAAAAATCATACACATCTAGAGATAGCATCATTATAATCAGCCAATCAGAACCTCTCCGTAGATCCCTTACATGACAACCTTTCTACCATATTGGCTGCAAATATAGAACAGTGGTCCCAATGGTGATCTATAGAGTTACAGAGTATGTCAATAACGTCACAGGAGGTGACACGGCATCAGTGAGACTGATACTGGAATACTGCCTCCAGTTTTGGTGTCCTCATTTGAAAAAGATGTTGTGAAATTGGAGCTGGGGCAGCAAAGAGCCGCCAAATGTTCTGAGGGCTGGAGAAAAATGTCTTCTAGGGAGCTATTGAAACACCTCACCCTGTTTAGCTTATCAAAAGAAGATTGAAAGGTGACTTCACTGAAGTTTAGAAGGGCCTTAATGGAGAGAAAATATTGGGTATTAAAGGGCTCTTGAGTCTAGCAGAGAAAGTCATAACAAGACCCAATGGCTGCAAGGTGAAGAGACAAATTCATATTACAACTAAGGCACAAATATTCAACAGCGAGGATGTTTCATCACAGGAACAAGCTACCAAGGAAAGTGGTGGATCTCCATCTCCTGATGTCCTTTAATGAAGACTAGATGCCTTTCTGGGATGTGTTTGCCCAAAAGTAGCTATTGTGTCATACAGGAGGCCTGTGATATGCAGGGGGTAAAATAAGATGCTCTAATGGTCTCTTCTGGCAATAAAGTCGACTAATTTCTGAAAAACTGAGTGTAGCATTGGGAGCAGCATCTGATGTTTTCCTGTCTAGCCGGCTTGCTGCCTAGAACGAACGCTCCTTGAGTGGGGTGATCCACAGGGAGTAGCTCAAACCTCCAAAGTGCCTGGCCAGGGGCAGGACATTGGCCCAGCAAGGGAGGGGTGTGGCAGTGACATCACAAAGGCCTTTTGCAGGACCTCAGACTATTGGTCAAAGGTGGTGGGGAGGTGGTGACCTCACAGAGAGATGCTGACATCAGGCAGGCAGGAGAGGGCGAGGGGCCAGGGAAACCTCAGAGACCCCTGTGGCTTTGCTTCAGCAAGTCTCCTTCTCCAGGTCTCTCTTTGAGGACTGAGAGAGTATTCGGGTTCACGGACGTGAGTGCCAGGAGGAGCCTCTTTAGAGTTTTCTCCTTCCCTTTTAGTGATTTTACGAGAAAACAGCCGTCCCTGTTTAGAAGGTAAGAGCCTCCTCGAGGGAAGGAGTGTCATGGGGGTGTCACAGTTTGGATGCCGGTGCTCCCCCATGTAAGGAAGTTCCCACCACCCTGCTCTGTGTTCGCAGGGCGGGAGAGAGCAGCATCCACGGCAGTGATTTGCTCCTGGCTGCCGGAGCAGAGCAGCAGGTTCAGCTGTGAGAACTTCCCAGAGCGATGAAAGGGGAGGGGCCCATGGCTCTGTAGCAGGAATGCAGGGCAGGCGAGTTCACGGCGGGCATTGTGGGATACTGGGGAAGGCGAGTTATGGTGATATAATGAAAATCAGTGTTTACTCTGTCACTTTAAGTTTGCTGCAAAAAGCTCTAGACCTCTCATCGAAGTCGTTTTATTTTGTCAGCAAAACAGGGCAGTTTTGTCGCCAGACGTGGCATTGCAGTGTGTACACCAGCCACAAGCTGCCGACCAAGGGAGCGTTGTGTGTTTTTCACACACCTGAGCAATATAATTCTGCTGAAACAACTTTGTAGTGCAGACCTGGCCAAAGATTCACTCACACACAGCTTGCAAGGAAACATCACCTGCTCCTCTGCTTTGCAGAATCCAAACACAACCAAAGCTTGTCAGGCCCTGGTGGCGATGGCAGGGAGTCAGATGTGTGCAGACAGTGTGTTTTAACCACGTACAGGTACCATGGCTTAGCTGGTTAAAGCATCTGTTTTGTAAACAGAAGATCCTGGCTTCAACTCCCAGTGGTGCCTTGTTGACTGGTTGTTGGAGCACCTGTTATTGACTGCTGTCAGAAGACAAGGTTCAGAGCTAGGTAGGCTTTTGATCTAGCCCAGTTTGCATCAAGGACAGAATAACTGTACCTGGCATTTGAGGCCTGAGAGCTTCACCCTTGCCTGAAAAGTACCCACCATTAACGGGTCTGGATTCCAAATGCAAAAACCTTGTGGGAAATAGAAATGGATGTATGTTTTGTTTTTGCATGTGCTGTTCCTGGTGTGTAAAGACAGAGGCATTTTTGAATCTCTTAGAATTGTTGTTAGTGCTGCAGTGCTGAAATCACTCTCACTAACTTTATGCCATGCCATCTCTTTCGCAGTATATTTTGACCCTGGGAGGTAAAAGGCTGCTCTTTATGTGGTGTTATGGAGTGAGGTAGCAAACGTTGATTGCAGAGGTGGTGCGTGTGCCACAAAAATCGTTCCCCCCTTCCCTCCCCTAATCTGGTCCCAGAGTCCATGATTTGCATAAACCCACCCACTGACCAGTGACTAACAATCTCGCCCTGCTAACTTTTCCAGCAAAACAGGCCAAAGAAACTGTATGCAAGTGCTGTACCACAGCCCCGGTGCTCTTTTCGGTTCCTTCCCACAGAACTTTCGCTCCATACCAGTCCAGTTCCTTGCTGTTGCTTATCTAACCACTGTATGCATGTGCTATATCGTACCCTGAGCTGATGCCTGACTTTTGTGCTCAATGCAGCCTTGCCTCTCTATGGCGCAATGGGTCAGGGCGTTCGGCTGTTAACCGAAAAGATGGTGGTTTGAGCCCACCATGGGACAGCGCTAAGCACGTGCTACTTCCTTGCTTCCTCGAGGCTTGTGGGGAGCCTCAAAGGTCCCATTTTGCTGCCTCTTGGCCTCAGTGCTTTCAGCTGCTGATCCAAAGAGCGGGCTGGATGCCATTCAGAAACCCATCTGCCAGCAGCCGTGCCGGAGGCTCAGGCTTAATCCTCAAGGCCGAGCACAAAAACTTTCAGCCGGGAACATTTCGCTCCCTTCCCGCCTCCGCCCAAGCGGCAAGGGAGAAGCGGAGGAGACACGCCGGCTCAAAGACGCCTCCCTCCCACTTCCCTCTACGCTGTGCAAAGCTCTTGGCCTGCCTCATGCCTCGTCAGGAAAGCGCGGCCATGCGGCCCAAGCCTGAGTCACGTCCGCGGCCTGGCCCGCCCCGCCCCGGCTGACGGCGCGCAGAGCCACGCGAGTCAATGGCAGCTCGAGTCGGGAGCCTCGGCTCTTTCCCCTGACAGCCACACACACAGCGCTGCCTAGCGCCCCGAGAGCCTCCCTCGTGTTCTCCCGCAGCAGCCGCCTGCCGGTGTGGGTGGGAAAAGGGGACCAGGAAGCACTGCAGCCTCATTCCGGGGCAGGAGGCCCTCGCCATGCCCAGGCCTGCCTCTTGCCTTCAGCCCAGGCAGCCAGAGGTGCCGGGGAGCTGCCTGGCAGGCCGCTTGGCCTCAGCCACCTCTTGCCTCATGGCCGAGGCTCTTGGGGCTCTGCTGGTCACCAGCTTGCTTGAAGGCCCAGAGGGAAAAAGAAACAAGCGCACGCGTAGCAGCGGATGGTTTCAATCCATTGACCTCTGGGTTATGGGCCCAGCACGCTCCCGCTGCGCCACTCTGCTGCTTCTTCACACCCTCCCCCTGTCACCTAGCCACCACTATCCGGATTAGTGCCTTACACGCCCTCGCTCTGGCAGGCAGATGCGCAGGCTGCTAGGCAGCTGCCCTGGTCACAGGATTTTACAGCTTCTGCAGGGTAAAAGGGATCTATTTGGGGTTTGGACCCCATTGGGAGCTGGGTATCTGAGTGCCGCAGATGGGAGCACTTCTTAAACTGTTTTCAGTTAAGCCTTCAGCTTGTGGGGGACGAGGTTCAGCCTTGGATCCGTGGCTGCAGCAGGCAAGCGCGTCTGGCTCAATCCCCCCTGCCGCTGTATTAACAGACTAAAACCCGGAGCAAACGCACATGCCTTGCAAAGGAACAGGAGCCGGGATCTCAAACAAAAGTCAACATTTTATTAAGATGACGTTCAAAGAAAAAAAAAGTGTACGGTACAGCGTTTCAGCGTAGAAGTTTCTGGTGCTCAGGGAACAACGTACAGCTTACCCAAGGGGTGCGAAGTTCGGTTTAAGATCGGGTGGCATAAGGAATACATAATCTGCCATAGCCCCGACTGGGGGTAAAAGGTTAATGTACAGACACTGAGTTAGGAGGGTATGTTGTCCATAGGAGGGCTACGTTCAGGTGTGGAGTATAACGAGCGGATTTGACGATGAGGATGGATTGACCCGCGTTTGGTGAGGTTTAACATTCGGTGTTTTGGAATCTTTGCCACAATCTAGTTGAAGCAGGGTCAGTATGAAGTCTGCCCTGCCATCTGTTGGTGATGTGTTGTCAAGGCCTTTTGGGGCTGATGTCATTTGCATGGTTACACCCACCCCGGATAGCATGATGGGATTGCTTGTCCAAACGGTCATGTCAGGTGCTGCGGGATCCCCAGTCTCTTTCTTATTGGGGCAGGAGTAATCCAGTGTATTTTCCTGTTGATTTTGGATCCAGGACAGAGTAACTGTACCTTGCATTTGAGGCCTGAGAGCGTCACCCTGTCCTGGAAAGTACTCACCATTAAGGGGCATGGGTTCCAAAGGGCAAAATGGGGTAGTAGGTAAGAATGGATGTTTGTTGGTGTTTTGTCAGTGCTGGTTCTGCTGATGTCCTTTCTGCTGTCCTTGGTGTGGAAAGACAGAGATGGTTTTGAATCTCTTAAAACTGTTATTAACTGGTCAGGGGCTCACCCTAAGCTTATACAGTTAGATCTCTTTCATGGTGTATTTTGGTCCTGAGAAGTAAAAGGCTGCTCTGTGTGGTGTTATGGAGTGAGGGAGCAAACATTGGTTGCAGAGGTGGTGCATGTGCTCTAGAAGTCATGTGCCCCTGCTGCTGCTCCTGTCCAAGAGTCCAGTATTTGCATAAACCCACCCACTGACCTGTGACTAACAATCTTGCTCTGCTAATTTTTCTAGCTAAACTGTTCTGCCTCATTCAGCTTTTAAGTGAGATCAGATAGTAGCAGCTTAATTATATCTAAAATTTATATCTAAGCATCAGTGATTCTATGGGTGTTTTATAGAACATTCTGTGTAATAGGATCATAAATAACTTTATTTTCAACTAAGGAGAGAAAAGGATCATAACATCTTCATTTAGAGATTTAAAAAAGAATTTCATAGTGATAATTACAAATAATGGTTTTCAATTTCTCTTAATTCACTTTGCTTTGGAACCCATGTCCCTTGTATAACGAGTTTTATCTAGGTTCGGGTGAGTCCCAAAATCAAGAACTGCTATGTACTGTTCTACTGTCCTTGATTCATATCACCAGGATAACTACACTCTTGCCCTAATAAGAAAGAGTTTGGGGATCCCACAGCAGCCAAAATCACCATTTGGACAAACACGCCCATCATTCAATGTGGGGTGGGTGTGACCATGTACATCAGCAACAAAAGGCCTTTACAACACCTCATCAACAGATGGCAGAGTAGAGTTCATTCTGACCCTGCTTACATCCTCCTGCCAGCCAAGAATTGGTGGCCCTGATAAATCATACTCCCTATTATACCAACTCATTGGTATTGAATGCTGAAGTTATGGCTAGCAAATATAGCCACCCATCTCTGCCCTGTAGCATCCAGCTTAGCCCTTGTTAACACATAAGTCAGTGGATTGTTCTCTGTCCATATTTGAAACTGAGCACCAGAGAAGTAGCCTCCAAATTTCTCAGTGATGGCCCATTTCAAGGCCAAGAACTGCAGCTGGGGGGTGGGATAGAGAGTTTCGCTATCAGACAGTCCTCAGCTGGCAAAGGCCACAGATTTACATTTACCTTCCACTTCCTGGTAGGAGAGTGCTCCCATACCCTAATAATATTAATTTGGAAAATATGATGAAAATTTATTAGCTTACATTTTATTTAATTTAATTGAGTTATAAAGTTACAGATGCATTACTGCTATTCAAAAGATACATATGGCATTATAGGCAACAAAGTTTTGGTTAATATACTCACACCCTTCCTTGATAACCTGGTGGTAAGAGACACGGGACCAGCCTTGCAGTTCAGGTTTCTTAAGTGAAAGATGCAGTGCTTTGAAAAAGCTAATGTTACTTACGGTTTACTTGACTAAGTTAAACTTAAAATCAAAACCTAATAAACAAAGAATAAAAACGTAGGGAAACCGAGCTTAGCCTAGTTCCCTTGAAACTTAAAGTTTAAGAACAAGTATAGCCAGGGCCAGCCTTAGGATTTATGGTGCCCTAGGCAGGATTATTAAACTGGTGCCCCTGTGCCTGTCTTGCTCTTAGCAACACAAACGGAAGCTTACACTGTTGGAAAACTTGCCACATGCATGTTATTAAAACCAGTTTAACTTAATGAAGCACACTGTAATGCTGATGGACTAGCACTAAAGAAGTAGCACTATAGAAAAAATTCTGATTTGACAGAATGATGCAAATAATGTAATTTTTTTAATTTGTCAACATTTTATTGGAAATGTATATGAAGAGGTATTGAAACAAGGGTTTGTTTTTAATTAAAAGCAATCTTTCTGGCTTTTTTGGCTGCAAAATCAGTAATAATGTCATCGTATGACAAAGACAAAGCGATGTCTTGTTTGATTGCAAGAGTAGCAAGACCAGTCAAGTGTTCCTGACTCCTTGTAGAGCGGAGGTAGTTTTTAATGAGCTTTAGTTTTGAGAAACTCTGTTCTCCTGAAGCTGCTGTTACAGAAATTGTCAGTAGAATACGAGTGGCAATGTGCACATTAGGATATATGTCAAGAAGTTTGCTGGTATGAGTAAACTGTACAATGTCCATTATCTATTTTGCATGTGGCGACACCGATGACAGTGTACTCAATTCTTCGTACAGTTCAAGTCCATTTAAATCAAAATGATCGCCATGCTTCAGGAGGCTCTCTGGGTCAGGGGTCCACAACGCAGTGCCTGCGGGTGCCATGGCGCCCGCAGAGGCCTCTCAGTGCACCTGCGTACTGGCTGGCGGATGAGCATCCGCTGAAATGCCGCCAAAATTCGGCGGCATTTCGGCGGCGATGCCTCTGGATGATGCTGCTTGCCACCGATAAGCAGCGTCATCCAGAGGCGTCGCCGCTGAAATGCCGCCGAATTTCGGCAGATGCTCATCCACTGCCACAGTAAAAGGTTGGGGACCTCTGCTCTAGGTTCGTGCACTTTGTCATTAGTTGCTCTTATTTTCCTATTTCATTGAATTTAGTCCTGCTCAGCCCGCTACCAGCTGAGTGAATGGAACTCAGGCCGACAGCAGGTTGAGTGGCTCAGCCAGGGTATCAACCGCCAGCCTGCTCAGCCCGCTGCCAGCCTGGGGTTCCTTGGGGATCCCCAGGCCAGTGGGTGCTGAGTGGGGCCGGCGCCCAGGACCCTGAGTGGCAATGGGGCAGCAGCCAGAATCCCAGAGCAGCGGCGGGCTGAGCTGCTCAGCCCGCCGCTGCATGCCATCAAAAATCAGCTTGCGTGCCACCTTTGGCACGTGTGCCGTAGGTTGCCGACCCCTGCTCTATACATTAGTAAGGAGATGAGCGTATTACAGTTGTTGGAGGGCTCTATTTAGCAGTAACAGAGCTATAGGAAAGTCAGTCGACATTTTTTGTTTCTCTGATGAAAACTGGCCCACTCCCTTCCCCATACCAAACTTGTCACAAATAATTGTCAACAACTTAATTTTCTGTTTTTGGCTAAGATATTGATTTTTAAAAAAAATATATTGAAATTGAATTCAGGATTGTTAGCAAGCTCTTTTGGCAAACAAATTTGATAAATGACAATCTAAATGGCAACACAGCACTGCTTCCATGCTTGGCTCACCCCCCAGCCTGCTGGTCCAACAGCTGCAGTAGAGGAGGAGATAGGTGGAAAACTGCAGGACCCCAAAATCCACCTCTTGGGGTGCAGAGTGGCAACAGCAGCAGCAAACCCTCATCTCCGATCACACGCCAATGGGCACCACCGCCAGCCCAACGACCATGGTGAAGTTAACACAGCATCTGATCTCAGGGACAGGTCACCCATGGAGCCACATCAGCTCATCCTGCCCTGTGCAGCTCCCCCCGGATGAGCTGGATCGCTGCCAGCCCGGGGGAGAGACGCGCTCCCCACCTAGGGTGACCAGATCCAGACGTCCTAATTTTTTAGGGCCAGTCCCAATATTTGGGGCTGTTTCTTATATAGGTACCAATTACCCCCACCTAGGGTGACCAGACAGCAAATGTGAAAAATCGGGACAGGGGTGGGGGGGGGGGGAAATAGGAGCCTATATAAGAAAAAGACCCCAAAATCGGGACTGTCCCTATAAAATCGGGACATCTGGTCACCCTACAGGTGAGTTCCTTCCCTCATCCCTTCCCAGAGACCCCAGCAGTCAATCCCCTCCCTCAGACTGTGCTGCATTCGGCTCTCTCTAGGACCCAGCAGCCCTGCTCTTACGTGCTCCACTGCTTCCCATCTGTCCGGGCTCACAGCAGAGTGGTGCCCCCAGACCTAGCGGTGCCCTAGGCGGCTGCCTGTTCTGCCTATGGCTAAGGACGGCCCTGAGTATAGCCTACTGATAGTAGATAGAGAGAGAGTGGAGGAAGTAAGTCAGAATGATAGAGCGAAGTGCTCCAGCGAGGTGGGTTACCCCTTTTATAGGGCACAAGCACTGGAAATCCTTTCTCCTATGCCCAAATTTCATTCCTCACCCACAAAACGTTAGGGTACGCTTACTTCATAGGCTAGGATGTTTGTGCGTGTTGATGACATGTACATATGCACATAAGTTCCCCTGTGGTGTACCTGTTAAGTCTGTGGGTACAACACTGAACCCCCCCCCCCCCCCCGCCATTCTCCATTGTCGATTGGTCTAGGAAAAGACCTTAGACAGGCATGGGTACTTATCTATTTAAGTAACAAGATAAAGGTCAATTTTCCTTTCTGAGTAAAAGGTCACAATACAGATATGCTCACTTTGCCTTAGCTTAACATACAGGATATGGCCTGTAGGTCATCGTAAGCCATGTGCTCCAGCCCCCTAATCATTTTTATTGCCCTCTGCTGGACTCTCTCCAGTTTGTCCACATCCCTTCTCATGTGGGTCCCAACCCCAAAAGTACTCACATTTCACCCCAATGGCCCCCAAATGCCGGCTTTTAATATGGAAATAGGGTGCTGCCATGGTCAAGTCACTCTTGAGCTCTCCAGTGGAACCTGCTGGCAGAGAACAAGGTGAAAATTAGCCAGGACGTCACTCAGTCAATTCCCTCTGCTCCCAGCAGGGGGTATCGGAAAGCTCCAAGATCACACACTTCCCTTTCTCTCATCAGCTTCAGGCCCCAGGGTTATAAATGCACAAACCAGTTGGGAGTCTCCCCTGGGCTCAGAGTGTGGGGCTGTTCTGAGGGGATGGACTTGCACACTTGGGATATTAGTGCAAAGATACAATTTCAATTTCTCTTAGAGAAATCTGAGGGCAATTTACATTTGGTAAAAATCTTATTTAGTGAAAGGAAAGCTGCAGTGACAGCCTGGTTACTGGGGTGCAAAACACTTTCCTCCTGGGAGAAAGAAGTTAGAATTAGAAATTTACATTGTTTGTTCCAATGTTGGAACAGGTTTAATTTTGCTTCTGTGTAGGTTTGTTTCAGGCTGTGACCATTTTGGTTTATTGGGTTGTTGTTTTTTTTTAGTTGGCCTGGAGCTTTAATTGACATTTGCTGGATTCGAATGGCTGACCTGCAACACCAGTTTTGACATAGTTCTGCATATTTTATACAGATTTGGCCAGTATTCAAGGATTTGATTCTTTTATAGGAGGTTTTAGTGGTCAGGCTTGTTTATTTTATGTTATTTTATCATCCTGCTGTAGCACACCTTTTTGATAAAATGTTGAAATTATTAATTTAAGGCATTTGTTAGTTTTTATTTTTAAAAACAAAGTTTTTCTTAATGTTTGGGTTTTAAATTAAGCATTGTTTTTGGTTTCAATTTTTCATGTTGGTTTTGGTTATTGATGGGATCTTTAAGAACTTTGAATTTAATACTAAAATTTGGACAGATTTAGATTATTTAAAGTAAACCCTGATTACTACTTTATTTTAATAAAGGTTTTATTGCTCTAACCCCTGGCCGGGGGGAGAGGCGATGAGCTTGGCCTTTAACTGGGACGGAGCAGAGGCATGGGAGGCATGGCCCCCGTGAAGGGTGGGGCAGGTGGTGGGGGGGCACAGCCCCCCCAATTTTTTTCTCTAGCCCCCCACCCAACCGAGAAGAGTCTGATGCCACCTGCTGGTCACTGGGTGTCAATGCTGCTCCATGGGAAACACACTCTGTGCATTACCGTGACTGGTCCGTGGGAGTCACTGCTCCTAGAAGGCAGACACACGCTGTGCATTACACCACCTGGCCACTGGGTGTCACTGCTGTATCAAGGGAAACACCTTCTGTGCATTACCCTGAATCACCACGAGGTGTCACTGCTGCGCCAAGGGAAACACCTTCTGTGCATTACTCTGACTGCCCACTGGTTGTCACTGCTGCGCCAAGGGAGACATAAGAGCGGCCAGACTGGGTCAGACGCAAAGTCCATCCAGCCCAGTATCCTCCTGTCTTCTGCCAGGGGCCCCAGAGGGAATGAACAGAGCAGGGAATCATCCAGTGATCCACCCCCTGCCGCCCATTCCCAGCTTCTGGCAAACAGAGGCTACAGGCACCACCCTTGCCCACCCTGGCTAATAGCCACTGATGGACCTGTCCTCTGTTCATTTATCTAGTTCTTTTTTTTTTTGAACCCTGTTATAGTCTTGGCCTTCACAACATCCTGTGGCAAGGAGTTCCACAGGTTAACTATGCAACTGCCCTGAGTTTACCCTCCTCACATACCCCGGGTTGTATACGGAAAAGAGGATGAGGCTGAGGAGAGCCATGATGTGTCTGTCACTGGCTGGTGCCTCAGTTTCCTCTAGGCAGCAGTGCTGCAGGCTCCTTTGGTCAGTTCCCATGCAGCTGTGTCGGGGGAAGGGGGAGTAGAGGCTCATGCTCCCCAGCCCCATGCCCCTCCCCCAGCAGCTGGGGAATCCAGGCCAAATTTAACCCTGGTAGCTGGGCCGGGATTAGCCTGGGCCAGGGTAGGGCTGGGGAGGAATTGTGGGGGAGACAGATGCACCCGCTGTGAGGGGAGATCCTCCCATTTCCTGCCAACCCCCCTCACTCCTTGCAGCACGGCGCCCCCTAGCACATCTTTCTCTGTTGTGGGGGTGTCTGCTGCCTGCTTCTCCCTTAGCATCATCTCTCCCCTGAGGCACTGGTGTTGCCCGTCCTGTGCAAACAGGCAGGCCCTAGTGTGCCCCATGGTGCTGCCCTGCAATTGCGGGGGCAGCTGTTGGGTGGAATATGGGGGTGGACAAGGCTGGGGACCAGGACTCCTGGGTTCTCCCATCAAATGTGGGAGGGGAGGGTAGAGGAGGGTAGGGGGGTTAGTGGGTAGAGTGAGGGAGGGGCAGGGCTAGGATCCAGGGCTCCTGCTTTTTCTGGTTTTCTCCACCTCCTGCAGCTGCCTCGGTCCTTTCAGTGCATTTCCTGTTCCAGATTCATTTGCTGACTTGTGCAACCCACCCCAGAGGTGGCTGCATCTCAGTGTTGGGTGAGGCATCCTTGGCTGCATCACCTCCTAACCGCGTCTCTCTCTCCCTGCAGGTGACCCTGCAGCACTCGGCAAACATCTGCAAGATCGTGGGGCGCTTTGAGCATTGGGCAGGCAGGGGCCAGGCGCCCAGCCCCCCCCCCAGAGAATGGGACCCAGCCCCCCCCCTACTTTTTACAGGGATTAAAGAGGGGCAAAGGGGGGCAAATCAGAGGAGGGGGGTGGCCAGGGTCTGAGCAGGGGGTGGAAATTGACTGGTCGGGGGGTCAAGCAGCTGGAGGCAGAGTTAGGAGAGGGGCTGAAGGGCAAAGTCAGGGAGGGGGGGAAGGAGCCGGGTTAAGCCCAGGGGGAGGCGCTGCCAGAGGGTTAAACCCCAGCACAGGCAGGGCAGAGGGGTAACAGTTACCCCGGGGGCTGAGACTCCACTGTTTGCAAAAACAGGGTGCGGGGAGCAGAGGGGCTTTTCTATTTCCCCTCCCACAGGCAGCACCTCTCAGCATGGGCTTCCCAGGGCTGGGCTCTTAAAGGCACAGGCATCCCACTGCCTAGACACTGCAGCTCCTCTCTGATGTAACCTACTGAGGTGCTGCAGCAGGAGACTCAATTCAGTGAAACTGGCATTCCCTATATGCCCCCCAGCCAGGGGGCTGTGCACCCCCTCCCCCGAATTTCCCCAACGCCCCCCCGTGGTCAGGTAGTTACATGCAGCGCTGCCAATGTTGTCACTGGTTGCAAATCTGAATGGAAATTGAAACGTTAACACACAGTTTAAAAGCAGATCCAACATATGAAAAATACTTGTACCTGAGAAAGTAAAATAGGTTTGAAAAGTCTGGACAAAGTCGGGTTTCCTCACCCAGCTGTTGTGTTTGCTGACAGTGTCGGTGCATTGGCTTCGGCAATGTTGGCCAACCTCAGAATTTCAAAGGATGATTTGGAGGCAAGGTGTGAATGAGCTCTCCCCTGACAGCTAGTGATGAGCCAGGGTTGGGGACCAGACTGTATTTACATCAACTCACCTACTCTGCCGAGGTGTCCAGCAGACAGAGCTGTGCTGCCTCTGCTCTAGGTGCCCAGAGGAGGAGGGAAGGTGTGTGAGGCTCCAGCCTGGGAATCTTCTTCCCTCCTGCCAAGCCCTGACTATCAATCCTGGCCCTGACCCTCCTTTCTTCAAGCGCCATGTGGGCCCCAGGAAAAGTGTGGCAGGAAGCACCAGGGCCAAACTTGTGGGCACCAGGTATCCCAACCATCAGGGTAGCAAGTTCTAGAGCCCTAACCCATTGTGGCCACCCCAGCCAGAGACCCAGCTCTAGGAGGTGGGAGTCACCCAGCAGGAGGGGGGAGACTGGCTCTTGCACAGCTGGAGACAGGGAAGTTGAGCACTGTGAGCTCCAGGGCTTCACCACAAGGTCCCACTGAGATTTGAACTCAGATTGTAGGATTCAGAGTCCTGAGTGCTGCCCATTACACCATGGGACCAGCTTATGCTGCCTTCTCTGCACATCAGTGACCCTCACGGGTCTGGCTTGTGTAAGGGGGCTCTTGGCCCTTTACTAAAACTTAGTGTGTGTGTGTGGGGGGGGGGGAGTTTGGTTGCCTAGTTCCCAGCACCAATAGAGGGGGGAAGGGCCAATGGGAAATCAGGCCCCTGAGACTGACAGTCCCCAGGGGCAATGGGGAGAGGCCAAAGCTCCAAGTTAGCCGCACTGACAGGCCAGGCAGTGTAATGAGGGAGTCACCGGGCCAGGGGGTCCCATCCTCCGTGGGAGCTGGAGCTGCCTGGGCCAGAGTGGGGCAGAGCTAAGGAGAGAGCAGGAGCCCGAGAAGACCCGGGGAGCAGAGCTGGGCAGGTGTAGTGCCAGAAACTGCTCCCTGTAGGACTTTGCTACCTGCAGCAGTTACTGAGACCTGAGGTTGTTCTTATTTGCTGACTTGTCCTAATTGGCTATAACTTGACAGTGGTTTCTCTAGCAAAGGTCAGTCCCTGGCCCCTTGGTCCAGACGTCCTCATTCACATCAGGCTTCAAGTTGAGAATCATTTCCCATTCCCGCTCTGTGGGAGGGGAGACTTTTAATCGCGCTCTCTGTGCGACTGCACATGGCTAAGCAAAGAGAACAAACCCCCAATCCCCCCTGTGCTTTGGGAGCCAGGTTTGCGGTGGGAATTCTGTAGTTCAGATGACTTCACACCTGGGCATTGGGATTCTTTACCAGTTTCTCTGGCATTGGGGCAGTTTTGTGCTCACAGCTGTGATGACCGAGTGGTTAAGGTGTTGGAGTTGAAATCCAATAGGGTTCCCCTGCACAGGTTCAAATCCTGCTCACAGCGAGGCCTGTGTTTTAGCCAGTCTCTCACCCAGGCAATACCTCTGTACAACCCCCTGAGACACTCTCAATTCTCTCCCCACCCCAAGTAAATCCTGTTCTGCTCCTTTCATAGAGATGCCTGGGACACCACCTCACACTGTGTCCCTGAGGGGTCAGGCAAACTCTCAGCACCTGAAGCCTCTGCCACTCACCTAGTGCCCTCCCCCTTTGTGTAAGGAGCAGCTTGTTTTCTGGGAGGGCAGCAGCACCTTTACCTGAGGCGAGTACCTGACTCTGAGCTCCCCAGCAGGACAAGAGAGCTTCTGGCCCACCTGCAGGGCCGGCTTTAGGTTTTTTGCCGCCCCAAGGAAAAAATTGTTTTGGCTGCCCCCCACCCCAGCCCTGGGTTCTCACTCCCTTCACCAGTGCCCCACCCCCCCTCCCAGCCACCCCAGCACGGGGCTCTCACCCCCCCCCGACCCGCATCCCCCACCCCCTCCCACCCCCGCCCTGGGCTCCCCCCACCAGTGCTGACTCTGCCCATGCTCCCCTCGCCTGCAGTCGGTCCAGCGCTGGCAGGGTCGGGTTAAGCAGCAGGACTCCCGGGCTGGGCCTCAGCCCAGAGTCCCTCCAGACAGGGTTCACGCCTCCAGGACCGGCTGGGACCCAGGAGGGCAGAGCCGGGGGACTGCCCCGGCAGGGGGCTGAGGAGCCGGGGCAGGGGAGCCCCAGAGGGAGCAGAGCCCCAGAGAGTG
The DNA here is from genome assembly GCF_016161935.1 of Mauremys reevesii. NCBI lineage: Eukaryota > Metazoa > Chordata > Testudines > Geoemydidae > Mauremys > Mauremys reevesii. Next base: position 7,595,887 of record NC_052639.1, read on the forward strand.
GGACATGGGCCCCGCATGGCAGCACCCTGCCCCCTATGACCCCGCTGCTGCTGCTGCTTCTGGCCACCCTGCCACAGTCCCTGGGCGGCTCGGGCCGCTTCGCCCAGCCCCGGCTGTGGCGCTGGGGGGCAGCCACCCTGCAGCACCTGCAGGTGGCTCCGTGCGCCCCACGGGGAGGGCCCAGCCCACGTGTCCCCTGCTCGGAGCCTGCCTGGCCCAGCCACAAGGTGTGGGTGTTGCTCCCCCTCGGCCCGAACTGCAGCAGCCCCAGGGCACAACGTGCTGCTGCTGCCATGGCCGGCTCTAGGCTTTTGCCACCTGAAACAAAACAAAACAAAAACAAAAAGACAGCTGGAACGCTGTCCCTGAAAATATCCCGTCCCAAGCACATGCTTGGTTTGCTGGTGCCAAGAGCCGGCCCTGCCCACCTGACCTTTAACAATGAAGGGCAGGAGCTGTCTTTCCCACATGACTTATTCGTTTATAGAGTAGTGAGGTACCTTAAGGGTTAAATGCTAAATCCCAAACCCAAACAACACTAGTTACCTCTGTCTGGCAAAAGGGTCTGTCAGTTTTGCCACTTTGAATGATTCAAATGGATTTTCAGTGGCATCATTAAAAAAAACCCAGCAAAGCAGAACCAAACCAATTCATCTTAAACCTTCCAAACAAGAGTTTTACAAACCATGAGTGTCAGTTTAGGTCCTTAAAACCTTCCATCATCACACACAGTTCTCCTTTGCCTAACATCCCTTGCACTGCGATTACTCTGTTTTACACAACTGTACCCCGATTACACATCCATCTTGTACAACCAGAGCCAGCCAGGGGCAGGCAAGTTAAGTGCCAATAGAAACCCCGGACATTCCTTTAGTGATTTTGCTTACATTGCCCAGCAGTCAAATCATTTTGATGAGATTATCTCTCCGCCTGCTGCCTGCAGCCGTCCCCTATAGACCATTTCTGTGGGCAAAGGGCCCATTTCCCCTCAGAATGGCTGTAAAGGCTTCGCGGGACAAAACATAGTGGTGGCAGTAGATACTCTACTTGAGACTCTTGTATAATTTAATTACCAAACTTCTATCAAATGTGACTGCACAGAGCTGCACATACAGTTACATTCAGTGAAAGTGAGCAACTGTCCCCAGAACTCACTGCCGGGAGCCTTAAAGTATCTGCCAGTGGCAGAGGTACATTTAAATACTGAGACGTGAAGTGACACATCTTTCATGGGAACCGGCTGGCGTGTGCAGAGCAAAGGTTGCCCACGGGCGCTGTGTCAGGCTCTGGCACCGCGTGAGACAATGGGCCACTTTCTGGTGGCTGGTTTGTTTCCCCAACAGGTGTGGGGACTTCTGGCTACATGATGGCGGCTGCCAGACTCGGTTGGACAGGATTCTTCTCAGCTCACCTGAGGCTTGTTCCTGGACAAACGAGGGCAACCACAGGGCGCCAGCAGAACCAGCTGCAGCCAGGGCGCCCTCAGCAGGGGCTGCCGTATAGCGGGCGGCTGTCACGGGACACACTGCGCCTGCTCATTGTCAGAAAATCCCCTTCAGACTAAACCGGCTTGTTTCTCGAAATCAAAACAAGTGGGATGAAAGTTCTTTGCAAAAATATTTTGTTGCAAAACAAAAGCATCTCCTGTTTGTCAGAGTGTGTTAAATTGTCTCATCACACACAGAGGGGAGACACTTAGACCACAAACATTAGATAAGATGCTTCAGTCTGAGATAAGTAGTTGCTGCTCTTAACAATTGCAAAATAAAAAAATACAAATCAAATAGACTATTTCAGCTCTTCTATTATGTCATAATCTGCTCTGAGTAAACGTGATAGGACACCTCATATTATGCACTACTCCTAGTGACACTCTCCAATGGATCCCCATCCTCCACCCACCGTGAGGTAGGTAGGAGGGGATCATTATTATCCCTACTTGAAAGAGGAAGAAGCTAAGGCTGCGAAAGGAGAATTGACTTGTCTCAGGTCACCCAGCCAACCAGTGGCAGAGTTGGGAATAGGACCTAAGAGCCCTGATTTTCAAACTAACCATCGGATCTTGAATTTCACACATTGAATGACTTAAATAAAGTGCTCTCAGATGAGCTCCAGACCAACAACAGCGCACAGTAATTATTCAGCAAGTATTTGAGGAGAACTGCAAGGTTAGAGAGTATCATGAACTGCTCAGAGATCATTAATACAGAGAAGCAGCAAAATTTGTCAAACATATGACTGGTTCTGACTTATTTACTTGGTCTTAAAAGAGAACAACAAGGACCGGAGTCTCCTCCCTGTCAAAACCCCCTGCTCAGCCAATCAGGGTAGAGACTGAGGATGGGAGGCTGAGGGTTCTCACCAGAGAGCCCAAAGGATGGCCCAGGTCACCAGTGGGGATCACTGCCCGAGCACTATTTCAGCCCCACATTTTTGGGTGGACCTCCCACTGTGGGAGCTGCAGAGCACTCCCCCGCAACACACACACACACACACATCCTGCTCCTGGTGTTGGGAGGGGAACAGGTGAAAGGACAAAAGAAGCAAGAGACAAAGAGAAAGGAGGGAGGGATGGATGGATGGAGGAAAAGGTGAAACAGAAAGGACAAACCCTAATGACCCCAGTGATTCTAAGGGACAAAATCCCAGGTGCGGAATAAAATTCTGCCTCCTTAAGCTCGTGTTTTCCATGCCTAGAATTCAACTGTGACCAGATGGATCAGACTGAACAGGTTTCAAACCTCGAGGAGGCTTCAACCTTCTAAACAGGGATGGCTGTTTTCTAGTAAAATCAGGAAAAGGGAAGGAGAAAACTCAAAAAAGCTTCCTCCTGGCACTCACGTCCATGAACCCGAATACTCTCTCAGTCCTCAAAGAGAGACCTGGAGAAGGAGACTTGCTGAAGCAAAGCCACAGGGTCTCTGAGGTTTCCCTGGCCCCTCGCCCCTGTCCTGCCTGGCTGATGTCAGCATCTCTCTGTGAGGTCACCACCTCCCCACCACCTTTGACCAATAGTCTGAGGTCCTGCAAAAGGCCTTTGTGATGTCACTGCCACACCCCTCCCTTTCTCTGCTAATGTCCTGCCCCTGCCCAGGCACTTTGGAGGTTTGAGCTACTCCCTGTGGATCACCCCACTCAAGGAGCGTTCGTTCTAGGAAGCAATCCAGTTAGACAGGAACACATCAGACGCTGCTCTCAATGCTACACTCAGTTTTTCAGAAATTAGTCAACTTTATGGCCAGAAAAGACCATTAGAGCATCTAATCTGACCCACTGCATATCACAGGCCTCCTGTATGACACAAGAGCTACTTTTGGGGCAAACACATTCCAGAAAGGCATCTAGTCTTCATTAAATGACATCAGGAGATGGAGAATCCACCACTTTCCTTGGTAGCTTGTTCCTGCGGTGAATCATCCTTGCTGTTGAATATTTGTGTCTTATTTGTAATATGAATTTGTCTCTTTTCACCTTCCAGCCACTGGGTCTTGTTATGCCTTTCTCTGCTAGATTAAAGAGTTCTTTAATACACAACCTTTTCTCTCCATTAAGGCCCTTCAACACTTCAATGAAGTCACCTTTCAATCTTCTTTTGATAAGCTAAACAGGTTGAGCTTGTTCAATAGCTCACTAGAAGGCATTTTTTCTAGCCCTCAGAACATTTGTCATCAGACTCCTGAACTGCAGCTGGATGTGGTTCTTGTTCTTCTGCAGAGCATAACTCCTGGAGAAGAGGGATCTGCAAATGTACATTTGTATGATACCTTTGTTTAATTGATGAAAACATAAACTAGACACTTAAAGGACTGGAACTGATTTCAGCTGATGGACAGCTTTGCTAGGTTTTTATGCATTTGGACAGCGAAATGTTGAGCGTTTACATTCATATCAAACACCCCCGTATAGTGGAGCTCCTGAACATAATGGAGAATGGAAATGAAAATGTTTTCCTTTTTTTAAAAAAGAAAAGAAAAAATGTTAAGAGGACACTGGGGTTTGAACCAAAGAGCACTTGAGCTGCAGTTAAGCACTCTACCACTAAGCTCTACCCCCATGACAAAAGGGGTATGGAATCATGATCTCCAGGACTTTGACGGACAGACCCTGCTTCATTGAGGTCCTTTGCCATTCCCAGTCCACAAGTGGTTTAAAAAATGGGGTTTGATTAAACTTCTTAAATGTGGTAAACACCACAGCTTGCACACCCACCGATATAGCTTCTCCCACTGACATAGCTGCCACCTCTTGGGGAAGTGGATTAACTGCACCCACAGGAAAACTCTCTCCCATCAGCATAGAGCATTGGTTCTCAAACTGTGAGTCGGGACCCCAAAGTGCATCATGACCCTGTTTTAATGGGGTCACCAGGGCTGGCATTAGACTTGTTGGGGCCTGGGGCTGAAGCCAAAAGTCTGAGCCCCACCACCCAGGGCTGAATCCCTCAAGCTCTGGTTTTGCCCTCCCCTAACTGGGGCAGGGCTCAGGCTTTGTCTCCCCTGCCTCTGCTCAGTGTGGAGGGGCTTGGTCCCTCTTTCCAGGGCCATGTAGTAAGTTTTTTTTTTTTGGCAGAAGGGGGTTGCAGTGAAAGGAAGTTTGAGAAATGCTGGCATAGAGCCTCTGAATAGGTCTAGACTTGGTTCCCTGGGGCAGATCAGAGACGGAAAGTGCAGTCATGGAGACACCACACACCAGCCTTACCCAGCAGGCAAGAATCAAACCTCCACAGAAAGACGCCCGTTGTTTTCTAACCCATCTCCCTAAGCACTCAGCCACCAGCACTTAACAAAGGGGCTTTTCTACTCTATGGTTCTGGTCTCACTGAAGGGTCATTTCCAATTGTTTGCTCAGACCAGCATTAGGGAAAATGGTGCCCTGAGCAAAGCTTGTACTTTGGCACTTCCCCATGGCCCCTGGACGATCCCCACTCCCCCTTTACCGCTAGCCCCTGCACTCCCAGCCCTTGCTCCTCCTTCACCCCTAACTCCTGCCCCTCCTGTGCCCCCTTTGCCCTTAACTCCCTGGGCCACCAGCCATTGCTCCTCTCCTGCAGCCCCTTCACATGGCTCCGGTGCTGGGAGCCCCACGCTTGTTCTCCCTTTCCCTGGGCTTTGGCATCACTAGCCCCTGATTAGTGAGTAGGGTTCAGTGGTCCTCAAAATGTGGGGCATGACTCCTAGGGGGACACAGAGGAACATTCATGGGGGCACCTCAGGGCCTGAGCCAGCCCCCATGGAGGGCAGGGAGGTAGCACCACTCAGCCCCACTCTGTCGCAGCTCTTCCCCAACCCCACCCTCAGCCTGGGCCCCTGGCTCCCAGCTTGGACTCGACCCCCCTAACCCCTGTCTGCACCCCTCTTCCCAGCAAGCAACTGACCCACTCACAGCCTCAGTTCTTGACCGTGGCTTCCGAGGGGCCACAGCCATGGATAAGAGGGCACAGTGTGAAATGTTTGAGGACCACTGGGTTAGGGTGACGTTCTCAATCACTTCTACAAAGTCCAATAAAAGCAATTCCTCACCCACCTAACGCTCCATCAGGACCGACTAGGTATGTTCTGCTGCCCTTCACTCATGCAGGAAGGATAACAACATTTCATTCCACTCAATCCTGAAGTGATTTGTAACCCGCCACCAGCCAAAACTGGTCATTTTGGGACAGTGGCCCCATCATGCTGCATAGCTAGGCAAAGTAGGTGTGTCTAAGCAAACGGTCTGTTCCTGAAGTCTTTCCCCCAGCTCCTCACTAGATGTGAGGGGGGAGCTCATTCAGCCCCTGCTTCTGCTTAGTGTTTAGAAACTCCTTTTTGTCCCTATCTCTGCTGGCCTTAGATTTCTCCTCCTGTCTCTCTTGTTTACAAAACAAGTGTTTTAAACCAGCTAAGCCATGGTACCTGCTATTACTTAAAGCAGTGTGTTTGCCCATATCTGACTCTCTGCCAATCCCCATTGGGCCCTGACAAGTGTTGCTCATGTTTGTCTTCTGTAAAGCAGAGGAGCAGGTGAAGTTTTGCTCCCAAGGTGTGTGTATGATTCTTTGGACAGGTCTACGCTATGAAATTAGGTTGGTGTAATTAGATTACTTAGGCTGGCAATGCAGTTCTATCAACCTAATCCCGGTGTAGATAACAGCTCAGCAGTCAGAACTTTATGGAGCTATGAAACAGGAAGGACCCAGCCTCTGTAGCAGGAATGCAGGGCAGGCGAGGTCATGGCAGGCATGGTGGGATACTGGTGGAGGCCAGTTATGGTGATATAATGACCAGCAGCATTTACACTGACAATTTGTCACTTCAAGTTTGCTGCACAAAGCTCTAGGCCTCTCGTCAAGGTGGTTTTATATTGTCACCAAAACAGGCCAATTTTGTTGCCAGACGTGGTATTGCAGTGTACGCACCAGCCAAAATCTGCCGACCGAGGAAGCGTTGTGTATTTTTCACACACCTGAGCAATATAATGATGCTGAAATAACTTTGTAGTGCAGACCTGGCCAAAGATTTACTTACACACACACACGCACACACACACACACACACCCCTCTTGCAAGGAAAACCTCACCTGCTCCTCTGCTTTGCAGAATCCAACACAAGCAAAGCTTCTCAGGCCCCACTGGGGATGGCAGGGAGTCAGGTGTGGGCAGACAGTGTGTTGTTGCCACAGGCAGGCACCATGGCTTAGCTGGCTAAAGCACCTGTCTTGTAAACAGGAGATCCTGGGTTCAATTCCCAGTGGTGCCTTGTTGATTAATTTTGGGGCACCTGGTATTTGCTACTGTCAGAGGATAAAACACAGAGCTACATGGGCCTTTGGTCCAGCCCAGTATGGCTGTTTAAATTACACTCACAGGCACTGATAACAGAGTTACTGAAAGTTTGGGAGTTAAGAGCTGATAGGTCAGTGTTCCAGCCTGTCACAGATGTCCCCCCCTCCCTCTGGGACAGGGGCAGGTCTGGGATGTCACACAAAATGGCTCATTGTGGCTGCCAGAATCTCTGAGCGGCTCATTTAGTTTACACCGAGGGTTGAGTCCTGCTTCGTGCACCGTCTGTGAGAATGAAAATCCTAAACCGCCCTTTGAAATAACGAATGCAGCAGGACGTGTTATTGTCCCTGCCCCAAAGCAGACAGACCAATGGAGAAATGCCATTGAGTCCAGGGTAATACTCCACTGCCATTTTACCTTGTTTGCTTGCTAAACTCCCTCCCAACCTTGAGGACTCCCAGAGCCCGATACTGATCTTGAGCTTGAGCTGAGATGTCTACAGTGCTAATTTACCACCCCAGGGCCCTAGCCTGGGAGCCTGCACTGGCACGGGGCAGCTGTGGGTGTTTCATTGCAGTATGGACATAGCCCCAGCCCACTCAGCTTTGGAACCCCTGTCCCCTGCCTAGCAAGGGCTATTGAACTGAGGGTGAGTCCCTCAGTCGGGGTCTGCCAAGCACAGTTGTGCTGCCCTCGATTCACACAACAAGGATAAAAACCCTTTATTTCTTCTGCCCCTGTAACATGGAGACTGGGAATCCAACACCAGCCACAAGTGATCATTTCGGCAAGCAACCCAACCTATTTCCAACTTACTGTAAAATCCACATGCAGACTCATACATGAAACCTTGCAAGAAAATCTTCCTGGGGGGATCTGAAGCACCTGCTGCTGGAGGGAAGGAGGGGGCTGTGGATTGGGATTGAGGAGCAGCGTGAGGAGAAGGGGCCTGTGGGTTGGGATTGAGGGGCACTGGGAATAGGAGGGGGCTGTGGGTTGGGACAGAGGAGAAGGGTGAAGAGGAGCAGGCTCTGGTTGGGAGTGAGGAGCAGTGAGCATAGGAGGGACTGAGGGTTGGGTCTGACGGGCACTGGGAAAAGAGGGGACATAGGTTTAGGCTGAAGAGCATCTTCATTTGGGGATCCAGCAGGACAGGGGAAGGCAGCAGGTGATTCTAATTCCTTAGGGATATTCTGTGTGTGTGTGTGTGCAGGGGAGGAACATGCTCTATGCCCAGAGGCTTTATTCCTCCAGGCTGCAAGGACAGAGGGGCTGTCAGGAAGTTGCTCCTTCAAACCCACACACAAAAAGGCCCTTCTGAGGAAAGGGAAAATTCTGAAGAGAAAAAGTAACATCAAAGAGGATGTGAGAAAGACAGGTTAAGATCTTGGTGAGTAGTTTATCACCTGACCAGGGACTTGAACCCTGGACCCTCAGATTAAAAGTCTGATTCGCTACCAACTGAGCTAGCCAGGCTCACAGATCAAAAGAGCAAGTTGGTGCAGAGGAGAAACTAGTCAAGAAAACAAGAGTGGGAAACAATAGAGGAAACCTGCTGCTCTCTCTGGCCTGGTCAACACTATGAGTTTATATTGAATTTAGCAGCATTAAATCACATTAATCCTGCACCCGTTCACACAACGAAGCCCTTTATATTGATATAAAGGGCTCTTAACACTGGAATCTCTACTCCTCCCCGACGAGGGGAGTAGCGCTGAAATCGGTATTGCTATTTCGGATTAGGGTTAGTGTGGCCACAATTCAATGGTATTGGCCTCCAGATGCCATCCCACAGTGCACCATTGTGACCACTCTGGACAGCAATCTGAACTCGGATGCACTGGCCAGGTTGACAGGAAAAGCCCCGCGAACTTTTGAATTTCATTTCCTGTTTGCCCAGCGTGGAGTGCCGATGAACACAGGTGACCATGCAGTCCCAGAATCAAAAAAGAGCTCCAGCATTGACTGTAGGGGAGATACTGAAGCTGATCTCTGTATGGGGAGATGAATCTGTTCTATCAGAACTCTGTTCCAATAGACGAAATGCCAAAAACATTTGAAAAAATCTCCAAGGCCATGATAGACAGAGGCCACAGCAGGGACTCAACACAGTGCTGAAACTTAAGGAGCTGAGACAAGCGTACCAGAAAGCCAAAGCATGAAATGGAGTTCATGGAGGGAGGGGTGACTGACGTCTGTAGCTATCCCACAGTTCCCGCACTCTCGGAAAACCATTTGAATTCTTGGCTGAGTTCCCAAAGCCTAAAGGGTCAAAAACATTGTCGCGGGTGGTTCAGGGTATATGTCATTGCTCCCCATTCCCCCGTGAAAGCAATGTCACCGTATGTCTACTGGATGCTGCTGGTAGACATGGTGCTGCAGCGCTACACAGCAGCATCTCCTTCACTTCCCTTCCCTTGCGGATGGCACATGGTACAGTAGGACTGGTATCCGTCATCGTCGTCCCGTGAGTGCTCCTGGCTGGCCTCGGTGAGGTCGCCCGGGGGTGCCTGGGCAAAAATGGGAATGACTCCCAGGTCATTCTCTTCTTTAAGTTTTGTCTAATGGAGATTCAGTCCTGCCTGGAATATCATAGCAGCTGGAGGCTGCCCTCCCCTCCCCCCTTTGAGCTCTACTTGCAGAGGCAATAAAGTCAGTGTTGTTTCAAATTCATGCATTCTTTATTACTTCATCACACAAATGAATTATAGGCCTGTTAGTCTAACATCTGTAGTATGCAAAGTCATGGAAAAAATCTTAAAAGAGAGAGTGGTTCTGGAGCATGAGGCCGATGGCAACTGGGATAGATTACAGCATGGATTTACGAAAGGTAGATCGTGCCAAACCAACCTGATCTCCTTCTTTGAGAAAGTAACAGATTTTTTAGACAAGGGAAATGCGGTGGATCTAATATATCTGGATTTCAGTAAGGCGTTTGATACGGTACCGCATGAAGAATTACTGGTTAAATTGGAAAAGATGGGGATCGAAATGAAAATCCAGAGGTGGATAAGGAGCTGGTTAAAGGGGAGACTGCAGAGGGTAGTATTGAAGGGGGAACTGTCCGGTTGGAGGGGGGTTACCAGTGGAGTTCCTCAAGGCTCGGTTTTGGGTCCGATTTTATTCAATCTATTTATTGCTGACCTGGGAACCAAGAGTAGGAGTGGGCTGATAAAGTTTGCGGATGACACCAAGTTGGGGGGTATTGCCAATTCGGAAGAGGATCGGGATATTCTCCAGGGAGATTTAGATGACCTTGTAAACTGGAGTATTAGTAACAGGATGAAATTCAATAGTGAGAAGTGTAAGGTTATGCATTTAGGATGTCTAACAAGAACTTTAGTTATAAGCTGGGACGCACCAGTTGGAAGTAACGGAGGAGGAGAAGGACCTAGGAGTCCTGGTTGATCGCAGGATGACTATGAGTAGGCAATGTGATGTGGCCGTTAAAAAAGCTAATGCGGTCTTGGGTTGCATTAGGCGAGGTATTTCTAGTAGGGATAAGGAGGTGCTAGTCCCGTTATATAAGGCGTTGGTGAGACCTCATTTGGAGTATTGTGTGCAGTTTTGGTCTCCCATGTTTAAGAAGGATGAATTCAAACTCGAACGGGTACAAAGAAGGGCCACTAGAATGATCCGAGGAATGGAAGGCCTCTCGTATGAAAGGAGACTTGAGGAGCTCGGTTTGTTTTCCTTAACCAAAAGAAGGATAAGAGGAGATATGATTACACTCTTTAAATATATCAGAGGGATAAATACCAGGGAAGGAGAGGAATTATTTCAGCTCAGTGCTAATGTGGACACGAGGACAAACGGATATAAACTGTCAGTCAGGAAATTCAGGCTTGAAATTAGACGAAGGTTTCTAACCATCAGGGGAGTGCAATACTGGAACAGCCTACCGAGGGAAACAGTGGGGGCGAAGGACCTCCATGACTTTAAGATTAAGCTAGATAAGTTTATGGAGGGGATGGTATGATAGGATAACGGGCTTAGTCAATAGGTCAATTAAGTGCCACACTGGTAAATAGTACAATGGGTCAATGGTATGATATAACCTTTTCCAGAGGGTTTGGCTGGAGAGTCTTGCCCGCATGCTCGGGGTTCAGCTGACCGCCATATTTGGGGTCGGGAAGGAATTTTCCTCCAGGGAAGATTGGCAATGGCCCTGGAGGTTTTTCGCCTTCCTCCGAAGCATGGGGCAGGGGTCGCTTGCTAAGGAGTGGGTGGATCGGCTTATGTGGCCTGCATCTTGCAGGAGGTCAGACTAGATGATCATAATGGTCCCTTCTGATCTTGAATTCTATGATTCTATGATTCTTAAATGGGGGATAACTGCCACGGTAGCCCAGGAGGGGTGGCGGAGGAGGGAAGCAATGGGTGGGGTTGTTTCAGGGGCACCCCCTAGAATGGCATGCAGCTCATCATTACTGTGGGATGTCTGGGGCTCTGACCCGGAGCGGCCATTTGCCTCTTTGGTTCTTTAGTAGGCTTGTCTGATAGTCTAGACAGGACTGACTCTCCCTTTAGACAAAACATAAAGAAGGGAATGACCTGAGGAGTCATTCCCATTTTTGCCCAAGCGCCCCCAGCCGACCTCACCGAGGCCGGCCAGGAGCACCCATGACAGCAGCAGATGGTACAGTATAACTGGCAACTGTCATTGTCAACTTGCAAAGCAGCAGACGGGACGGTATGGCTGGTAACCATCTGTAACAGGGCGGTACTCACCCCTGCGGCGCCTCCTGCTGGTGACTCATGGAATTTGCTCCGTCCAGCGCCGGAGCGCCCTCTGCAGGCCAGTGATCCACCTGTTCGTCTGGCCCCCGTGTCCCTCCCTGGACCCAGTGCCCCTTTCTCTGGGGTGCTGCCCCCTGACAATCACCCCCGTCTCTCTGGGTCTCCCCTCCTTAGGTACCCCTCACCCTCTATCCCTACCTTGCCTCAGTGTATGGCTACTGCCAGTCATTGTCTAGCCCCCCACTCTGGGCAGACTGCAGTCTCAGCCAACTCATCCCTGGCAAGGAGGGTTTGGACCTGCTGCTTTGTCCTACCCCTGGGCCGCCCTCTGCGACCCACAGTACCTATCGGCCCACTCCTAGGCCGCAGCCTGGGGCTTTCTAGGCTGGAGCTCCCCGGCTCCTCAGCCTTCCCCAGCCCGGCTGCACTCAGGTACCTGGTCTCTCTTTCCCAGCAGCTAGGCTCATCTCTCTCTGAAGGCAGAAGAGAGACTGTCTGGCTCCTGGCTTCCCTGCCTTTTATAAGGCCCTGCTCCTCAGTTTGGGGCATGGCCCCCAGCTGCAGCCACTTCCCCAATCAGCTCAGCTCTGTCAGGCCATTTTTAACCCCTTAAAACCCCGGAGCAGGGTCCACCCTGCTACACCATCTTTGCTAACTTGCAGAAGGCAAGGGGATGCTGCTGTGTAGCGCTGCAGTATCGTGTCTGTCAGCACCATCCACTAGAGATACGGTGACAGTGCAAAAAGGCTGAACGGGCTCCATGGTTGCCATGCTATGGCGTCTGCCCGGGCAATCCAGGGAAAAGGGCGCGAAATGATTGTCTGCCGTTGCTTTCACGGAGGGAGGATTGACTGACGACATTTGCCCAGAATCACCCACTACACTGTTTTTGCCCCATCAGTCATTGGGATCTCAACCCAGAATTCCAATGGGCGGTGGAGACTGTGGGAACTATGGGATAGCTACCCACAGTGCAATGCACTGGAAATCAAAACTAGCCTCAGTACATGGACGCACACCACCAAATTAATGTGCTTAGTGTGGCCGTGTGCATTCGACTTTATACAATCTGTTTCCAAAAACCGGTTTCTGTAAAATTGGAATAATCCCGTAGTGTAGACATACCCTGTGGTTAACAACTTTGGTGGCTAATTGAAAGGCTGATGGTTCAAACCCAAGTGAAGATGGAGGTGTTTTTTTTTTTAGTGATGAGAATCCAGTACATTTTAACAGGCAGAAAATCTCCTCAATGCTGCTCTAGCCTCATTGGGCAAGCATAAGTGGTACTTTTGTCAGATGCATTGGTGGTATAGTGGTGAGCATAGCTGCTTTCCAAGCAGTTGACCTGGGTTCAATTCCCAGCCAATGTAGAGATGTGATGTTTTCTCCCCTGGGAATTGGTTTTATTTCAGTCACATTGTATCAGTTTATCAATGGAATGAGAGAATCAATGTCCTGCAGGTCATTCAACACACAATGGGACTATACAATGAGCTGTTGGAGTTGTCTTGGTATTACATTTGGTTTATTTTTTTAAAAAACTTCCTTTACTTCCCTCTCCCTTTTAGACTCAGGAGCTTTAAGGTCAGAAGGGACCAGTGTGATCATCTAGTCCGACCTGCTGCACCTTGCAGGCCAAAAGACCCCACCCACCCACTCCTGTAATAGGCCCAGGTGGGGAAACAGCTCTGTGCACTGTCCCTACCCCAGGCAGCACATGGAGGCCCTCTGCTCCCCTCCCCAATGGGTGTGCAGAGATGTTCCAGCAGCACTAAGGTGGCTCCCTGCCCACTCTGCCTCCATCCCTCCGTGCCACTCCCAGAAGTGGCCAGCATGTCCCAGCATCCCCTGGGATGGGGGGAGTGTCTCCATTCATTGCCCCTGCCCCGAGTACCAACTGCGCAGCCCCCATTGGCCAGGAACTGCAGCCAATGGGAGCTCTGGGAGTGGCGCATGCAGGCAGCGGCGCACAGAGCCCCCCTGGCACACCCCATCTAGGAGCTGCTGCCGCAGGGTTGTGTGTACTGGTCACTTTGGGAGCTGCAGTGCCCGGGGTAAGCGCCACCCCACCTGCACCCCAACCCCCTCCCCCAGCGCAGAGCCAGCATCCCGCACCCAAATTTCCTCCCATAGGTTTGCTTGTTTTCCTTTCACCCAGAACTGTCCTTCTCCTGGGCTGCAAGTAGCCATCCCTGGGAAGCCAAGAGGAAGGCACAGGATTCTACCTCCCAGCAGCCAACCGCACCTCCCCAGGGTTTGCAGAACGAATGGTGACGCTCTACTAACCCCACTTAGCCGCACTGAGGCGCTTAGTTTCTGCCCTGCCTTCCTCAGCTCGACTTTCCTCTTTTGCCCCATTCCTGCCTCACTTCCTCCTTTGGCAACTCACGCAAAGGAGGCCAGCAGGAAGAGCCGGCCGCCATAGGCAAACCTCCAAGGGCAGAGGAGACCAAGCCACAAGGCTTCAAAAGGTGACTGGCCAAGATCCTCTAGCTTTCCCCTGCTGATGCCAAGGCTTTTTCCTCAGCTCATTTCACTACCTTCTGCCATGCAGGGGTTGGGGTTATCGCAGGTGTTACCCAAAATTGGGCCAGTTAGTAAGCATAGGGAGCACTAATGACCCACCAGAGTTTGGCAGAAAGCAGCACATTTATTATACTGACAGCTAAGCTCAAAATAAGTGTGCGGGGGGAGGGGTCACACTCGCATACTCACGCTCCCTGGACAGGCACAGCACTGGAGATGTCAGGATTCTGCAAGGTAAGTGTCCCACAGCGCAGCTATGGACGGTGCGATGAAGGTAAGTCTCCTTGAGGCACAATGAAATGCAACGCAGAGAACCACTGTCCAGGCGGTCTGGGCAAAGGGCATTCACTGGAGGTACAAGCTTGTGAGTGCTCTCCTGAGCACAGGACCCTTTCCCTTTTAAGGGCCTGCACCTCATGGCCTGTGACTAGAGATGACTTGGCTGCATCTGGTTGGTCACACTCCACCTTGGGCAGTGTCCATGCTCTGGGTGTGTGAGCGCTGCCTAATTAGAGTCCCAGACACCTTGTCTACCTGGGAGCTCTTCTGCTCTTCAACCAGCCCATTCATCCCACCAGCATTCCAGGAGGGAGCGGGACGGGAAAAGCAACTTCACAGGCATTCAGAGAGGGAGAGGAGACAAAAGTGGGAGCAGGGGAAGTATAACAGACCTTCTGAGCGTTGAAATCACTGCTGCTCCTACAACAGCAGGGACAGGTTAGTAGGAGCTGGGAAAATTATGCCAGCCTGGTTCTGAACCAGGGACTTTTTGCGTGTTAGACAAACGTGATAACCACTACGCTACAGAAACTCTGTCACAGTGTTCTGCTCCTCCCTTCATAAGACCAGAAGAATGGCCGTATTGGGTCAGACCAAAGGTCGATCCAACCTCACATCCTATCTGCCAACAGTGGCCAATGCCAGGTGCCCCAGAGAGACTGAACCTAACAGGTAATGATCAAGTGATCTCTCTCCTGCCATCCATCTCCACCCTCTGACAAACAGGCTAGGGGTACCATTCCTTACCCATCCTGGCTAATAGCCATTCATGGACTTAACCTCCATTAATTTATCTGCAAAAAGAACAAGGAGTACTTGTGGCACCTTAGAAACTAACAAATTTATTTGAGCATAAGCTTTCCTGGGCTAAAACCAACTTCATTGGATGCATGCAGTGGAAAATACAGCAGGAAGATATATATATATATATATATATACACACACACAGAGAACATGAAAAAATGGGTGTTACCATACACACTATAACGAGAGTGATCAGTTAAGGTGAGCTATTATCAGCAGGAAAAAAACCCTCTTGTAGTGGCTTTCATGGCCTTTGAGAAAGCAAGACAGAGCCTTGGAAGACCCAGCAGGGTTTGTGGCACAGGAATTGTTCTCAGATTCCACTGAGACTTCAACTCAGATTGCAGGATTCAAAGTCCTGAGTGCTGGCCCTTACACCACGGGACCAGCAGAGCACCTGTTGATTACTGTAGACTTCCAGCAGGGAGGACTCTGTGGGCAGGGGCGGCTCTAGGCATTTTGCCGCCCCAAGCATGGCAGGCAGGTTGCCTTCAGCGGCTTGCCTGCGGGAGGTCCGCCAAAGTCACAGGACCAGCGGACCCTTCGCAGGCATGCCACCGAAGGCAGCCTGCCTGCCGCCCTTGCTGCGACCGGCAGAGCACCCCCCGCGGCTTGTTGTCCCAAGCACGCACTTGGCGTGCTGGGGCCTGGAGCCGCCCCTGTCTGTGGGGACAATTTTTTCTGGCAGGAAGGACTCAGTGGGAAGATGCCTCTCTGGCCAGCCCTGCATTTGCTCAAAAAGTCAGCACACAGCACTTTGGTGCAGGCCCAGAGGCCTTTCTTCCTCCAGACTGTGAGGCCAGTGGACAGGTGAGGCAGTAGCACCTTCAGTCCCAGGCAGTAAAGGGCCCTTCCTGGGAAAGGCCATGTCCTGAAAAGAAGAAGCTGAAGTCAAGGAGAGTCCTCAAGAGATGCCATCTGAAGATCTTGGAGGATATTACACAAAGAACTGTCTTTTTCGCTGACTAGTGATTTGAACCCTACACCCTCGGATTAAAAGCCTGATGCTTTACCAACTGAACTAGCCAGACTCACGTGTCAAAAAGGCAAATTTCATGCAGAAGAGAAATTAGTCATGAAAATAAGGGCAGGAAACAATACAGAAAATCTGCTACTCTTGGTTTCTTAGCAGTCCTAGCCCCAGCCTGCTCCTCCATCCAGAGCCCTGAGGCCTTATTCCTTTTTTAGTTAAATATCAAATCCAGGAGAAAACACAGTTATACAAAGCAAAATGAAATCACAAATAGAAATGTCATTGGAAATACAGAAATAAAAAAGGAAAATGCAATCCCCATCACTTTATCATATCTGGGCCATTCCTGTATCGAGAGCACCCGCTAAGGTCCCTGAGTGCTTACGAGAAACCTGGAGGAACTCATACCACAGCCTGAACATGAAACTCAACTGCTCCCAGGTGCCGCAGTAAAACCCTTTCCCTGCTGTGATGTTGCACTCCATAGGATTTTATGAAAATATGCTAATGAGTGTGAATATAAAGTGACTGGACTATGCTTCATGCAAAAGGTCTCTTGTAAGGTATCATTACAAAGCTTATAATCTACTGTGTGTGTTCATCCTATTTGTATGAACCGATCATTCTTGGATCTGAAACTAGAAATATGAACTATAACTCTGAGGTCCTGTTGTAATGATGCAAAGTGTGGGCCATTAACAGTGGTTTGGACTCTTGATGGCTCCCATTAACCAGGACAATTGACTGGAGATGGCTCTGTCCTGCACCATCCATGAGTCAGGCCAGGAAGAATGAAGGCTTGGGGGGTCTCACAGGACATGTGACCATGTCACCTGGTACAGGAATCCATCTTAAACCTGGGGCTCTTCCCCAGGAGAGAGACAAGAGATTCCTGCCTTGTACCAAAGCTGTATAAGGGGGTGGAACAGAAGGAAGGTGGCTGCAGTCATGAGACATCCCCTAGCTACCACCTGAGCTGGAACAAGGACTGTACCAGGTGAAAAGATTGGGCCCAGACAAGAAATAAGTCTAGTCTTTGCCTCTCAGTCTGTGCAGATGGGACCTTCCCCTCCAGTGCTGGAGGATTTGCCCTTCTCATCTACCCTTGCCCCAAGCAGCACAGCTGGTGGGAATCTTACATGTACAGAGGAGACTTAGGAGCAGAAACCCCCCCGACCTTCCATGCAATTGGCACTTGCCCCTGACTGAGCAGGACTGAAATTCCTGCAGGGAGACTGCTGGGTAACATCCCCTTTGGGCATGAACAAAGCAGCAGGGTAAAATGAACCTGGAGATGCTGGGGATTGAACCCAGGACCTCATACATGCAAAGCATGTGCTCTACCACTGAGCTACATCCCCATATAGGCTGTGGGGCCTACGGGTTACACTCAGAGCCTTCCTGTTCCCAGCACATCCCGTGACCTATATGCTTCATGAGAAGCCCATTCCCCTCTCTGAGGGCCAGTCCTGCTCTCCTGGAGTTTACTTGCTCATAGGGATCAATTTTCAGCAGGGCCAGATTCGATGTGTGGGGCAGAGAGAGTGGGTGCCCTGGACTCAGGGTGCAGAGATACACTCAGCCCTCTCCCCTGCATTGGGTGGGGGGTGCTGCCACCCCCTGCTGGAAGGTAATGTGTTGGGGGGAGGGGGGCACTGTGAGTCACTCAGCACCTGACCCTGGTGGCAGCAGTGGTGTGGGGAGCTCTAGGTGTTTCTAGGATCTGCTCTTTCCACCTGCCTGTGAAGTCCAGCTTTCCCCAGCACATTCACTGTGGTGCAATTGGGTCACTGTTTCCATGGCTGAACAGCAAAGAATCACTCCCAGTTTCCCTTCTATCTGTGGCAGGATTAGCCTGTGTTGGTGATTAATGAGGTGGCTCTTGTTGTAGAATGTTATTCATTCCCCACCTTAACAATTCACACAGTGCCTTTCCTATGCAGATTCCCAGCACCTCAGTGATCCTGGTAGCAGGGGTTGGGGCCTGAGATTTTCAGGGTTCTTTCCCCGTCCACCTGGAGTGAACTCAGCTTTTCCCCCATCCCAGACAATCCATGAAATAACAACAGGGGCATAAAGAAAAGGGGAGGGAACATCTCATGGCCAGAGCTGGATGTGCCCAGGGCCCCCTGCTTGTCCATTGTTTCCATGGAATTTGGCTCCCTGCTTTGCACAAGGGACAGAGAAAGATCTTGCTGTTCCTGCATCTGTGCAAGGAAAATTGTGCTTCCCTAGGAAAGAGAGGCAGGAAATGGCCCCATGGTGGGACAATATCCTCAGGATTGAGACCTAAGGACTCAGGCTGAGAACTGATTTAACCCCACTCATCTGGGATTTAACAAATTCTCTTCCACGGAGACACTGGGAACTTGTGACATTGATCCAGACTCTGGGGGTTCGGGCTGCTTTAGCTCTTGGTAAAAACATGAACTTGATTCCAAGAAGGGAGAGATGAGAAGCCTGAAGCTGACTTTAGTCCCAGGTTGGGGTCTCCTGAATGGTGGGAAACATCCTTGGCTGCTACCCAGGGACAGCAGCTACTGGCGACATACCAGGGCTGGGATGAGAGGGGAATGTTACATGGACTTTATCATACAGGCCCCATCCTGCTTCTCAGAGCCCACAGGCGAGAATCTAGAGAAGGGTGAGTCATTTCTCAGCTGCATTCTCAGGAGAAGCCGATAGCCGTCCTTGACCAGACACCCAGGAGAGCAACCACGGCAGTTCTGCGGAGAGGTCTGGCTGCCAGGGGATCCAGCTAGGAGAGGGAGTGCTGGGGGATCTGCAGTTTTTGCAGTGGGGAGGAGGGCCAGACCAGTGGGGCTGTCTCAGGGGTCACAGGTGGCTTTGTTGGTGGGGTGGGGAAGTAGGGACTACAGGATGTGAGGCTGGCTGAAATGAAACTGCACAAAAAATCTCCCCCTTTGCTCCAGCTAAGGCCCTACTTTGGCCTCTCCCCCTTTCATAAATATCTCCATATCTACCCCGGCTCTCAGAAACCCCCTCTCTCCCATGGGTATTTTCACGGTTTCTTCCTTTTTTCATGGAGAGAGAGAGAGAAAAAAAAAACAAGCCTATTAATTTGAGCTACCAACACAGTTCACAGCATGAAATACACAATTTTGTGTTCAATGAGTTGTGTTCATTTACATAACATGAAAAATATGTTTTGGTCAATGCATGAAAACCTCACTGCATCGAACAACCCACTTGGTATAGTTAATGTACTACAGAATATTTAAAGAAGTTAAGAAAAATGTGCTTATAAATTAACGTGCTGTGCCATTTACACACGCACAAGACAGAAGAAACTGAATTATTTGAGCTTCTAAAATTTCCATTTTCTCACAGCATTTTAGTTCTCAATATTGTTTTAATTTGCTTATTTTTTTGGAACTAGAAATGAGGAAAGAGCACACTGAAGTCAGTGGAATTACCGCAGTGAGGGATTAGTCTCATTATTTGTCACTAACAAAACCTTTGTTAACAGAGAGTTAACTTTGACTGTTGTGGAAGTAGAAAGAACTGACAGGGATTTGTAGGGGATCTTAATGCATGACAGTCTCTTTTAGCAAGAGTCAGGCTAACTGTAACCCTAATAACGCAAGATTTGTAGAAGCGAGGATTGTGTGAGTCAAATGGAAAAGAACTGTGTGAGAAGTTGTTTTGACCTTGTGTAGATAATACAAAATGTAGACTGGAGTCTCCTAAGTGAGAAAAACAAGATATCAGGATGACCTATGTATAAACAAAATGCAGCTGTTGCTTATTATTGTCTAGGGCACTCTCTCCCTGCTGTAGGTGCTAAACAGAATAAAGTATCTGACTCTGCTGTACCCAAACAAAAAGTGAGAACTGAGTTTTTCTCCAACACTGTGACTATCTCTTACCTTCCAGAACATCGAGTTCAGTAAAACTCAAACTCTGGAAAAACAGGGAATACAGAGTGAGGGTATATGCCCAGATAACCTTAACTCTGCCCTCTAGAAGAGCATCCCTGATAGCATATGAGAACAAGGAAAGATTTGGGGACAAATTACAGCTACTTCCCAAGAGTTTGTTTCTTCTGTAATTAAGTGATCCTCGCCCCATCAATTGATCCTGGCCTGGTGTCTGGCCATGGAATTTACTATTTACTATTTTTATCTCAGCATATTTAAAGGCAAAACTGCTTTACAAAAGCTCCTTTATTCTAGGTGATACAAACAGGTCACTTCCCAGCTATTTCAAGGAGATGGAATTTTCCTGACCCACAGGGAACTTAAACTAACATGCTCAAGATCACACATTCCTTAGGAGAAAACGAAGGGAAAAAAAACAAACCCCACCAAACCGTTGCTGTTTCTACCCAAATGATCAATGAGACCAGAAAGTGAGACTGTGCAATTAACTGTCTGGTACTACACTGACTCTGCAGTTACTTGGATGCAGACACACCCAGCTCTACGGTTGGTAACGTACAGAGACTCTGCTGCTGCTCATGAACTAGCAGCACATGACCTCTGAACAGCTGCCATTCGAATGTATCTGAAAGTTACAAGGAACAACGATCTGTGTTAAAGGAAGGTTGCCATTTACTAGAGCCCCAATTGATGCCGTGTGCACAAACAAAGGATTGAATGTGTAACAGGGAGTTTGGTAAATCTTGGGCCTGGTCTACACTAGGACTTTAATTCGAATTTATCAGCGTTAATTCGAACTAACCGCTCAACCGTCCACACCAGGAAGCCATTTAATTCGAACTAGAGGGCTCTTTAGTTCGAATTTGGTACTCCACCCCGGCAGGTGGAGTAACGCTAAATTCGCACTTGCTAGCTCGAATTAGGCTTGGTGTGGATGCTAATCAAACTTAGTAGCTCCGGGAGCTATCCCACAGTGCACCACTCTGTTGATGCTCTGGACAGCAGTCCGAGCTTGGATTCTCTGGCCAGCCACACAGGAAATGACCCGCGAAAATTTGAATTCATTTTCCTGTCTGGGCGGTTTGAATCTGACATTCTGGTTGCACATCGGGGCGAGCTCCGCAGCACCTGCAACGATGCAGAGCTCTCCAGCAGAGGAGTCCGGGCAATCCCAGAATAGAAAGAGGTTCCCAGCATGGACTGACAGGGAAGTCATGGATCTGATCGCTGTGTGGGGCGAGGAGTCTGTGCTCTCGGAGCTGAGCTCTAGCAAGCGGAACGCGAAGACCTTCAAGAAGGTCTCTAAAGCCATGAAAGAGAAAGGATACAGCCGGGATGCGATGCAGTGCCGCGTGAAAGTGAAGGACCTAAGACAAGGGTATCAAAAAGTCAGAGTGGCAAACGGACGCTCCGGAGCCCAGCCCCAGACATGCCGCTTCTACGAGGCACTGCATGCCATTCTAGGTGGGTCTGCCACCACTGCCCCACCAGTGACGGTGGACTCCGAGGACGGAATAGTGTACCGGGACAGTTCCTTCTCCATGTTCGCCGATGGGGAAGATGAGGAAGGGTCTTTTGAGGACGGCGCAGGCGACATCGAACCCACTCCCGCTTTCCCTGACAGCCAGGATCTCTTCATCACCCTCACAGAGATCCCCTACCAACCGTCCCCGCCCGTGAACCCGGACTCGGAATCAGGGGAAGGATCAGGCGGTAAGTGCTACAAACAGGGAAACATTTATTTTTTAAGAAACAGGTATATATATAAAAAATAGAAATACTATATAAAAAATTTTAAATATCAAACTATACAAACAGTAGGTCTACACATATAGGGATTGAGCAATAATCCTCTGGGGACAGTTCAAAAAAGCTCTCAGAGAGCAGCTGGAAAAGCCTCAGCAGGAGGTTTCTTGGGAGAGGTGCTTTATTGGGTGCTCCGTGGAAGCACACTCTTCCGCGCCAGGCCATCCGAAGGTAAAGGGGAAGCATCGCCTCTACGAGCATGGCAGCGTATGGTCCTGGTCTGTGCAGGGCTTCTGTTAGCATCCGCTCTCTCTGAGTCCGCCTGACACGCCTCAGGGTAATGTCGTTCTGGAAGTGCTGCATCTAATTAGGGGAATTAGTGTACTGTTACTATTGTGAATGGTAGACTTTTACTTTGCATAAGAATGACCCTCGCTTAACAGCCACGTGTTGGATGCCACAGAGGAAAAGCATACAGTGATCTTTCCCGTGCACTGGCGGTAGGGGCTGCAAAAGGGTCATCTTTTCTGCTTTGCACATTGCCTTTAGCAGGAGAGCACAGCTAACCACTAACTGATAAGCAGTATGTACTGTAAGGCTTACCAGGACTTTGTGCAAGAGGGATGCAGCTGTCTCTCCTCGCTTGTGCGCTATCCAGTGCAATGGCGCCGCCAATGAGAGCGTATTCCGAAATCTCGGACTAGTTCTGAGATCTCCTGAGACTTGGTTCCCTCTTTGGTCTTGTTAACTGAAACTGACTAGACTGTGTTTACTGTTGGCAAACATGTATGTGTTCAAGGAAATCACCTACTTTTTCGCATCACACAGCTTCGGCTCCTTCCCGGACTGCCCCGCCATCCCCTGCAGAGGCTGGCTCAGATTAGACGCCAAAAGAAAAGACTAGGGACGACATGTTCCAGGAACTGATGGCCTGCTCCAGAGCGGAGGCGGCAGAGCAGAGACAGTGGAGGGAGACCCTGTGTCAGCAGCATCGCACACACCTGGAACGGGAGGATAGGTGGCGGCAGGAAGACCAGCAGGCGACTCAAACGCTGCTTGGTCTAATGAGGGAGCAAACGGACATGCTCCGGCGCCTTGTAGATGTTCTGCAAGACCGCAGGCAGGAGGAGAGAGCCCCCCTGCAGTGCATCTGCAACCGCCCTCCAACGCCAAGAAGTCCTGTCCCCCCCTCACCCAAAGTTACAAGAAGGAGGGGCGGTAGGGGCCATGAGAACTGTCCCTGCACCGCAGCAGACCGATAATGTTCAAGACAACTCTCGCGCTGTAAATTTGTACAAGCTCTTTCCTTACAGCATCAACAAGTCCCAACTCCAAGTTTAACCCCCCCACTGTGTACTACATTATTAAAAGCGGTTTGGTGTTACTCACTGTTTCCGTCACGTTTCTGGTGTCAGAAGACTTTCTGTTGTTCTGTGTGTGTGGGGGGGGGAATTGTAATGTCAGTGCATAGCCCACAGTGCCATGCTACAGACTTGGCTGCAGGGTCAACTGCAGGGCACACACAGACTGCAGTCACTAGGCACCAGGGACAGTCTGTGTGGTGTATGCTGCCCCGGGTCTTTCCTTGATGTGTATGCTTGTGCAGGGTCCTGGTGCCTGACATCCCCGAATGTAAAGGCAGGCTTCCCTTCACATGCACTTGGACCGTAGCCACGATCCTCCCCGGTGCCTGAGCCCCAAAAAGAGCCCTCATCCAGGGGCAGATACTCACCCTTCCCCCACACCCCTCACCCCTTCCAACGCCGAAACCCACAGCCGTCATGTTAACCCCTATCCAAAGACGGCACCCCTCGCCCCTTCCTGCAAACCCACCCATCAGTGCACACCTTACCCAGCACAGAATGCTTCCATGTTTCAACCAAGAAACAGAAATGCAAAGTCAACGAAAGATTTATTATTAATTACTGAAACATGTCCTTAGTTTTAAAACGTCCTTTGGAAGTGGGGGAAACTTGGTTTGTGATCAGGCTCTCTTAAAATCAAGTGGACAGTCACAGGTTACCCTGCTCTGCGAGGAAACTCGCTTTCAAAGCCTCCCTGATGCATATCGCTTCCCGCTGGGATATTCTCTCAGCACGGGTGTCTGGCTGATCGTAAACAGCAGCCAGGCGATTTGCCTCAACCTCCCAAGCAGCCAAAAAGGTCTCGCCCTTGCTCTCACAGAGATTGTGGAGCACACAGCAAGCAGCAATAACTACGGGGATATTCTTTTCGCTGATGTCCGAGCGAGTCAGTAAGGTCCGCCATCTCCCTTGAGACGTCCAAAAGCACACTCCACCACCATTCTGCACTTGCTCAGCCGGTAGTTGAAGAGTTCCTTTTCACTGTCCAAGGCGCCTGTATAGGGCTTCATGAGCCAGGGCATTAGCGGGTAGGCCGGGTCCCCGAGGATCACTGTAGGCATCTGCACATCCCCAACCGTTATTTTGTGGTCCGGGAAGAAAGTACCTGCCTGGAGGCGTCTAAACAGACCAGAGTTCCTGAACACACGCGTCCATGAACCTTGCCCGCCCACCCGACGTTGATGTTAGTAAAACGTCCCCTATGGTCCACCACAGCTTGCAGCACCATTGAAAAGTAGCCCTTTCGGTTAATGTACTCGCTGGCCTGGTGGGCTGGTGCCAGGATAGGGATGTGAGTCCCATCTATAGCCCCACCGCAGTTTGGGAATCCCATCGCGGCGAAGCCATCTATGATGACCTGGACATTTCCGAGAGTCACTACCTTTGAGAGCAGTTGCTTAACGATTGCGTGGGCTACTTGAATGACAGCAATCCCCACAGTAGATTTGCCCACGCCAAAGTGGTTCGCTACTGACCGGTAGCTGTCTGGCGTGGCAAGTTTCCAGAGGGCTATGGCCACTCGCTTCTGCACACTCAGGGCTGCTCGCATCCTTGTGTCCTGGCGCTTCAGGGCAGGGGACAGCAAGTCACACAGTTCAAGGAAAGTGCCCTTACGCATCCTGAAGTTTCGCAGCCACTCTGTGTCATCCCAGACCTGCAGCACTATGCGGTCCCACCAGTCTGTGCTTGTTTCCCGGGCCCAGAATCGCCGTTCCACACCATGAACGTGACCCATTGCCACCATGATCTCCACTGCGCGGCGTACCCTGCTTTCTGAGAGGTCTGTGCCACTCTCCTCACTGCGCTGCTGGAGCCTCCTCGCCCGGTTTCTCAGCAGCTGACTGTGGAAGAGGTGGACGATAAGATGCGAGGAGTTGACAACGGCCATAAGTGCAGCAATGATCGCAGCGGGCTCCATGCTCGCAGTGCTGTGGCGTCCGCGCTGTAACCGACCAGAGAAGGGCGCGAACAGATTTCCGGCCGGCGCTTTCATGGAGGGAGGGCGTGATTGACGGTTCAATGACGACACTAACCCAAAACCACCGTTGGCACATTTTTCCCCCCAGCATGCATTGGGGGGAAATCCCAGAATTCCAATGGGCAGCGGGGAGTGCGGGAACTGTGGGATAGCTTCCCACAGTGCACCGCTTCCAAAGTCGAAGCTGGCCCCGTGAATGTGGACTCAGAAGTTCGAATTTGTGTATTTAGTATGGATACACAAATTCGACTTCATAAGGTCGAATCCACAAATTCGACTTAAGTAGATTTGAAATAGTCCTGTAGTGTAGACAAGGCCTTGGATATTTTAGTTTGTAACAGGCTCCTGTCCACCTCCAGTAGAGTTTTCAGTCCCAATGGCAACTTACTTACTAAATGTAATACAGACTAGTCCATTGCTCCCAAGTGGATGTGGTTCTTGTTCTTCTGCACATTGTAGCCCATGGAGGCCAAGGACCTGCAAATGTGTCTTCATGTGCCTTTGTTTAATTGATGAAAACAAACCTAGACACTTAGAGGATTGGAACTGATTTCAGCTGGGGGACATGTTTGCTAGGTTTTTATGCATTTGCACAGGAAAACATTGAGTGTGTCCATTCATTTCAGGGATCCCTCTTCAGTGGAGCTCCTGAACATAATAGAAATGGATATGCAGTTTTTTTTATTGAAGGACTAGGCTTATAAGAGGGCAGTTGGATTTGAACCAAGGGCCACTTGATATGCAGTCAAACACTCTACCACTGAGCTATACCCCCATGACATTGGTATTGGCAAGTCTGTGATCTTAAGGATTTTGAAGGATGGGCTCTGCCTCAGAGAGCTCCTTTTCTATTCCCAGACCACAGGGGTTTAAAAAATGGGGTTTGATTAAACTTTATATACATATGTAGACACCACAGTTTGCACACCCACCAACATAGCTTCCCCCCACTGACATAGCTACCACCTCTCGGGGAGATGGGTTAACTGCACGGACGAGACAGCTCTCTCCCCTCCGCTTAGAGCAGCTTCATTATTTATGAATAGGTGGGAAATAACCTCCTGAATGGACAGGAACCAATGTATCAGATATTGCTGTGTCTGCATTCAATATGGGTATCTGGTCATATTGGGCTGGATTAGTGGGAGCATTGCAAGCAGATGGAGGGAAGTGATTATTCCCCTCTAGTCAGCACTGGTGAGGCCACATCTGGAGCATTGCGTCCAGTTTTCGCTTGCTCCTCTCCTCCCCCAAGGCCTCCTCGCACCTCTCCACCCTCTACCCCAAGGTCTGCCTGCTGCCCACACCTCTCTGCCCCCTCCCCTGAGACCTGCCCTGCCCACCATTTGCACCTCTCTACCCCTCCCCTCCCCTTCCCACCACCCACACCTCTCTGCCCCTGTCCTGAGACCTGACCTGCCCACCCCCTCACCTCTGTGACCTCTCCTCTGAAAACCACCCTGCCCACCGCCCACACCTCTCTGCACCCTCCCCTGTCCTGCCCACCTCTCGAACCTCTCTGCCCCTCCCCTGAGACCCACCCTCTCCACCTCTTTCTTTGGTCATCTGTTGTTATTCCTTGAAACATCAAGGATGGAATAAAAATCTGAGTTTACTCCAGGG
Organism: Mauremys reevesii; assembly: GCF_016161935.1. NCBI lineage: Eukaryota > Metazoa > Chordata > Testudines > Geoemydidae > Mauremys > Mauremys reevesii. Next base: position 7,622,583 of record NC_052639.1, read on the forward strand.
TGAGGAAAGAAAGGAGCCACCAACCCCCTGGCAAAGCTCAGTGCCCCAGAGAAAACCTGCCCCCTGCTATCACAATCACTGATGTACTGGGGATATGACGGGAAAGGGACTGTCTGAATGATCAAGGCAGAAAATGGACAACAAGCTACAGCAACGTCATTAGCCACAATGCACTCTCCTCATGCTCCAGCCTGAAGGGAAAGGAGCAGGAATTCTTGCTGTTCAGCCATGGACACACTTACACAAGGGCACAGCAGAGTGTGTCTAGTGGAAGCTGGTTTGAGGAAACAACTGGAATTGATCACTCAGTGAGAACAGAACTAGAGTGCAGTGAGAGCCACATCTCCAGCAAGTAGTTGTGGCCAAGTGGTTAAGGCGATGGACTAGAAATCCATTAGGGTCCCCCTGCACAGGTTCAAATCCTGCCAACTGCAGAAAAGGCTATGGTTCTTTAGTGAATCTGGGTATTGTCTCACTCTTAAGCTATGTCTACATGAAAGAGTAACATGGCTTTAGTTACAGTGTTTTAATTGAACAGCTGTTGCATGTCCACCCTATGCCCCTGTGTCACCAGAGCACATCCATGCTAGCATCTCTTGGATTTCCACAGAGAGCAGTGCACTGTGGGTAGCTATCCCACTGTGCTGCAGGGTGCTTTGTGAAGGATTTGCAATGCCTCACAGGCTGGTACAGCATCACATGATGCAGGTTTCTATCCCATTGGTTCATGGGCATCCTGCTAGATTGCCAGCTGCTTTCCAACTGCAATGTGCGTGGTGGGGTCAGGGCCAGCTCCAGACCCGCGCGCGCTTGGGGCGGCATCCCGTGGGAGGGCGGCAGGTGGCTCCGGTGGATCTCCCGCAGACGTGCCTGCGGAGGGTCCGCTGGTCCCACGGCTCTGGGGGAGCATCCGCAGGCATGCCTGCGGGAGGTCCACCAGAGCCGCGGGACCGGTAATTGCCAGAGCGCTCCCCCGCGGCGTGCCACCGTGCTTGGGGCAGCGCAAATCATAGAGCCGCCCCTGGGTGGGGTAGAGAGCGTGTGTGTGGGGGGGAAGAGACAGTGTGTGCGTTGCGGAAGAGTGAGTGCGTTGTCACACTGTCTCTAAGTTCAGACAGCTGCTGGAAGCAACCAGTCCTGAGGCAGGGGACAGCCCCAACATCAGCCCCCTTCTCTCCCTGGCTCAGCTCAGCACAGCACTCTCTGTCACACACATGCACACACACACTGCTGCCTGCTTAGCTCTGTGTCAGGGGTGCTGGAAGAGGGGGTTTAGAGGGCCATGGCCCCACCACCCTTTACTGGCTGTTAGGACAAATGATGGAGTGGAGGGGAGGGAAAGGGGGCAGTCTTGGGGAAGAGGCATTCTGTGGGTGTGGCCTCAGGGGGAGAGGTGGTGTGAGTGGGGGTCCTTAGGGAAGGGGTGTCATGGGGGTGCCACAGTTCAAACAACGGTGCCCCCCCACTGTAAGGAAGCTCCTGCCACGTTGCTCTATGTTGGCAGAGCGGGACAGAGCAGCATCCATGGCAGTGATTTGCTCCCTGGGGCTCTCGCAGGGGGGCTCTGGAGGTGATTTAAAGTGCCCGGGGCTTCAGCCGCTGCAGGGAGCCCTGGGCCCTTTAAATCACCAGCCTGGGAAGCCAGGCTGGGCTGGCACAGCGTACCGGCTCTTGCCGGTACCCCATACCGGAACATACCGGCTTACTTTCACCTCCGGAAGGTCCTCACGTGGATCAATAACTGGTTAAAAGATAGGAAACAAAGGGTAGGACTAAATGATCAGTTTTCAGGATGGAAACAGGTAACTAGTGGTGTCTGTACTGGGACCAGTACTAGTCAACATATTCATAAATAGTCTGCTAAAAAGTGAGGTGACAAAATTTGCAGATGATCAAAAACTACTGGGAGCAGCGTCTGATGTTTTCCTGTCTAGCCGGCTTGCTTCCTAGAATGAACGCTCCTTGAGTGGGGTGATCCACAGGGAGTAGCTCAAACCTCCAAAGTGCCTGGCCAGGGGCAGGACATTAGCACAGCAAGGGAGGGGTGTGGCAGTGACATCACAAAGGCCTTTTACAGGACCTCAGACTATTGGTCAAAGGTGGTGGGGAGGTGGTGACCTCACAGAGAGATGCTGACATAAGCCAGGCAGGACAGGGGCGAGGGGCCAGGGAACCCTCAGAGACCCCTGTTGCTTTGCTTCAGCAAGTCTCCTTCTCCAGGTCTCTCTTTGAGGACTGAGAGAGTATTCGGGTTCACGGACGTGAGCGCCAGGAGGAACCTCTTTCGAGTTTTCTCCTTCCCTTTTCCTGATTTTACTAGAAAACAGCCGTCCCTGTTTAGAAGGTAAGAGCCTCCTCAAGGTTTGAAACCTGTTCAGTCTGATCCATCTGGTGACAGTTGAATTTTAGGCATGGAAAACACGAGCTTAAGGAGGCAGAATTTTATTCTGCACCTGGGATTTTGTCCCTTAGAACCACTGGGGACATTATTGTTTGTCCTTTTTGTTTCACCTTTTCCTTCATCCATCCCTTCCTCCTTTCTCTGTCTCTTGCTCCTTTCACCTGTTCCCCTCCCAACACCAAGAGTGGGGTGTGTGTATGTGTTGCAGGGGAGTGCTCGGCAGCTCCCACTCTGGGAGGTCCACCCAAAAATGTGGGGCTGAAATAGTGCTCGGGCAGTGATCCCCACCAGTGACCTGGGCCATACTTTGGGCTCTCTGGTGAGAACCCTCAGCCTCCCGTCCTCAGTCTCTACCCTGATTGGCTGAGCAGGGGGTTATTGACAGGGAGGAGACTCAGGTCCTTGTTGTTCTCTTTTAAGACCAAGGAAATAAGTCAGAACCAGTTCTATGTTTGATGAATTTTGCTGCTTCTCTGCATTAATGGTCTCTGAGCAGTTCATGATTCTCTCTAACATTGCAGTTCTCCTCAAATACTTGCTGAATAATTACTGTCACTTTTGTTGGTCTGGAGCTCATCTGAGAGCACTTTATTCAGGTCATTCAGTGTCTGAAATTCAAGATCCGATGGTTAGTTTGAAAATCAGGGCTCTTGGGTCCTATTCCCAACTCTGCCACTGACTGGCTGTGTGACCTAAGACAAGTCAATTTTCCTTTCTCAGCCTTAGCTTCTCCCTCGTTCAAGGAGGGATAATAATGATCCGCTCTGTAATCGGTCGGTCAGGGCTCGACCCTCCAGCGGGCAGGAGGGGAGCCGCACCGACTCACTTCTCTTCGCCTGCTAGTATTTAGGAATCACTGAGAACAACGTTAGATCGCCGGGCCCTCTGGTGCCGGCCTAGGCAAAGAGCAGTACAAATATGCCCTGGCCCTCTGGAGCAGGGGCGGGGCAATAACAGTTCAATAAGCCCTGGCCCTCTGGAGCAGGGCAGGGCAACAGCAGTACAAATAAGCCCTGGCTCTCTGGAGCAGGGGCTGGGCAATAGTAGTTCAATAAGCCCTGGCCCTTTGGAGCAGGGCCGGGCAACAGCAGTTCAATAAGCCCTGGCCCTCTGGAGCAGGGCGGGGCAACAGCAGTTCAATAAGCCCTGGCCCTCTGGAGCAGGGCGGGGCAACAGCAGTTCAATAAGCCCTGGCCCTCTGGAGCAGGGCGGGGCAACAGCAGTTCAAATACGCCCTGGCCCTTTGGAGCAGGGCGGGGCAACAGCAGTTCAAATACGCCCTGGCCCTTTGGAGCAGGGCGGGGCAACAGCAGTTCAATAAGCCCTGGCCCGCTGGAGCAGGGCGGGGCAACAGCAGTTCAATAAGCCCTGGCCCCCTGGAGCAGGGCAGGGCAACAGCAGTTCAATAAGCCCTGGCCCTCTGGAGCAGGGCGGGGCAACAGCAGTTCAATAAGCCCTGGCCCTTTGGAGCAGGGCAGGGCAACAGCAGTTCAATAAGCCCTGGCCCTTTGGAGCAGGGCGGGGCAACAGCAGTTCAAATAAGCCCTGGCCCTCTGGAGCAGGGCGGGGCAACAGCAGTTCAAATAAGCCCTGGCCCTCTGGAGCAGGGCGGGGCAACAGCAGTTCAAATAAGCCCTGGCCCTCTGGAGCAGGGCAGAGCAACAGCAAGAGGCAGAGCTCAGACCCTCAGGCAGGGCTGAGGAGCAGTTCAGTCTGTAAGCCCAAGCCCTAAGTCAGGGCGGGGCAGCAAACAGCAGCTCCAGCGCAGACCCTCAGGCAGGGCTGAGCAGCAACAGGAAAGTGCAAGCTTCTATGCCGGAGCGCTGGGTTGAGGGGGAGACTGCCACCCGTGAGTGGGGTGGCAGAGGGGGGACACAGGCCCACCCACTCCACTGTGTCCCAGCCCGGGGCCCTAGCAGTGGCGTGGACCCGCTACAGTCAGTGGGGATCCTGGCCGCAACACACTGACATGGGCACATCCGTGCCCTCAGTCGGACAAGGGTCGGCTACCCCCGGGCTACACTCCATCTCCCCCTCAATGCCTACCTCGTCCGTCGCACCCAGTTCAGGCCAGTCGGTCTGCATCGGCTCCGGTGGAGGGCTTGGCGGCAGGTCCGGCAGCTCCTCTGGGAAGTTGGGCCAGGACTGCTTGGGCGGCTCCTCTGGGTAACAGCAGGGCCGAGGGGGCTCCTCCTCGTAGCGGGCGCTCGGCAATCCTGGGGGCTCCTCCCAGTACGGGCTCCGGGTAGGCTCCGCGGGCTCCTCTGGGTAGTGGGCGAGGGGAAGCTCCGGCCAGGCAGGGCAGTTACCTTGGGCCGAGGAGGGCTCCCAGCCGGGAGCTCCCGCAGGCACGTCTGCTCTCGGCGATGGCTGGGTGCTGAGTGAGCTTGGGCGTGCGCCTTTTCTACTTCCTGCCCCGCCCCTTGACTTCCGGGGGGCGGGGACTGGGGGCGGAAGTTCCGCCCACTGAGGTGTTGGCAGGGCAGCTCCCTCTGCCGGGCAGGAGGGGAGCCACACCGACTCACTACACACTCACCCCCTTAAGTCTGGCTCCCGTTCATCGGGGCCAGGCTCTTCCATCTCTCCGATACGAGACAGGAAGTCTGTGTTGGCATGGTCCTTGCCAGCCCTGTGTAGAATGGTGAAAGCGTAGGGTTGCAATGCCAAGTACCACCGCATGATGCGGGCGTTATTGTCTTTCATGCATAGTAGCTATTGAAGGGGGGCGTGATCTGTGACCAGGGTGAAGGGGGCCCCCAGCAGATAGAACCGGAGGGCTTCGCAGGCCCATTTAACGGCCAGCGCCTCCTTTTCCACCACGGAGTAGTTCCTTTCGCGAGGGAACAATTTCCTACTAAGGTAGAGTACGGGGTGATCTTGAGCCTCCACATCTTGAGACAGAACTGCGCCCAACCCTACCTGGGAGGCGTCCGTCTGTAGAATGAACCCTCGGTGGAAGTCCGGGCTGTATAGAACGGGTTCTTGGCAGAGGCAGTGCTTCAACCATCGGAACGCTACCTCGCAGTTCGCGTCCCAGTGCACCTGTCTGGGGCTATCCTTGGTTAAGAGCCCCGTTAAGGGCGCGGCTATGGAAGCAAACTGGGGAATGAAGCGTCGATAATATCCGACGATGCCCAGAAACTGACGAACGTGGTGCTTCGTCGTTGGTGTTGGGCAGTCCAGTAGGGCCTGTACCTTCCCCACGAGAGGCCGCACTTTGCCCCCTCCGACCGTGTAGCCCAGATAATTTGTCTCCTGCCAAGCGATGCGACACTTCTTGGGGTTAGCTGTCAACCCCGCTTGCCTGAGTGACCTTAGGACTGCCGCGACCCGGGGCAAGTGCTCCTCCCACCAACGACTATAGACGACCACGTCGTCCAGGTAGGCGGCGGCGTACTCGTGATGGGTCTGTAACAGGTGGTCCATCAGCCTCTGGAAGGTCGCCGGGGCCCCATGAAGACCGAAGGGCATCCGGGTAAATTGATAGAGCCCCGAGGGGGTGGCAAAGGCGGTCTTTTCCTTCGAGGCCTGGTCGAGGGGGATCTGCCAATACCCCTTACTGAGGTCGAGGGTTGTGATGTATCGAGCTTCGCCGAGCCGATTTAGTAACTCGTCTACCCGGGGCATCGGGTACGCGTCGAAGCGTGAGATGGCGTTAACTCTCCGAAAGTCTATACAAAACCGTCTGGAGCCATCTGGCTTGGGTACGAGCACCATGGGGCTGCGCCACTTGCTCTGGGATGGTTCGACGACCCCCAAAGCTAGCATCGCCTGGACCTCTTCTTCGACGTCGTCCCGCATTCAATAGGGTAGGGGCCAGTTCGTTTCGTGGATCACCTTCCCGGGCTCCGTCTGGATCGAATGGCACACCAGATTGGTCTGCCCTGGGACAGCGGTGAAGGTCTTCTGAAATGCTCTCAGGAGACAATTAGCCTGCTTCCGCTGCTCGTCCGTCAATGATTCGCCCAGCGCTGGTGCGAGGTGTTCCTCGGGCCGGGGTATGCGAGGTCCCAACTCCGGTTCGGGGGGACACGGGTTAATTAGGAGGCCCTCTTGGTCACGCCAGGGCTTTAATAGGTTGACATGGTATCGTTGGGTCGCCTTGCGCTTGCCCGGCTGACGAACCTCATAGGTGATGGGTCCTGTCTTCTTAACCACCTCATACGGCCCCTGCCAGTGAGCCAGTAGTTTAGACTCACTGGACGGCAGGAGGAGCAAGACGCGGTCCCCCGGCGAAAATTCGCGGACCTGGGCTCCTCGATTGTAGGTCCGCTCCTGTCAGCATTGGGCTGCCCTCAAATTCTCTCTGGCTAGGGCTCCTGCCTGGGTAAGGTACTCCTGTAGCTGGATGACATAGTCTAAAAGACCTTGGGTCGGGGAGGTCGTCTGTTCCCAGGCCTCCCGCACCAGGTCCAGGAGTCCCCGGGGCCGGCGGCCGTAGAGAAGCTCAAAGGGCGAGAACTGTGTCGATGTCTGGGGAACTTCCTGGATCGCTAACAGCAGGGCAGGCAGGAACTGATCCCAATGACGGAGCTCCTCAGGAGGGAACTTGCGCATCATGTTTTTAAGGGTTCTATTGAAACGCTCAACTAGTCCGTCCGTTTGCGGGTGATAGACGGACGTACGGAGTTGCTTGATCCCTAAGATGCCGCACACCTGTTGGAGCAGCCGGGAGGTGAAGCTGGTCCCTTGGTCCGTCAATATCTCCCGGGGAAGCCCCACCCGGGCGAAAATCTTCATCAATTCCCCGGCTATGGTCCGGGCCGTAATACTCCTCAAGGGGATGGCTTCTGGAAACCGGGTGGCGTAGTCCACAAGGACGAGAACATGCTGAAACCCGGTCGTTGTTTTGGGGAGCGGACCCACGAGATCCATGGCGACCCTCTCAAAGGGTATCTCCATGAGGGGCATGGGAACCAAGGGTGCCCGGGATACTCCTGGAGGTGCTGCTAGCTGGCATTCTGGGCAGGACCGGCAGTACTGCTTTATATCCTGGTGGATCCCCGGCCAGAAAAACCGCCCTAGAACCCGGGCTAGGGTCTTCTCTTGCCCCAGGTGTCCGGCGGCCAGGACGTCGTGAGCCAGCTTCAGCATGGCCCGCCGATGGCACTGGGGAACCAGTAGCTGAGTCCGGGGCTCCCGGGTCCGCGGGTCCCGGTCCATCCGGTACAGGCGGTCCCGACGCAACTCAAAGTGGGGCCACTGAGCAGCTCGCTGGGGTTCAATCACGGACCCGTCTATGGCCACGAGTTGCTCGTAACAGGCGCGGAGGGTAGGGTCCGTCCTCTGGTCCTGGCAGAAGTCACTGTCAAAGCGGGGCCCCTCCGGGGGCTCCCAGTGTGGTTCCTCCTCTCGGGTGGGTCCCGGCCCCTCTCCTACGGTGTCCGCCGGGTCTTCGGACAAGTGTTCCGGGGTGTCTGCTTCGAAGACCGGCTTGACCCGCAAGAGTTCCTCGAAGGCGGGCCAGTCCCGCCCCAGGATGACAGGGTAGGCCAGGCCCTGCGCCAGGCCGACTACCAGATCCCGAGTGACCCCTTCAACCGTCAACGAGACTCTGGCACTAGGATAGGGCTTGACATCCCCATGTATGCATTGTAGCTGGATTGTTCCTAAGCGGGAGTCGGCCGGGGGTCCCAAGTCCTGGCGCACTAGGGTCTGGCCACAGCCGGAGTCAATTAGGGCCCGAGCAGAGTGGTGGCCGACAACCACCGGGACGGTTAGCTTGGGGTTCTGGGGCAGTCACGCTCGGTTGTGTCCTGCCCAGACCTGGCCGAAGCTACAGTCCATCCCTGGACAATCCCGCTGCAGGTGCCCCCGCTTCCCACAGCCAAAACAGGGGCCGAGCTCAGGTCGCCGGGTCCGAGGGGCCATTTGGGTCGGCCCGCGAGGCGGGCTCCGACGGGGCCCCGGGGTTCCGGGGCGGATGGGCGTGGGCCCGGTCCGAGGGGTTGTCTCCCGGCCTCGGGCCCGGGGTTCCGGGTGGCCTTCCGGTCCGTGTCCTACCCGCAGGGTTTCACTGGGGGATTTCCCCTTCCTTTCCCCCCGTGGGGTGTCTGTCCTGACCCCAGGAGGGTGGCAGGGGGGTCCTACCGCCGTTTCAGCAGCTAGGAAATCCTCCATCCGGCTTACGGCCTCGGCCAGAGTCGTGGGCCGGTGACGTAGGACCCATGCCCTGCCCCGGGACGGCAGGGTGTGAACGAATTGTTCGAGGACGACCTGTTCAGTAACTTCCTCCGCCGTCCGCTTGCCCAGTTGGAGCCACCGCCGGCAGTTCTCCTTTAGCGTCTGAGCGACCACGCGGGGCCGAGCTCCGGTGGGGTACACCTGGCTTCGGAACCTCTGCCGGTATGTCTCCGGGCTGACGTCTAGCGCGTCTAATATGGCGGCCTTTACTCGATCATAATGTCGGGCGTCCTCCGTAGGGAGTCCTTGGTACGCCGTCTGCGCCGCCCCGGTTAAATAGGGGGCGAGTAGCGTGGCCCACTGGTCCCGGGCCCAGCCGGCGACCAGGGCCACCCGCTCGAAGGTTACTAGAAAGGCCTCGGGGTCATCGTCCGGGCCCATCTTGGTTAAGCGGAGGGGGGCCGCCATCCGGGGTGGTCCTGACCCCTCGCCAGCGGGTCCCTCCGCGGGACGAGGGTGAGCGACTAGCAGCTGTTGCAGCTGGGCCCCCAGCTGTTGCAGCAACTGCTGCTGCTGTTCCAGTTGGGCTGTGTGCAGGCCTTGTTGCAGCTGGAGGTGGGCTGCATCCCTCTGTTGCTGGTCCTCCCGCTGGGTCGCCTGCTGCTGCTGCTGCTGCTGCAGCTGGGCGGCCAGCTGCCGCTCCTGACTTTCCACGATCAGCTGGATTATGCGCTCCATCTCCATTTGGGTATTGGGGCCAACTTGGCAGTCGTTGGCCCCTCTTCTAGCCCTTTCTCACAGGGCTTAGGTTCACATTCCCTGGCCAGGTGCCAATGTAATCGGTCGGTCGGGGCTCGACCCTCCAGCGGGCAGGAGGGGAGCCGCACCGACTCACTTCTGTTCGCCTGCTAGTCTTTAGGAGTCACTGAGAACAACGTTAGATCGCCGGGCCCTCTGGTGCCGGCCTAGGCAAAGAGCAGTACAAATATGCCCTGGCCCTCTGGAGCAGGGGCGGGGCAATAGCAGTTCAATAAGCCCTGGCCCTTTGGAGCAGGGCAGGGCAACAGCAGTTCAATAAGCCCTGGCCCTCTGGAGCAGGGCGGGGCAACAGCAGTTCAAATAAGCCCTGGCCCTTTGGAGCAGGGCGGGGCAACAGCAAGAGGCAGAGCTCAGACCCTCAGGCAGGGCTGAGGAGCAGTTCAGTCTGTAAGCCCAAGCCCTAAGTCAGGGCGGGGCAGCAAACAGCAGCTCCAGCGCAGACCCTCAGGCAGGGCTGAGCAGCAACAGGCAAGTGCAAGCTTCTATGCCGGAGCGCTGGGTTGAGGGGGAGACTGCTACCCGTGAGTGGGGTGGCAGGGGGGGACACAGGCCCACCCACTCCACTGTGTCCCAGCCCGGGGCCCTAGCAGCGGCGTGGACCCGCTGCAGTCAGTGGGGATCCTGGCCGCAACACACTGACATGGGCACATCCGTGCCCTCAGCCGGACAAGGGTCGGCTACCCCCGGGCTACACTCCATCTCCCCCTCAATGCCTACCTCGTCCGTCGCACCCGGTTCAGGCCAGTCGGTCTGCATCGGCTCCGGTGGAGGGCTTGGCGGCAGGTCCGGCAGCTCCTCTGGGAAGTTGGGCCAGGACTGCTCGGGCGGCTCCTCTGGGTAACAGCAGGGCCGAGGGGGCTCCTCCTCGTAGCGGGCGCTTGGCAATCCTGGGGGCTCCTCCCAGTACGGGCTCCGGGTAGGCTCCGTGGGCTCCTCTGGGTAGTGGGCGAGGGGAGGCTCCGGCCAGGCAGGGCAGTTACCTTGGGCCGAGGAGGGCTCCCAGCCGGGAGCTCCCGCAGGCACGTCTGCTCTCGGCGACGGCTGGGTGCTGACTGAGCTTGGGCGTGCACCTTTTCTACTTCCTGCCCCGCCCCTTGACTTCCGGGGGGCGGGGACTGGGGGCGGAAGTTCCGCCCACTGAGGTGTTGGCAGGGCAGCTCCCTCTGCCGGGCAGGAGGGGAGCCACACCGACTCACTACACGCTTCTACCTACCTAAACACACTCACTCTTCCCCAACACACACACTGTCTCTCCCCACACACAAACAGTCTCCACACTGCAGTTGAAAAGCAGCTGGCAATCTAGTAGGATGCCCATGGAACATTACACCCTGGGACCAGCTCATGCTGCTGTCTCTGTGCATCAGTGACCCTCACGGGGCCGGCTCGAGTAAGGGACTGTTGGGCCCTTACTAAAACTTAGTGGGGGGTTTGGTTGGCTAGTTCCCAGTACCAATAGAAGGGGGAAGGGCCAATGGGAAATCAGGACCCTGAGACTGACAGTCCCCAGGGGCAATGGGGAGAGGCCAAAGCTCCAAGTTAGCCGGACTGACAGGCCAGGCAGTGTAATGAGGGAGTCACCAGGCCAGGGGGTCCCATTCTCCGTGGGAGCTGGTCCAGAGGAAGGGAGCCAGTTCCTACCATGGATCTTTCCTTTCACACCTTAACATCAAGTGCCTCCTCTTGGGCCTCTGAATCCCTGCCACATTCCACGTGCCAGATGCCCCTTCCCCAGTACTGTCGTCACTCAGCTTTGCAGAGGAGCTTTCCTCCCAAGTCCCTGGCCCCTCTGGCACCATCTCCTCATTGCCCCTGCACTCAGGACTCTGAATCCTCCAATCTCAGTGGGACCTTGTGTTGGCTTGTGGTAAAGCCCAGGTGCTCACAGTGCTCAACTTCCCTGTCTCCAGCTGTGCAAGAGCAAATCTTTCCCCTCCTGCTGGGTGACTCACCCACTAGGACCATGTCATCATGGCCACAATGGGTTGAGGCTCTAAAACTTGTTACCCTGGTTGCTGATGCCTGCAGTCCTGTGGTTTGACCAGACGCTTGGGATTCTCACAGCTTCACCTGATGCCTACAAGTTTGGCCATTTTGCTTGCAGCCACGTTACCTCTTGCCCACCTGGCACTTGAAGGAAGGAGGGCCAGGGCCAGGCTTCATAGTCAGGGCTAGGCAGGAGGGAAGCAGAGTCCCAGGTTGGAGCCCAACACACCTTTCCTGCTCAGGGCACCTAGAGCAGAGGCGGCTGGTGCTGACAGCTCCAAGGGAAGGCTTAAAAGCTACAGAGCAACTGAGGGCAGGGCCAAAGGAGGGGAGAACCATGCCTATGCATGGCAAGCAGACAGCCACAAAGACACCCGGCCAGCCTGCTCCCTGCCCAGGGGCGGCTCCAGGCCCCAGCACGCCAAGCGCTTGAGGCGGCAAGCCACTGGGGGTGCTCTGCCGGTCGCCGCGAGGGCAGCAGGCAGGTTGCCTTCCGTGGCTTGCCTGCGGAGGGTCCGCTGGTCCCGTGACTTGGCAGACCTCCCGCAGACAAGCCGCCGAAGGCAGCCTGCCTGCCGTGCTTGGGGCGGCAAAATGCCTAGAGCCGCCCCTGTCCTTGCCTTGCCAAACCCCCACTGAAGACGTGCTTAATCCACTTGCTGATCAGGAGGAAAACCTGTCAAAATCTGTGTGCGAGGGGAACTCACTTGGCTTGGAAGGGAGCGAGGAAATAGAGCGAGTGAAAAAAATAACCAGCGAGACAGAGAGTGAAAAGAACATGAAAGGCAGAGAAAGAAATAAAGGGAGAGAAAAAACATTAGAAAAAGAAGGAAAGAAAGGAAGAGCATGAAAGGGAGAGGGGAAAAAAGAAAGCAAGAACATACAAGCCAGAGAAGGAAAGGAATGAAAAAGAACGAATGAACCACAAGCGCTAGTTGAAGCTGGAATGGGACAGTCAGAGAAAGGACAGACTGACCCGTTAAGTAAGGTTACACCCCAGATTCTCCATGTTGGGGGAACAGGCCTCCCATTTCCGTCCTGGCCCTGCTTGGGTTGACCATCCGTAGGTGCCTACTGGCACCTCCATGCTCCGTGGAGGGGGCAAGCCCCCCCATCCTCCCCTCTGGACACGGGCTCTCCCCAATCATGACTCCCTTCCTGCACACTCCTGGGAATGGGTGGGGGGGAAGGTGCGGGGAAGGCATGTGCTGAGCAGCACCGTGGGTGTCTCTCTCTGGGGCGAAGGAAGAGGATATTTTTTGTACCAGAAGGAAAGAGCAGGGGGCGGGGGCGTTTGTGGAGCCGGGGCGCACACCAGAGAGAGGAACTGAACGCAGCCCAGCGTGAGCCCAGTGCCAGTTGGAGCCGAGACGCCCACACCTGGAGGACCATCTCCAGAACCTACCTTGATGGTGCCGGCCATCACCGCTCCCACATGGAGCTTCCCGCCTAGACCTCCCTGGACGAGGTGAGGTGGTGCATTGGCAAAGGGGGCTGTTTGAGAGAGAGAGAGAGAGTCTGTGTGTGTGTGTCTAATTTTGGAAAGTGAAGTCACAAACTGCCGGGGCTGGTTTCCTCTTGGTGTGAGGTTTTTGGGGTTTTTTTTGGTCATCTTCTTGTTTTAGAGCTAGGGCTGGGGGGCTTTTTGTGCTGCCATTGACGAAGGCAGCGGCACAAGCGGCTCAGGGTGGAGAATCGGGGAGGGGGAAGAGTGCACGGGAGGTCACAGGGATAAGAATCACATTTAGCCCTTGCACGGCAATGGTGGTGCACTCTCGCACTGCCACACCTTCTAGTATCACAACTACTTATCTGTACAACAGCAGCACCTACAGAGACTGGGGCAGAATCAAGGCCCCCATTGGGCCAGGCGCTGCCCAGACACAGCGAGAGACAGGCCCTGCCCCAGAGTTTACAGGCTCCACACCCAAAAAGTGGGAGGAGAAACAGAGGCCCAGTGTCACACAGCAGTGCTGAGAGTAGAACCCAGGAGTCCTGGCTCCTCCTGCTCTAACCACTAGACCCCACTCTGCTCCCAGAGTTGGGGACAGAACCCAGGAGTCCTGGCTCCCAAGAAGGGCAGCAATGGGGTCTAGGGGTTAGAGGAAAGGAAGATGGGTGTCAGGACTCCTAGGTTCCAGTCCCAGCGCTGGGGTTAGAGTGGAGTTTCGTACGTTAGCACAGGTGGGGCTGGGAGCCAGGACTCCTGGGTTCTTCCCATCCCGCACTGAACCATCTTGCACAGCAGGAGGGGGCTGGGCAGGAAGCGGTGATGGGGTGAAAGCTACCAAGAAATGCAAATCCTGGAAGGAGCCTGTGCCAGGAACTGGGTGGTACAGAAACAACGCCCCCTCCACCTCTAACCCCCTTTGCTGGCACTGGATTGGGCCACCTGTGCCCCCAAGTCTACCCCCTGTGAGCCCTGGGGTGCAGGGAAGCGCCATGGTGCTGGGCCCCCCATTGAATTGAAGTTTTCAGTGTCACAGTGACCCCAGGTGTGTGCACAGAATGGGGATGGTGGGTGGATGGATGGATTTCTGCATAAGTTTGTATGTGTTGTTTTCTGTAAAGGTTTTGTGTGTGGGGGAGGTGTTATTATAGCTGTGGGGGTTGTGTTTGTGACTATGCAAGTGTGTGTGTTCATGTGGCTGGATTTGTGCATGTGTTTGCATCTGTTAGCAGTTGTGTTGATGTTGGCTGGATTTGTGCAGGAGTTTGTGTATATTAGCAATTGTGTGTGTGTGTGGCTGGATTCATGCATGTGTTTGTGTATGTTTGCAAGTGTGTGTGTGTGTGTGCTCTGCTGCCCTCTTTCGGTGCAACAATCGTTTCTCCGTATGTCACAGCCCCCATACCGTCGACCCCAGTGGTATTTCCCCATCTTACAAGGGCTGGTTGGCCTGACCCTTCTCCCCTCTGCGGAGTGTGGCGGGGGCTGCAGCTCACCCCCTGTGGGGCAGAAGTGCCAAGGTGCGGGGCGCTGGGTTCCGATGCACCTGGAGAGCAGCTCAGGTGAGGTGGGGCAGGGCGTGTGGTGTCCGTTCTGTGTTGCCTGGTGCTGGGCCATTGCACAATCCCCAGCCACGCCGCACAGCGCACCCCGAGAGGGGGCAGGGGGCCAAGCAGATGATCCAGCACGAGGGGGGAGAGGATGTGTGGTTGGGGGGAGGAAAAGCCTTGGGCTGCACTGGGGGAATGCAGAGCAGGGGTGACGCCCCAGAAACCTGCAGCAAAGGGATGGATAGGTGGGGTGGGTGGATAGAAGAGGCAGCGAGATTAAAATCTAAAAGGGGAGTGTGGGGTCTGGTGGTCAGAGCGGGGGTGGGGGGGAGGGTTGGTGGTCAGAATTCCTGGGTTCTATCTCCAGCCCTGGGAGGGGAGTGGGAGCCAGTGGTTAGGGTGTGTGTCAGGGGGAGAACCAGGACTCCTGGGTTCTCTCCCTGGCTCTGACTTTCTCTTGTGCAATCCCGCGGCAGTTACCCAACTCACCAGCATGTGGGAGCGAGGGGCTGGGGCCGGGTTGCAACATGGCCCAGAGTCCCGTACTGCCCCTTTGTTACCCAACCGGGGCAGGGTGGGGGATGGCCTGGGAGACCCGCTAAGAAAGGTGCTTCCGGTGGGTTTGTCTGTGGGTCACACTGCCCCGGCTGGATAGACCCCTCTAGGTCAGAACCAGTCTCAGCCCGGGTCAGACCCCGGGAGCCCAGCCCCCTCTGTCGCCACGGCTATGTCTATTGGTCTCCTGGAAAGGTCCATTCTCATGGGTAGCTGTCCAGTGGCAGTGAGTTCCACAGGCCTCGGCACACGCTGTGTGGGGCAGGAGGTCCTTGTGTTGGGAGCAGTGGGAGTGAACTGTGTGCGGTTGTGTCTCTGAGCACGATTCTGAATAGTCTGGTGTGTGTGTGTGTGTGTGTGATTGTGAGTGTGGCTGGGGGTGTGATTGTTTCTCTCTTTGGGGGTTGGGCTAGCATGCCCCTCTGGGTGTGTTGTGTGTGAGTGTTTTTGGGATTGTGTGAGTCCCTTTGTGCGTCAATGTGTGTGTGTGTCACTTGCTGCAGGATACAAAATCCTGCAAAGCCACCACACACACAAACACACAGAGCAGGGCTCAGCCCCACCAGCAGGGACACACACGTCTCTCCTGGGCCAGCTTGGACAATTTCCCATCACGACCCGGCACAGTGCTGGTGCCCCCACATGGGGGTGGGCAGTAACCAGGCCAGGGGGAGGGGGAGCAGATGTGCTGGATTCAGAAGGAAGCACTTTGGGAAAATCAGTCAAGGCCCTTAGCAGAGCTGAGACACAGACCCAGTGACCCCTGCACCACCCTGGGAGGGGAGTGGGGTCTAGTGGTCAGAGCAGGGAGGGGGCTGGGCACCAGGACCCCTGGGTTCTATCCCTGGCTCTGGGAGTGGGTGGGGGGTCTAGAGCAGGGGGACTGGGAGCCAGGACTCCTGGGTTCCATAGGGGGGACTGTTTTTTCCTGTGTTTCCCTCCCTAGAGATCCCAGCCCAGCCCCCTAGTGGAGAGTGAGTGGGAGCAGAGGAAGTTGCTCTCCCACTTCAGAAACATGATTCAAACCTCCCCAACCCCCCATTGTCTGTGACATCATGGAACCCCCCCCCCTCAAGGCAGACAGTAGAAGCCCCGCCCACCACAGAAGGGGAAGTCTAATTGCACCCACAACAAGCCCACTCACGGTTGCAAAGAAACCCCACTCAGCCCCCTGCTAGGACAGGATCTGCTGCTCCCACCTCTTTCTTTTCACCATGAGCTGCTCCCTGCCAGGCACCACACCCCATTCACACGCCTTTGGTCAATACGTAGCTCAGTGGCAATCACTGCCCCGAAGTGACTCCGGCGCAGGCACCCACAGCACGAACTCCCCACACCGGATTCTGTCCACACGCAGAGAATTCTCTCCGCCGGGCTCCTTCAGTTCCTCTCGCTGCTCTCCGTCCTGCCGCCGACACTGCTCATCTGCATAACCCCGCCCATGGACACGTGACAACTTCTGTCATTTTGGTCTCAAGTGAATGAGTTGCCTGCGGGGAGTGATCACGTCACCGCACGTCACAGCCCCAGGGCACGTCACAGCCGCCGGGCGGGGATTGTCTGTGAGCCCCGCGCTGGGGGCGGGGCTTCAGGGAGAGACCCAGCCCCATAGACAGACTGGGGCAGGGAGACATTGGGGGAAGGGATGAGGGGAGGGAGAGACCCAGCCCCATAGACCCATAGGGGCAGGAAATGAGGGGAGAAGGGGGGAGGGAGGGATCCAGCCCTATAGACCTGTAGGGGCAGAGGATCTTGGAGTCAGGAGGGGAGAAGGGAGATTGGCAGAGACCCAGCCTGGGGTGGAGGGAGACATGTCGGGGGGTGTGTGTGAAATGTTAGTCCAGGGAAACTGAGTCACTCCCAGGACATGCTGTGTAGGGGGGAGCACAGGGGCAGGGAGAGAGCCCCAGCCCCACAGAGCCCCAGAGGGATATTGGGGGCAGGGGAGGGGATGGAGGAAGGAGAGACCCAGCCCCATAGACCCCTAGAGGCAGCAGGATATGGGGGGGTAGGAGAGGGGATGGCAGAGGAGACACCCATCTCCTTAGACCCCTAGAGGCAGGAAATGAGGGGAGAAGGGGGAGGGAGGGATCCAGCCCTATAGACCTGTAGGGGCAGGGAGATATTGGGGGCAGGAGGGTTGGCAGAGACCCAGCCCGGGGTGCAGGGGCAATGGGGCGGTTTGGAAGGAACTGGGGAGGATAAGAGACACATGGCTGGACAGGGAAACTGACTCACTCTGAATACATGCAGAGCAGGGCAGAGCAGGGCAGGGCGGAGGAAGATCAAGCTGGTCCCAGGGTAATTTCGGGGGGTTCTGATTCCCCACTCAGCCGGGGGGCTCCCCTCTGGGCTGAGGAGCCCTGGGGTGGGGCGGGTACAGGGGCTCTGTGTGTGTGTCAGGCTGGGGGAGCTGCCTGGGCAGAGGGGCTGGAACCAGGGGCGGCTCCAGGCACCAGCACACCAAGCATGTGGTTGGGCGGCAAGCTGCAGGGGGGGGCTCTGCTGGTCACCGCGAGGGCAGCAGGCACCCCAACCCCTCCCCCACTCTACCCCCCTCCCCTCCCCTCCCAGAGCTGGGGGAGAACCCAGGAGTCCTGGCTCCCAGCCCTGCCCCTCCCCCGTATTTCCATATGGTTCCATCCAAGGAGAGAAGGGCGAGTTCGCGTCAGGAGCCGGAGGGGGCGGGGCCGGGCTCTCTGGGGGGCGGGGCGGGGATGAGGAGTTGCGCTGGGGGGAGGTGTCAGGTTGACCCAGGGACCCGCCCTCACCTGGGCTGGAGAGGACGGAGGCGCCCCGGGGCAGGCTGGGAGTTGAAGTTCCTGGCTCATCTCAGAGCGGAGGTGACGGCAGGTTGCTCAGGCAACGCGCCCCCTCCCGGTGCACTCTGGGAAGCGTAGTTCTCTCTCTCTCTCTCACACGCGGCCTCTATTGGAGGAGGGGCTGTAACTCGTCACTTCGCCGCGCCCCTCCCCGCTCCCTGATTGGCGGAGAGAGCGCGGGACAGAGACTCGGCGCGTGGGGGGAGGCCCCGGTTCCCTCGCCCCGAGGCTTTGCTGCCCCCCCCCCCGCACAGGGGCACAGGACAGAGGCAGCGCAGAGTGAAAGGGCTTCACCTCCCCCCCCCGCTGGGCCTGGGGGGGAAGCGGGGGGGGGAGGGCTGAGCTGCCTGGGAGCAGCCCCACAAGCGGCAGCCTGGGGCCGCGGGGCCCCTCAGACCCCCCCAACCTGCCCCTGCCGTGTCCCCCCCCGCTGTGACCCTCCCGCCAGCCCCGCCCCCGGTGTCACCTCCCCCACCCTGTCCGCTCTGCCCGGCCTTTCCCTTCGCCCCAAGTCCTCAGCACCCCCTTCCTCCCCCTCAGTGCCCCGCCCCTAATTGCCTCCAGCCCATTTCCCCATGGCTGGGCCCCACTCTCCCATCCCCCCACTGCCCCAGTCCATCCCCAGGGTGTGAGGTTCCTCATCTCCAATCTCTGCTACCCCTCAACCTGCCGGGTTCCCCTTTTCAGCCACTGTGGGGTCCTCCAACCCCCCCCCCCCCCACCACACAGGGCGCTAAATACCACAATCCCACAATGCCCCTTGGTAACCCCACCCTCCTCTGTCCCTAATCCCCCTAGTCCCTTCCCTGGGGTCCCCCTGGACACCCCAACCCACAGTCCGGCCCCCACATACATCCCAGTCCCTCATTCACACGCTGAGCTAGTCCTTCAGGGGCCCCCACAGCCCCCCAAACTCCTCCATCCATGAGCCCCGTGGGCCTGTGGCCGGGAAGTGGGGGAAGCTCCCACTCTGATGCCCAGAACCCCCCTTATCACCCGCTAGCTCCTGGTATTCTGGCAAGTGTCCAACTTCCCCTTCGCTGTTGGTCCTCAAACCTCCTCCAAGCAATCCCCCACCTCCAGTCCCTTAAGCTGCCAGACCTCCCCTGGAGCCTAACTGGGGGGGGCACCCCACCTGAAAACCCTACGGCACCATGGGAGTGGTAGTGTCCACTGCCTTCATCTCCCACCAGCCAGGACAGGCCTCACAGCACCATGGGAGTGGTCGTGTCTCCTGCTTCCATTTCCTGACAGCCGCTGCCAGGCCCGGCCCAGACTTCCCATTTCTGGTGCGAGTCCGGAAGCAGATGCTGCCATGAGGCGGTGCCGGGAAGGGTGGTGCTGGTGTCAGGAGAAAGCAGGAGGAGTAGGTGGGGTCTGTGCTCCTGCGGGGAGGTGCTGCCCTTGCTGTGAAAAGGCCCCGCCATTAGGGGAGATGTCATCTCCCTGCCCTGCCACGCTCTGCACCAGCCCCTGCTTGTTACGGGAGCAGGGCTGGCTCCAGGCACCAGTGTAGCAAGCAGGTGCTTGGAGCAGCCAATTCAAAGGGGCGGCCCGTCCGGTATCGGGGCAGCACGTCTGGGTCTTTGGCGGAAATTCGGCGGCGGGTCCCTCATTCCCTGTCTTAGTCTTTGAGCTGCTGCCGAATTGCTGCCAAAGAGGAAGGGGGGGAGGACTCGCCGCCGAACTGCCGCGGAAGAAGCAGTGTGGTTGAGCTGCCGCCAAAGAGCCACAGCTTGTCTTTTTTTTTTTTTTTCCCCTCCTGCTTGGGGTGGCAGAAAAGCTGGAGCTGGCCCTGCACAGGAGGAGCAGGCTCCAGTCTGCGGAGCTGCAGCAGGGAACCCTGCAGCAGGGAACCCCGCAGCCCAACGCCTGTCAGGCGCCCCCGTTCTCCATGCCCCTAATCCCTGCTGCCAGGGGCGGCTCTACAAATTTGGCCGCCCCAAGCAGTCATGCGCGGGAGGCGCCCCGGAGCCGCGGGAGCAGCTGGACCTCCCGCAGCTGCGGGCGGTTCGCTGGTCCGGCGGCTCTGGTTGAGCTGCCGCAGTCACGCCTGCGGGAGGTCTAGCCGAGCCGCGCGACCAGCGAACCGTCCGCAGTCATGCCTGCGGGAGGTCCACTGGAGCCGCCGGCCGAGCGTCCCCTCTGCAGTCATGCCTGCGGCAGGTCCGCTGCTCCCGGGGCTCCGGTGGACCTCCCGCAGGCATGACTGCGGCAGGTCCGCCGGCCCAGCCTGCCGCCCCCCCGGGAAAGGGCCGCCCCAGGCGGGTGCTTGCCCCGCTGGGCTCTGGAGCCGGCCCTGCCTGCTGCCCCCCCACCCATCAGTTATAGAACAGGAGGCAACTTAACTTCTGCTCACTGTTCCCGGTGGGACTCTAACAGAGCGCGAACCGGAGCAACTTAGCTTCCATTCGCTGTTCCCTTTATAGACGCACAGTCAGAGCTCTCACAGGCTGGGCAGCAAGGAGCTAATGCCGTTTTTCTCACCCCAGTGGATATTGCAGCCCTTAGTATAGAGGTTTGTTCTTTAAACATGGGGTCAATCTCCTGTGGGGTTGGGCCACAGGAGAGCCCCATGCCCCTTCCTGTGCTTCTAACCCTGCACTGTTCACCCTGCGTCCTCCCCCACGCCCCTAACCCTGTGCCCCCCTCTGGCACCCCTAACCTCTGCACCCCTAACCCTGTGCTCCCCCCTGCACTCCCTTCCGCACCCCGAACCCCGACATCCCCTTCCTCTGGCACCCCTAACCCTGCACCTCCAGGACCCCTACATCCTCACCCCTAAACCTGTGCCCCCCGAACCCTAAACCTGTGACCTCTGGCACCCCTACACCCCCACCCTGCACCCCCCTCCTGCACCCCTAACCCTTGTGCCCCCTCCTGTCCCCCTAATCCCTGCGCCCCCCTCTGGCACCAAACCCCTGAACCCCCTCTGATGCCCCCAACCTCTGCACCCCTAACCCTGTGCTCCCCCCTGCACTCCCTCCTGCACCCCTAAACCCTACATCCCCAACCTCTGGCTCCCCTAACCCTGTGCCCCCAAACCCTAAACCTGTGACCTCTGACACACCTACACCCCCCCCCGGCACCCCCTCCTGTACCCCTCACCCTGCCCCCTTAACCTCTGCACCTCTAACCCTGTGCTCCCCCCACACCCACCAGCACCCCAAACCCCTACATCCCCAACCTCTGGCACCCCTAAACCTGCACCCCCTCCAGAACCCTTACGTCCCTTGCCCCTAACCCTGTGCCCCCAACACCCCTAACCCTGTACCCCCCCGAACCCTAAACCTGTGACCTCTGGCGTCCCTACACCCCTCCTGCACCCCTCACCGTGCCCCCCTAACCGCTGTGCCCCTCCTGTCCCCTAATCCCTGCACCACCCTCTGGCACCAAACCCCTGAACCGCCTCTGGTGCCCCCAAGCTCTGCACCCCAAGCTCTGCACCCTTAACCCTATGCCCCCCTCCAGTGCCCCTAACCCCTGCCTCCTCCTGCACCCATAATCCCTGCACTGTGCCCCCTTTTCCCCGAACCCCCACACCCCCTCCTATGCCCACTTGGGGAAACTGACCTGGATGCACGGAGTAGCTGGCATTGCTGCTCACTCCCCCCGCTGCCCCTGAACACTGCTCCTCCGCACATCGCTAGGGTGCTGTGAGGGGGGAGCAAGGAGCGACATCAGGGCTCCCTGCCTCCAGGTCACCTTCCCCACCTGGGCTGCTGCTCTCTGTCCTCCCCTTATGCAGCCCAAGTGGTGGGGAAGGTGACCTGGAGGCAGGGAGCCCTGATGTCGCTCCTTGCTCCCCCCTCACAGCCCCCTAGGGGGGCACAGAGGAACATTGGGGGGAGCAGTATCCGCGCATCACCGCTCTCTCCCCCTTCTCTTCCCCTCCCTCCCCGCATGTTCCTATGCCGGGAGGGAGCAGGGAGAAATCTGAGCACCACCCCAAGCAGCACTCCCCTGCCAGCCAGGAGCAGTTTCTGACTTTACACCGGCAGCACACACGTCTCTGCTACTGTACAGCACCGCCCTTGACCATGGTACCCCTGGGCAATTCCCTGGTGGCACCCACCCCTAAGGCTGGCCATGGCTATGGGCTTCAGAGGGAGTGAGCAGACCAGGCGGCCATGGAGCGCTCCAGCCCCTGTTTTCCCCTCCCAGCTTCTAGCAATCAGAGGCCAGGGACATGCTGCCATGCTGATGACAGGTACTGCTCGATAACGACCCAAAGTACAGGGGCGGCTCCAGACCCCAGCACGCCAAGAGGAGCTGCGGGGGGGGGGGGGTGTTCTGCTGGTCCCGGGAGGGCGGCAGGCGGCTCCAGTGGACCTCCCACAGGCGTGCCTGTGGAGGGTCCGCTGGTCCCGCGGCTGGGGTGGAGCATCCGCAGGCATGTCTGCTCGAGGTCCACCGGAGCCGCGGGACAGGCGACTGGCAGAGCGCCCCCCGTGGCTTGCCACCGTGCTTGGGGCGGCAAAATGGCTAGAGCCGCCCCTGCAAACGTACATTCATATTCCTCATCTGAGTCAGATGCCACCAACCGAAGATTGATTTTCCTGTCTAGTGGTTCAGGTTCTGTAGTATCTGCATCAGAGTGTTGCTCTTTGAGGACTTCTGACAACATGTTTCACACCTCGTCCCTCTTGGATTTTGGAAGGCTCTTCAGATTCTTAAACCTTGGGTTGAGCGCTGTAGCTATCTCTAGAAATCTCACGTTATACCTTCTTTGTGTTTTGTCAAATTTGCAGTGAAAGTGTTCTTAAAGTGAACAACATGTATCATCACCCAAGACTGCCATAAAATGAAATATATGGCAGAATGCGGATAAAATCATGGAGCAGGAGACATACAGTTCTTCATCAAGGTCTTCAGTCACAAATTAACACATTATTTTTTTAACGAGCGTTATCAGCATGGAAGCATGTCCTCTGGAATGGTGGTTGAAGTATGAAGGCATATGGATGTGAGCATAACTGGCACATTAATACCTTGCAACACTGGCTACAAAAGTGCCATGAGAGAGCCTGTTCTCACTTTTAGGTGACGTATATAAGACACGGGCAGCATTATCTCCAGTAAATGTAAAGAAACTTGTTTGTCTTAGCGATTGGCTGAACAAGAAGTAGGACTGACTGGACTCTAAAGTTTTACATTGTTTTCTTTTTGAGTGCACTTCTGCAACAGCAACAACAAAATCTACATATGCAAGTTGCACTTTAATGATAAAGAGATTGCACTACAGTACTTTATATTTCACAGTGTAAATATTTGTAATAAAACTATATATAGTGAGCACTGTACACTTCGTATTCTATGTTGTAATTGAAATCAATATATTTGAAAATGTAAAAAAATATAATAAATTTAAATTGGTATTCTATTGTTTAATGGTGTGATTAAAACTTAGATTAATCATGATTTTTTAAAGTTAATTGCGTAAATTAACTGCAATTAATTGACAGCCCTAGATTTGAATTTTTCTGTCACATGCAGGACAAGCTAGAATATCTGTGTGCAGGGAAACAGCCTGGGGGGAATTGTGCTGTGAAATTATTTCCTGTTCTGACATGTCCCCAGTTGCCCTTTTTGTCCTAACAGGCTGCAGCACAACATCCATGTTTTGCTCCAGCTCATTCCGTCCTTCCAGGGGCCGGGGAAGGGAAATGGCTGCAGTGGAGCCAGGTGAGGGAGGGATTATCAGGGAGTTGCTGGTGGGTTCCCTTTGCGGGGAGAAAGGGCAGCAAATACATAGGGGGTGGGAACTTCCAGGAAGGTTGGGCTGGGTGGGAGAGGGCAGGAAATCCCCAGGGTGGGGGAAGGGTGGAGGACGGGGTGTGACAAACCTGCTGGGATTTGTTTACTATGAAGCTCCAGCATTTCTCAAATGTGGCCACCAGGGGCTTTAATTGTGGCCACAGCCTCCTGGGCTGTAATTGAGGGGGAGTCGGGGGCAGCAAAGCAGCGGCTCTTCCCCCGGGCTGCCTGCAGGGGCTGGTCCCTACCCCCTTCCCGAGTCATAAACACTGCAGGAGCAGGCAACCAGCGGGAGTACCCCACCTTCCCACGTGCGGTGGGGCTCAGGCTTCAGGCTTCTGCTCTGGGATGGTGGGCGACAGGCTCAGTCAAGATACATGGAGCGTAGGCTGGGTGGGGAGAAGTCTATGTAACTCATCCAGTTATTGATATACATATGACCTCGAATATTGCCAATCTGTGCTCCCCCCCACCACACACACACACACACTCTCACTGCCCCCCCAAGCAACCATCTCCCAAACAGCCCCTCAGTCCGGAAAGCATTCATCCCTCATATTGTTGAAAAGACTCACAGCAAATAGAAGAATCTCAGTTTTTAAAACAACCCTCTAGCAAGACAGAGAAACTCACATCTGTAGACTCAGAAAACACTCCCAAGAAATTTTAACAATATGTTGTCATAAAGAAACCAAAGTGCTAAAGAGACCTGATTTTTCAACTACTTTAAAAAAATATTCTCAAATCAGTATCTTTACAGTGAAACTTTTTCTGCTTTTCTAACCAGACAATTCTCTTCTGAAGGAAAAACACTGGTTCTGGAGACACTGCAATACCAGGTCAATGCATGGGGTAGACAGAGCAAGCTCCTATTCCATCCCCTTGTTTCAAAAATCAATTTAATATACAGTCCTCAAATAAAGGATCTATCAGATATTTAAACTGATAAGAAGAGATTTAAAGTTTATTAGATAATATTTAAAAATAAACAATATAAAGTGTTTGAGGCATCAATTATTGTGTCATTGGGGGATAACATACAGGTTGTAGGGGGATGTTAGCATTTTGATATTGGACAGCATAAGCAGTTTCAATACACAGTCTGTTATGTCCCCAATGCAGGGTATACAGTAGGTAACTACACTATGCTTGATCTTAGCTCTAAGAAGCAAGTCTTGAATGCTAGGCAGCCGTTCTTCCCCCACTGCTTTCTACTTCAGCACGAGGAGCTCCCAGACACACACCAAACACCATTCACAACACTTTGATAACTAGGTAACTCGAAGTGATGATCACTTCCCCGAAATGACTCCACTGGAAGAATTCAAAGCAAGAGCCCTTAACACACAATTCTGTTCAAAGACAGAGAAGTCTTTCAGCCTCCTTCCTCTTGCTGGTTTCCCTGTATGCTCCTAATTTGCATAAACCCACCCACTGACCTGTAACTAACAGGCCAAAGAAAGTCTATGCAAGTGCTCTTTTCTGCTCCTTCTCAAACGTACAGTCATCAGGCACACATAAGATAGTTTTGCTCCATACCAGTCCAGTTTCTTGTCCAACCACTGCACACACATGGTATAACCCTACCCTGACCTGATTCCCGACTTTTGCGCTCAATACAGGAAAACGAGAATTGAGAGAGAAGCTGTGCAGGGAAGTCTTCCTCAACTTGCACTCCACTCCCCAAGGGCCTTGCGGGCTCTTCTGTGGACTTCAGGTTCCATTTGATTGCCAAGGTTTATGGTCTTATTAATTAGCCATCTCCTAATGCAAGGATGCTACATGACAGACTAAAGATCGATTTTCCAAAAGAGCTGAGAAACAGAACTAAAGCTGAGCACGAGGTGTTACATTTCCATGAGCATCCAGAATCTGACTGTGCCCTGGCAAGTTCAATGCTTCCGAAAGAAATCAGAAAATAAGGAGCCCGTCAGGTCCTCCTGCTAGCACCCAGATCTAGTCAATCTGCTGGGAAATAAGGAAAAGGCGATGAATAAAGAAGTCAGGAAATAACAAGGAAATGAAGAGGTTTCTGTCCAATTTACCATCTTCTCAGCTACCAATCAAAGTTAAAGACCTAAAGTCGACCTATCGGCATAAGTACAGGTGGTTGGATGGAAATTAAAAGGAGCTGCTGTGGCAAGTGTTAGGAGCCTGCAAGCAGCATGCAGACGGTTTAAAAACGCCGCAATTAGAGGCTGCGACAAAGTTCCTCCTCTACCTTGGTGGGTAAACACAGAGCATTATCACAAAGATCGAAAAGGAATGTGTCCTAGAGTCATAAGCAGGAAAAATCCCATGACATTCAGCACAGACCAGAAGGAGAGCAGGGAAACCAGCCAGGGGAGAAAGTGGGTAAATGTATTTCCTGTCAGGAAACTCAGAAGGACCTCAAGGAAACCACAACACAACAGGAAATCCTCAGCAGAAAGAGAAAAAATACATGCAGTGAGTTTGGGGAAAACGTATGTGATTACTCCATCCTTATAAAGCATCACAGAATCCACACAGGGAAGAGGCCCTATGAATGCAGTGAGTGTGGGAAAACCTTCAATCGCAGCTCAAACCTTCTTACCCATCAGAGAATCCACACAGGGGAGAGGCCCTATGAATGCCGTGAGTGTGGAAAATGCTTCACTAGCAGCTCAGGCCTTTATCAACATCAGAGAATCCACACAGGGGAGAGGCCCTATGAATGCAGTGAGTGTGGGAAAAGCTTCACTAGCAGTTCAGACCTTTCTAAACATCAGAGAATCCACACAGGGGAGAGGCCCTATGAATGCAGTGAGTGTGGGAAAACCTTCAGTCGCAGCTCAAACCTTCTTACCCATCAGAGAATCCACACAGGGGAGAGGCCCTATGAATGCAGTGAGTGTGGGAAAACCTTCCGTCGCAGCTCAAACCTTCTTACCCATCAGAGAATCCACACAGGGAAGAGGCCCTATGAATGCAGTGAGTGTGGGAAAACCTTCAGTCGCAGCTCAAACCTTCTTACCCATCAGAGAATCCACACAGGGAAGAGGCCCTATGAATGCAGTGAGTGTGGGAAAACCTTCTGTGGGCACTTAGGCCATGTTAGTCATCAGAGAATCTGCAAGGGAGAACAACATAAACACCTCTAGGGCTATCAATACTTTTTTTTCTTTAATAATTTTCCTGATTGCCCCATAGTAACTTTTAAAGCTGTTTGAACTGTTTGCAGCATGGTTATCCCTCAGTTTGACCAGAGGAGTGGCCCATTTTTGCCTTTTGCAGTTTGCCCTGTTTTGAGGTGGACCCATTTGTCCTTTCTATCAACTCCATTCTCCCATGAGTAATTCTAGTGTGCCCTTCCTATCAGGAACCAGGGAGCATCACATTTATACTATTCTTCCTATTTCAAAATTATTGTTAGTCACCAGTGATACAGATTGTATCATTGCCAGTTGTTCTCACGTTGCTCTGGGTTGTCCTGAAGAGCAGATATAATGGGAATTTTTCAAATTATAGTTAAATGAAGAGGAGCAGGGGCAGGAAAAAAAAGTGTAATTTCAGCCTCTGTGACACTGGAAGGAAATGGGGAGACGCAGAGATTCCCTCCTTCCCCATCACTGCAGAACTGTTACCTTTTGTCTGAGCCATGCAGAGGTTATCATCATCACATTCTATCCATCCACTTCTCAAAGTGTCCTGTGAGGAACAGTTCTCAGCTGTCTGTGCTTGGAGATGATGCTTTGACTTCTTTAATCTTATATCAGAGTCACTCTGACTGGAGATGAAAGTGTCAGAGATCTGGAAGGGGAATTCAAATGGATCCCAAACACAGTGTGATCATTGGGAGTTTAAATCCCAGGTTCCATCTATTGGTAAAGCCACTTCTGGCAAGGTGAGTGGTTTTGTCCCCCATTATAGCAATGCTCGGATACTAAAAATTTTGTAAATAAACATAACTGGCTATTGAGACAGTGCTGAGTGAAGTATGTTTGAATGGATCAGAGGAGAATGCGATGGGAGAATCTCTTGTCCTGATTCTGAATAATCAGATGTAACCTGCTCTGGAATTTCACTTCACACTTTCATTGCCATGTATTCTAGCTCTCTGTGATGTGGGTTTCTATCTTTCCTGAAGGCTGTTTGGTCACTCAGTTGGATATTAGTTCAGTTTGATAGGATGTAGCTCAGATTTATTGGAGAATTTAAGACAAATGACTATTTGCTAAAGTCATCATTTCTCACTTCAGCTTTGCTTTTTCCCCCATCCCTGCATGATGTCATGGAGAAGGTTGAGGTGCAGTTCTGTCTGCATTAGAGAACTCTCCAATTTACTGGACAGGATAACAAAGAAACAGCAGTGATTTAAAATCTCTACTCAGAAATGGTGAACAACAGCGAAACCCCAACTAACTGAAGGAAGTGCATATGATCACTGTGTAGTTCAATTGTTTAAGTCAATATTGTCCCAGATGATCTGGGGAGAAAATTCCATGCTAAGTGATTTTTGAACTAGGCACAATGCCCATGTATTTGGTTCCAAAGCCTTTGTAACCCAGGCCCTACAGAAGATCTTTCCTAGCTAATCTTATTGTATCGGAGATGCTGCCCTTCATGATGCAGATGTTGAGGAAATAGAAGTGGAGTTTTGTTGAATTTATCCTTTGTAGGTGCTAAAAATGTATATCGAATCAAATCAGTTTTGGAAATCTAATAGCTGCAGAAAAATAACTATTTTTGAATAGAAACTCCAGCTCTGGTCACTAATGAAGATTGTGATCCAGCCCTTTATCCAGTCCCTTGCCTGGAACTGTGCCACCAAATTAAAGAAAAGCTTGGCATGTTTTGGTAAGCCTCACTAACACTGCTGAGATTTGGAGTGGTTTTGTAAAGGATTCTACTTCGGATAAGTGTAAATTTACCCTACCCAAGGCCAAGGATTTGGAAAGAGCTGGGGCTGAAAGAGTCCACACCCAGTTCTTGGTTTCCACTCCAGTAAAGGAAGCTATGGTGACCAATGACCCAAGGAAAATTGTTTGTACAACTCCATTTCCTAGTTCAGTGTCACTGATTACAGTTCCAAAGGACACCAGGTTACATTGAGAACAATCATCCTTCACCATTTGGATCCAAAGAGAGAGAGCTTCAAAGGACATTCCTTCCCCGTGGATCCCAAACTGGCTGCCTGATTGGGTAACAAGGACTTCAAGGCTGTAGAAATGATGGTAACCAATGAGGCAATGAATGTATCAGGCTCCAATTTCAGACTTCCGGATACTCGCATGTTGAGTTCTGATTCTATGGTTTTGTGTCTGATGCTCTGGCTACACAATAAAGCTGATGTTGGTGCAGCTGCACCAATGTAGCTGCGCTGCTGTAGCGCTGCTATTACAGATGCTTTCAGCCAATGGGAGAGATTTCTCCTATCGGACTTGATTAGTCCAACCCTCGCAAGCGGCAGTGGCTCTTTTGGCAGGAGAAGTTCTGCTGCTGATGTATCGCTATCTACACAGGGGGTTAGGGCTGTGTAACTACATTGCTCAGTGGTGTGGATTTTTCACACATCGGAGTAATATAGTTAACCAATAAATGTCTTTAGTGCAGACCAGACAGTTCTCTCTTGTGTTTTATGCATTTACATCACTTCTCCTCTATCTTCTCTCACTTTGAAAGATTAAAAGTGTGACACGAGAGGCATTTTTCCTCATGATGCAAAGATTCCCACATAGGAGACCCCTTACACCAACACATACTGCAGAAGATCCTGAGGTATCTGAACTCACAGAAGTGGTTGGGACAAACCACATCTTGAGCCAAGGTTCAGTTGTTGGCAATGGGCATTAGAAGAAAACTAACATATATGATAAGAATTTGTGATCTTTGAATATGTTTTTATCATCTATTAAAATGAGATTATTGGTGAAGTTATTGGTTAAAGAAGAAGAGACTAAATGTGTGATAATCTGAAGTATTTTGGAAAACTGAAAGTTGTTTTTGTTTTGTTTTGTTTTGTTAGTCGTACAGGAAATGGTGGCTAATCTTGAATAGTTAATTTGATTTAATTTACCCCCTGTAGTATAAAGAGTTCTGGTAGAAAACCTCACTCCAAAGGTTGGGGTGGGAGAATGTGTGTGAGAAAGTGTGTATAAGGCCTGGTCTACACTAGGACTTTAATTCGAATTTATCAGCGTTAATTCGAACTAACCGCTCAACCGTCCACACCAGGAAGCCATTTAATTCGAACTAGAGGGCTCTTTAGTTCGAATTTGGTACTCCACCCCGGCAGGTGGAGTAACGCTAAATTCGCACTTGCTAGCTCGAATTAGGCTTGGTGTGGATGCTAATCGAACTTAGCAGCTCCGGGAGCTATCCCACAGTGCACCACTCTGTTGACGCTCTGGACAGCAGTCCGAGCTTGGATTCTCTGGCCAGCCACACAGGAAATGACCCGCGAAAATTTGAATTCATTTTCCTGTCTGGGCGGTTTGAATCTGACGTTCTGGTTGCACATCGGGGCGAGCTCCGCAGCACCTGCAACGATGCAGAGCTCTCCAGCAGAGGAGTCCGGGCAATCCCAGAATAGAAAGAGGTCCCCAGCATGGAGTGACCGGGAAGTCCAGGATCTGATCGCTGTGTGGGGCGAGGAGTCTGTGCTCTCGGAGCTGCGCTCCAACAAGCGGAACGCGAAGACGTTCGAGAAGGTTTCTAAAGCCATGAAAGACAAAGGATACAGCCGGGATGCGATACAGTGCCGCGTGAAAGTGAAGGACCTAAGACAAGGGTATCAAAAAGTCAGAGCGGCAAACGGACGCTCCGGAGCCCAGCCCCAGACATGCCGCTTCTACGAGGCACTGCATGCCATTCTAGGTGGCTCTGCCACCAGTGCCCCACCAGTGACGGTGGACTCCGAGGACGGAATAGTGTACCGGGACAGTTCCCCCTCCCTGTTCGCCGATGGGGAAGATGAGGAAGGGTCTTTAGAGGACGGCGCAGGCGACATCGAACCCACTCCCGCTTTCCCTGACAGCCAGGATCTCTTCATCACCCTCACAGAGATCCCCTACCAACTGTCCCTGCCCGTTAACCAGGACTCGGAATCAGGGGAAGGATCAGGCGGTAAGTGCAACACACGTATAAACATTTATTTTTTATAACATTGTTATAGAAAAAATAGAAACAGTATTTACAAAATTCTAAATATTAAACTATAATATATATTAAATTATATGAAGAGAAGGTCCACACAAATGGGGATAGAAAAATAGTCCTCTAGCGACATTTCTACGAAGGTGTCATTCAGTTCCTCGCAAAGCCTCCGCATGAGGTTCGTTGGAAGAGGTCGCTTGTTGGGCGCTCCGTGGAAGCAGACTCTTCCACGCCAGGACATCCGAATATAGAGTGGAACCATCGCCTCTACTAGCATTGCTGCATATGGTCCTGGTCTGTGCAGTGCGTCCCGTAACATGCGGTCTTTCTGGGCACGAGTGACCCGCCTCAGGGTGATCTCGGTCTGCAAATACTGCATCTAAGTAGGGCAATTAGTGTAGTGTTACTATTGTTAATGGTTTACAATTAGGTTGCATAACAATGACCCTCGCCTAACAGCCACGTGCGAGAGGCCACAGAGAACAAGCATGCATTGATCGCTCCGTGCGCTGGCGGGAGGGGCTGCAAAAGGATTATCCTTTCTGCATTGCACATTGCCTTTAGCAGGAGATCACAGCTAACCAGTAACTGATAAGCAGTATGTACTGTAAGGCTTACCAGGACTTTGTGCAAGAGGATGCAGCTATCTTTCCTCGCTTGTGCGCTCTCCAGTGCAATGGCGCCGCCAATGAGAGCGTATTCCGAAATCTCGGACTAGTTCTGAGATCTCCTGAGACTTGGTTCCCTCTTTGGTCTTGTTCACTGAAACTGACTAGACTGTGTTTACTGTTGGCAAACATGTATGTGTTCAAGGAAATCACCTACTTTTTCACATCACACAGCTTCGGCTCCTTCCCGGACTGCCCCGCCATCCCCCTCGCAGAGGCTGGCTTGGATTAGACGCCGAAAGAAAAAGACAAGGGACGACATGTTCCAGGAACTGATGGCCAGCTCCAGAGCGGAGGCGGCAGAGCAGAGACAGTCGAGGGAGAGCCTGTGTCAGCAGCATCGCACACACCTGGAACGGGAGGATAGGTGGCGGCAGGAAGACCAGCAGGCGACTCAAACGCTGCTTGGTCTAATGAGGGAGCAAACGGAGACGCTCCGGCGCCTTGTAGATGTTCTTCAAGACCGCAGTCAGGAGGAGAGAGCCCCCCTGCAGTGCATCTGCAACCGCCCTCCAACGCCAAGAAGTCCTGTCCCCCCCTCACCCAAAGTGACAAGACGGAGGGGCGGTAGGGGCCGTGAGAACTGTCCCTGCACCGCAGCACACCGATAATGTTAGAGACAACTGTCGCGCTGTAAATTTGTACAAGCTCTTTCTTTACAGCATCAACCAGTCCCAACTCCAAGTTCAAACCCCCCACTGTGTATTACATTATTAAAAGCGCTTTGGTGTTACTGACTGTTTCCGTCACGTTTCTGGTGTCAGAAGACTTTCTGTTGTTCTGTGGGGGGGGGGGGAATTGTAATGTCACTGCATAGCCCACAGTGCCATGCTACAGACTTGGCTGCAGGGTCAACTGCAGGGCACACACAGACTGCAGTCACTAGGCACCAGGGATAGTCTGTGTGGTGTATGCTGCCCCGGGTCTTTCCTTGATGTGTATGCTTGTGCAGGGTCCTGGTGCCTGACATCCCCGAATGTAAAGGCAGGCTTCCCTTCACATGCATTTGGACCGTAGTCACGATCCTCCCCGGTGCCCCGAGCCCCAAAAAGAGACCTCATCCAGGGCAGATACTCACCCTTCCCCACACCCTCACCCCTTCCAACGCCCAAACCCACAGCCGTCATGGTAACCCCTATCCAAGGACGGCACCCTCGCCCTTCCTGCAAACCCACCCATCAGTGCACACCTTAACCAGCACAGAATGCTTCCATGTTTCAACGAATAAACAGAAATGCAAAGTCAACGAAAGATTTATTATTAATTACTAAAACATGTCCTTAGTTTTAAAACGTCCTTGGGAAGTGGGGAAAACTTGGTTTATGATCAGGCTCTCTTAAAATCAAGTGGACAGTCACAGGTTACCCTGCTCTGCGAAACTCGCTTTCAAAGCCTCCCTGATGCATATCGCTTCCCGCTGGGATATTCTCTCAGCACGGGTGTCTGGCTGATCGTAAACAGCAGCCAGGCGATTTGCCTCAACCTCCCAAGTGGCCAAAAAGGTCTCGCCCTTGCTCTCACAGAGATTGTGGAGCACACAGCAAGCAGCAATAACTACGGGGATATTCTTTTCGCTGATGTCCGAGCGAGTCAGTAAGGTCCGCCATCTTTGAGACGTCCGAAAGCACACTCCACCACCATTCTGCACTTGCTCAGCCGGTAGTTGAAGAGTTCCTTTTCAGTGTCCAAGGCGCCTGTATAGGGCTTCATGAGCCAGGGCATTAGCGGGTAGGCCGGGTCCCCGAGGATCACTGTAGGCATCTGCACATCCCCAACCGTTATTTTGTGGTCCGGGAAGAAAGTGCCTGCCTGGAGGCGTCTAAACAGACCAGAGTTCCTGAACACACGCGCGGCGTCATGAACCTTGCCCGCCCACCCGACGTTGATGTTGGTAAAACGTCCCCTATGGTCCACCAAAGCTTGCAGCACCATTGAAAAGTAGCCCTTTCGGTTAATGTACTCGCTGGCCTGGTGGGCTGGTGCCAGGATAGGGATGTGAGTCCCATCTATAGCCCCACCGCAGTTTGGGAATCCCATCGCGGCGAAGCCATCTATGATGGCCTGGACATTTCCGACAGTCACTACCTTTGAGAGCAGTTGCTCAACGATTGCGTGGGCTACTTGAATGACAGCAATCCCCACGGTAGATTTGCCCACGCCAAAGTGGTTCGCTACTGACCGGTAGCTGTCTGGCGTGGCAAGTTTCCAGAGGGCTATGGCCACTCGCTTCTGCACAGTCAGGGCTGCTCGCATCCTTGTGTCCTGGCGCTTCAGGGCAGGGGACAGCAAGTCACACAGTTCAAGGAAAGTGCCCTTACGCATCCTGAAGTTTCGCAGCCACTCTGTGTCATCCCAGACCTGCAGCACTATGCGGTCCCACCAGTCTGTGCTTGTTTCCCGGCCCAGAATCGCCGTTCCACACCATGAACTTGACCCATTGCCACCATGATCTCCACTGCCCGGCGTACCCTGCTTTGTGAGAGGTCTGCGCCACTCTCCTCACCGTGCTGCCGGAGCCTCCTCGCCCGGTTTCTCAGCATCTGACTGTGGAAGAGGTGGACGATAATGTGCGAGGAGTTGACAATGGCCATAAGTGCAGCGATGATCGCAGCGGGCTCCATGCTCGCAGTGCTGTGGCGTCCACGCTGTAACCGACCAGAGAAGGGCGCGAACAGATTTCCCGCCGGCGCTTTCAAGGAAGACAGGGAGGGCGGGATTGACGGTTCAATGACGACACATTTTTCCCCCCAGCATGCATTGGGGGGAAATCCCACAATTCAAATGGGCAGCGGGGAGTGCGGGAACTGTGGGATAGGTTCCCACAGTGCACCGCTTCCAAAGTCGAAGCTGGCCCTGTGAATGTGGACTAAGAAGTTCGAATTTGTGTATTTAGTATGGATACACAAATTCGACTTATTAAGGTCGAATCCACAAATTCGACTTAAGTAGATTCGAAATAGTCCTGTAGTGTAGAGAATATTGGCCCAGTATAGATTTTAGTATTTTGTGTTTTCAAATAGAATTTATTTTGCTTAGTTTCAAAGTCTATTTCTATTCAAAGGAAAGCTACTTGAGGAGATAAGTTGTATAAGTTTTTACCCACTTAGACTGTAAGGGTCACTGTCTTCCCCACTTCTCTAATTTGCAAAGGAAAGGCCTGACATCTGTCACAGGATGTGTCCAGCAGGTAGGACAGCTGCACTCATCAACCATCAATATAAAGAAAGACTGAAATCCATTGCCTTTCAGGTCAATAAGCCAGCTAACGGCTGGTCGATGTAGAAAAGCTGTGTTGGCAGAGCCACATCTCTCAGGGGTGTGAAAAGTCCTCTCCACTGAGAGAAGTAGTTAATGTGACCTGAGCCCCAGTGTAGGCAGTGTTAGGTTGTCAGAAGAATATTTCCATTGTTTGAAGTGTAGACACAGCCTTAACTTCAATTCCAATTTTGACCCATCTCCCTATATGTGAGAGAGTTACTCGTATGGAGGGCTGAGCCAGCTGTCTGCTCACCTGGTTCCTCAACTGTAGCTACAGCTCTTAGTGCCCATGAATGCAAAGACTGAGAGAAATGGAGAGTTCCAGCCATTGTCATTTTAGTATCTTATTGTTCCTCTCTCTGTTTTTTGTGCTGGCCTTTCTGTTCTATCAGGGGGTGACTGTATAGCTCAGTGCATCTGTGACAAAAGCTCATTGGTGCCAATTGGCAAAGGGGTCACTGTTCTTCACAAGCAACTCCTGTCTCAGACCTGACAAACTCCTCACAGCTAATACACTGCTTTTATGATAGTTATCCAGGAAGCATAGCAGTGAGATCTCTACTGAAAGCTTGTAAATTATTGATACTCCTACTCACTGCGAGAGGTGTGTCCAAGTCATGGTTAAGGAGTAATGTAAGTACATGGAAAATTATGCCCATATGGTATTGTTGTGAAAGTGAGTCACCCCAATCATAGGTCGTGGTGGGGACGGCCCAATCCAGTGGGAGGGAATTGGCACCTCTCCCTTGCTAGCCAGTTATGTGATGTATATTGCTCCATTGTCAGCCTTTGCACCAACCCAGAAAAGCCAATGGAAAACCGTCAAAGACAAATTATAGACACCAAAACCCTGTGGAAGTGACAAGGACAATATGAGAATGAGGAGATCGTCCTTTCTGTGAATAAAGACAAAAGACTGATTCAGTTCATAACAGGGTGGAGAAAAACACTCTGGGTCCATTCACCAAGGAGATTCCTAATGACCAGTGGTGCTTCATGAAAGGCAGGGCCGTGGCTCCTAGGGACTAGCAATCAGTGAAATTGACTGAAGTGTGAGGTGAGACTTTATTTAGATAGGAAAGGTAACTATTAAAAAGTGTAGGTTACATTTTCTGATTTTGTTTAGTTGGTAACAGTTGGTTTCCATCACTCACATTTGTTTGTTTAAATCTCTATCGGTTGTTAAATAAATTTCTGCTTGTTTGATAACTATACTCAAGTGCGGTGTGAGATACAGTAGCAGTGGTCCACAGTAAAACTAGTAACCTGGGATATACCATTGCTTTGGGCAGAGAGAATCTGGGATTTCTGAGTATCTGGTGATCCGGGCTGGACCCCAGAGGGGGACACATTGAAGGAACTCAGGGGTTAGGGTGGCTGCTGTAGCTCAGAGGAGGGTCCTTGAGTGCCTGATGGGCTGGGTGAGTTTGGTCACTAACATCCAGCTGCCACATGCAAAACTCTGTCTTCCTAGTGGAAGGTGGCAACAAGGAAACTCACAGCCCTCAGCTCCCTGAGAAGAGTCACAACGTGTCTCTATGTTGGTTCACCTCTATGTTGGTTCACCTGTAAAACTCTGCCATATGAAATCATGGAACATGTGCTCTTCTCTCTGTGAAAGCATGTAAAGAATCCAGGCGCTGGAGGGTTGGGTTTGGGTCCAGAGTGACCTAGACAAATTGGAGGATTGGGCCAAAAGAAATCTGAGGAGTTTCAACAAGGAGAAGTGCAGAGTCCTGCACTTAAGAAGGAAGAATCCCCTGCACTGCTACAGCCTGGGGACCGACTGGCTAAGCAGCAGTTCTTCAGAAAAGGACCTGGGGATTACAGTGGATGAGAAGCTGGCTATGAGTCAACAGTCCCCTTGTTGCCAAGAAGGCTAACAGCAGATTGGGCTGCGTTAGTAGAAGCATTGCCAGCAGATTGAGGGAAGTGTGTTCATTTCAAACCTGCAGCTTATTCATTTCATTTGGTGACCCCTCCTAGTTCTTGTGTTATGAGAAGGAGTAAATAATACTCCCTTCCTTGGTCCTTTGAAAGATATTATGTGACCCCCTCCCCCTTGTGTCTCATGTCCTGGGACCAACATGGATACACCACCACCGCAAACCACAAGGTTCAAAGTCAATGCACATGGGAGAAGCATCTTGTGTTTCATTCCTTATGTCCTAGTCCCATCGTGTGGCCATTTCCTTTTCTTCCTTTCTGTTAAAAGCTTTGGTGTTTTGCACAGAAACATTATTTCCCCAGGAGAGACCCAGGAGTGAGGGCTGCATTCCTGTACCAAACAGTCACTGGAAGGGGGCAGACAAAGGCCTTTAGGACGAGGCGTCCGTCACTGTCAAAAAATCATCTCCCTCCTGTGGTTCCGTGGGCAGCAGGAGCAGCCGCAGCTCGGTGGCCCCTGGCAGCAGCACTCCTGGGGTGGCCGGAGCAGCAGCAGGCCCCCTGGGGCTCCCCTCCCCAGGGCAGCAGCTGGAGTGGCAGCAAGTTCGAAGGGCTTCTCCCCTGGTAGCTGGTGCTCATTATCCATCAAGTATATCAAAACCCTTCCACCTGCAAGTGGATTTAGCCCAGGACCCTCAGAGTCAGCAGCTCTTACACCCCCCACTGAGCATTCTGGTCAGGTGTCCTAGCGCCGGAAGCCTCCTGTTTAGATCCTAAAATAGCATTTTTGCACCGGGGGGGGGGCTGAAATTTTGGACTGGACATTGTAGCTCCACCGTTATTTTATTGAATTGCCTCAAAACAGCAAGTCAATAAAGTCTCCTAAGGGCCAGGCTCTCTGCCATGGAAACAGTTGCCCCTGCTCTCCAGGAGTCTGTGTGTTCCACCCAGCAACGTACAAACCTCTGCACTGAAGGGGGGTCAGACAGTGACGGTAACACAAATCTTCTGACTATTAACCCAAGTCCCTTCCTTCCTTTAACTCAGGACGTGCCAGTCAAC
The DNA here is from genome assembly GCF_016161935.1 of Mauremys reevesii. Classification (NCBI taxonomy): domain Eukaryota; kingdom Metazoa; phylum Chordata; order Testudines; family Geoemydidae; genus Mauremys; species Mauremys reevesii. The sequence continues at coordinate 7,660,037 of NC_052639.1, forward strand.
TGTTAGCCATGGTATTATCTTCATCTTAAAATACCTCTCCGGACATTGAACAGAGGAAGTGAAACCCCCTCCCCCGAATGGCTCCCTGTTGAGGCGTTGTACCGTACCTGCCCCTGGACACTGTCTGGTTTTATATCCTTAGAGCTTTTTCTCTTCAAACCCCTTATCCCAGTCTATGGGCCACCTCCACATTTCAGAGTTTAGAATTTACTCTCCTCACCCTGGTATGGCACTTTCCATGTGAATTAGACAAAGTGAGTGGGGGAAGCTCCATGGCTAATGAAAACCGATGCTTTGGGTGAGGCCTGAACTCATAACCCCAACAGTGCGCCCGCCTCACTAGCCAGGTGTGCCCCTGTAGGTGCTTCATAAACAAGCTTGGGAAGTGTAGGGTAGTTACCTGTGTCTGTGATTAACCACTTTGGTGACCTAACTGAGAGGCTGATGGTTCAAACCCAGGTGAAGATAGAAGTAGGTGTTTTTTTTAGTGATGAGACTCCAGTACATTTTAACAGGCAGTAAACCGCCTCAATGCTGGTCTAGCCTCATTGGGCAAGCATAAGTGGTACTTTTGGCAGATGCTTTGGTGGTATAGTGGGGCGCATAGCTGCCTTTCAAGCAGTTGACCTGGGTTGGATTCCCAGCCAAGGCAGTGATGTGATCTTTTCTCTGCTGGGAATGGGTTTAATTTCAGTCACATTGTATCAGTTTATCAATGAAACGAGAGAATCAATGTCCTGCAGGTCATTAAACACCCAGTGGAGGAAGAAAGGGGCAGGACTGTACAATGAGCTGTTGGAGTTATCTGGTATTACAATGTTTGCTTTATTTTTTATTTTTTTCCCTTTACTTCCCTCTCCCTTTTAGACTCAAAGCCCTTAAGGTCAGAAGGGACCAGTGTGATCATCTAGTCCGACCTGCTGCACCTTGCAGGCCCAAAGACCCCACCCACCCACTCCTGTAATAGACCAGGGAGGGGAGGCAGCTCTGTGCTCTGCCCCTACCCCAGGCAGCACATGGGGCCCTCTGCTCCCCTCCCCCCATGGGTGTGCAGAGATGTGCCAGCAGCACTGAGGTGGCTCCCTGCCCACTCTGCCTCCGTCCCTCCGTGCCGCTTCCAGAAATGACCGGCATGTCCCAGCATCCCCGGGGCGGGGGGAGTGTCTCCATTCACTGCCCCTGCCCTGATTACCAACTCCACAGCGCCCATTGGCCAGGAACTGCAGCCAATGGGAGCTCTGGGGGCGGCACCTGCAGGCAGTGGCACACGGAGACCCCTGGCCCCGCCCACCTAGGAGCTGCTGCCGGAGGGTTGTGTGTACCAGTCACTTTGGGAGCTGCAGTGCCCGGGGTAAGCGCCACCCCTCCTGCACTCCAACCCCCTCCCCCAGCACAGAGCCCGCACCCCGCACCCAAATTTCCTCCCAGAGCTTTGCTTGTCTTCCTTTCACCCAGAACCATCCTTCTTCTCCTGGGCTGCAAGTAGCCATCCCTGGGAAGCCAAGAGGCAGGCACAGGATTCTACCTCCCAGCAGCCAACCGCACCTCCCCAGGCTTTGCAGAACGACTGGTGGTGCTCTACTAACCCCACTTAGCCGCACTGAGGCACTTAGCTTCTGCCCTGCCTTCCTCAGCTCGACTTTCCTCTTTTGCCCCATTCCTGCCTCACTCCCTCCTTTGGCAAGTCACACAGAGGAGGCAGCAGAAAGAGCCGGATGCCATAGGCCAACCTCCAAGGGCAGAGGAGACCAAGCCACAAGGCTTCAAAAGGTGACTGGCCAAGGTCCTCTAGCTTTCCCCTGCTGATGCCAAGGCTTTTTCTCAGCTCATTTCACCAACCTCTGTCCTGCAGGGGTTGAGTTTATCACAGGTGTTACCCGAAATTGGGCCAGCTAGTCAGCGTAGGGAGCACTAATGACCAACCAGAGTTTGGCAGAAAGCAGCACGTTTGTTATACTGACAGCTAAGCTCAAAATAAGCGGCGGGGCGGGGGGGGGGTGTCACACTCGCACTCGCATACTCACGCTCCCAGGACAGGCACGGCACTGGAGATGCCAGGATTCTGCAAGGTAAGTGTCCCACAGCACCGTGATGGATGGTGTGATGAAGGTAAATCTTCCTGAGGCACAATGAAATACAATGCAGAGAACCACTGGCCAGGCAGTCCGGGCAAAGGGCATTCACTGGAGGTACAAGCTTGTGAGTGCTCTCCTGAGCACATGGCCCCTTCCCCTTTTAAGGGCCTGCTCCTCATGGCCTGCGACTAGAGATGACTTGGCTGCATCTGGTTGGTCACACTCCACCTTGGGCAGTGTCCATGCTCTGGGTGTGTGAGTGCTGCCTAATTAGTGTCCCAGACACCTTGTCTACCTGGGAGCTCTTCTGCTCTTCAACCAGCCCATTCATCCCACCAGCATTCCAGGAGGGAGCGGGAGGGGAAAAGCCACTTCACAGGCATTCAGAGAGGGAGAGGAGACAAAAGTGGGAGCAGGGGAAGTATAACAGACCTTTTGAGCATAGAAATCACTGCTGCACCTACAACAGCAGGGACAGGCCAGTAGGAGCTGGGAAAATTAAACCTGCATGTTTCTGCCTGGCTTTGAACCAAGGACCTTTTGTGCATTAGGCAAACATGATAACCACTACACTACAGAAACTCTGTTGCAGGGCTTTGCCCCTTCCTTCATAAGAACGTAAGAATGGCCATACTAGGTCAGACCAAAGGTCCATCCAACCCCGCATCCTATCTGCCAACAGCGGCCAATGCCAGGTGCCCCATACGGAGTGAACCTAACAGGTAATGATCAAGTCATCTCTCTCCTGCCATCCATCTCCACCCTCTGACAAACAGAGGCTAGGGGCACCATTCCTTACCCATCCTGGCTAATAGCCATTCATGGACTTAACCTCCATTCATTTATCTGCAAAAAGAACAAGGAGTACTTGTGGCACCTTAGAAACTAACACATTTATTTGAGCATAAGCTTTCCTGGTCTAAAACCAACTTCATTGGATGCATGCAGTGGAAAATACAGCAGGAAGATATATATATATACACGTAGAACATGAAAAATTGGGTGTTTCCATACACACTATAACGAGAGTGATCAGTTAAGGTGAGCTATTATCAGCAGGAGAAAAAAGCCATTTGTAGTGGCTTTCATGGCCTTTGGGAAAGCAAGACAGAGCCTTGGAAGACCCAGCAGGGTTTGTGGCACAGGAATTGTTCTCAGATTCCACTGAGACTTCAACTCAGATTGCAGGATTCAAAGTCCTGAGTGCTGGCCCTTACACCATGGGACCAGCAGAGCACCTGTTGATTACTGTAGACTTCCAGCAGGGAGGACTCTGTGGGCAGGGGCGGCTCTAGGCATTTTGCCGCCCCAAGCACGGCAGGCAGGTTGCCTTCGGTGGCTTGCCTGCGGGAGGTCCGCCGAAGTCGCAGGACCAGCGGACCCTTCGCAGGCAGGCCGCCGAAGGCAGCCTGCCTGCCACCCTTGCGGCGACCGGCAGAGTGCCCCCCGCGGCTTGCTGTCCCAAGCACCCGCTTGGCTTGCTGCGGCCTGGAGCCGCCCCTGTCTGTGGGGACAATTTTTTCTGGCAGGGAGGACTCAGTGGGAACATGCCTCTCTGGCCAGCCCTACATTTGCTCAAAAAGTCAGCACCCAGCACTTTGCTGCAGGCCCAGAGGCCTTTCTTCCTCCAGACTGTGAGGCCAGTGGAGAGGTGAGGCAGTAGCACCTTCAGTCCCAGGCAGTAAAGGGCCCTTCCTGGGAAAGGCCATGTCCTGAAGAGGAAAAACTAAAGTCAAGGAGAGTCCTTCAAAACCTTTTTGGGGATATCACAGGGGGAAAGTGTTTCTTTACCTCACCAGGGACTTGAACCCTTGACCCTCAGATTAAAAGTCTGAGCTAGTCAGGGTCACATTTGAAAAGAAGCAAATTTCATGCAGAAGAGAAACTGGTTATGAAAATGAGGGCAGGAAACAATACAGAAAACCTGCTACTCTCGCTCTCTTAGCAGTCCTAGCCCCAGCCTGCTCCTCCACCTGGAGCCCTGAGGCCTTATTCTTTTTTTCATTAAATATCAAATCCAGGAGAAAACACAGTTATACAAAGCAAAATGAAATCACAAACAGAAATGTCATTGGAAATACAGAAATAAAAAAGGAAAATGCAATCCCCATCACTTTGTCATGTCGGGGCCATTCCTGTACCGAGAGCACCCGCGAAGGTCCCTGTGTGCTTACGAGAAACCTGGAGCAACTCATACCACAGCCTGAACATGCAACTCAACTGCTCCCAGGTGCCGCAGTAAAACCCTTTCCCTGCTGTGATGTTGCACTCCATAGGATTTTATGAATATATGCTAATGAGTGTGAATATAAAGTGACTGGACTATGCTTCATGCAAAAGATCTATTGTAAGGTATCATTACAAAGCTTATAATCTACTGTGTGTGTTCATCCTATTTGTATGACTCAATCATTCTTGGATCTGAAACTAGAAATATGAACTATAACTCTGAGGTCCTGTTGTAATGATGCAAAGTGTGGGCCATTAATAGTGGTTTGGACTCTTGATGGCTCCCATTAACCAGGACAATTGACTGGAGATGGCTCTGTCCTGCACCATCTGTGAGTCAGGCCAGGAAGAATGAAGGCTTGGGGGTTTCACAGGACATGTGACCATGTCACCTGGTACAGGAATCCATCTTAAACCTGGGGCTCTTCCTCAGGAGAGAGAGAAAAAATTCCTGCCTTGTACCAAAGCTGTATAAGGGGGTGGAACTGAACAAACAAGCAGTCACGAGACATCCCCCAGCTACCACCTGAGCTGGAACAAGGGCTATACCAGGTGAAAAGATTGGGCCCAGACAAAAAATAAGTCTAGTCTTTGCCTCTCAGTCTGTGCAGATGGGACCTTTCCCTCCAGTGCTGGAGGATTCTCCCTTCTCATCTACCCTTGTCCCAAGCAGCACAGCTGGTGGGAATCTTAAATGTACAGAGGAGACTTGGGAGCAGAAACCCCCCCCCAGAACTTCCACGCAATTGGCACTTGCCCCTCACTGAGCAGGACTGAAATTCCTGCAGGGAGACTGCTGGGCCACATCCCCTCTGGTCATGAGCAAAGCAGCAGGGTGAAAAGAACTTGGAAATACTAGGGATTGAACCCAGGACCTCATACATGCAAAGCATGTGCTCTACCACTGAGCTACATCCCCTGGAGGGTTATATATGCTATAGGTTACACTCAGAGCCCTCCTGTTTCCAGAGCACCTGGTGGCCTAAAGGCAGCATGGGGGACACATTCCCTGCTCTGAGGCCAAACCTGCTGTCCTGGAGGCTGCTGGTTCTTAGAGGTCACTTTGCAGCAGGGCCAGATTCTATGTGTGGGGCAGAGAGAGTGGGTGCCCTGGGCTCAGGGTGCAGAGATACTCTCAGCCCTCTCCCCAGCATTGGGTGGGGGGTGCTGCCACCCCCTGCTGGAAGGAAATGTGTCGGGGGGGGGCACTGTGAGTCACTCAACACCTGACCCTGGTAGCAGAAATGCTGTGGGGAGCTCCAGGTGTTTCTAGGATCTGCTCTTTCCACCTGCCTGTGAAGTCCAGCTTTCCCCAGCACATTCACTGCGGTGCAATTGGGTCACTGTTTCCATGGCGGACAGCAAAGAATCACTCCCAGTTTCCCTTCTAGCTGCAGCAGGATTAGCCTGTGTCAGTGGTTAATGTGGTGGATCTAGTTGTAGATTGTTATTCATTCCCCACCTTGACAATTCACACCGTCCCTTTCCCATGCAGATTCCCAGCACCTCGGTGATCCTGGTAGCAGGGGTTGGGGCCTGAGATTTTCAGGGTTCTTTTCCCCTCCACCTGGAGTGAACTCAGCTTTTCCCCCATCCCAGACAATCCATGAAATAACAACAGGGGCATAAAGAAAGAGGGGAGGGAACATCTCACGGCCAGGGCTGGATGTGCCCAGGGCCCCCGGCTTGTCCATTGATTCCATGGAATTTGGCCCCCTGCTTTTCACAAGGGACAGAGAAAGATCTTGCTGCTCCTGTGTCTGTGCAAGGAAAATTGTGCTTCCCTAGGAAAGAGAGGCAGGAAATGGCCCCATGGAGGGACAATTTCCTCGGAATTAAGAGCAAAGGACTCAGGCTGAGAACTGATTTAACCCCACTCACCTGGGATTTAACAAATTCTCTTCCACGGAGACACTGGGAACTTGTGACATTGATCCAGACTCTGGGGGTTCGGGCTGCTTTAACTCTTGGCAAAAACATGAACCTGATTCCAAGAAGGGAGAGAGGAGAAGCCTGAAGCTGACTTTAGTCCCAGGCTGGGGTCTCCTGAATGGTGGGAAACATCCTTGGCTGCTACTCAGGGACAGCAGCTACTGGCGACATACCAGGGCTGGGATGTGAGGGGAATGTTACATGGACTTTATCATACAGGCCCCATCTTGCTTCTCAGAGCCCACAGGCGAGAATCTAGAGAAGGGTGAGTCATTTCTCAGCTGCATTCTCAGGAGAAGCCGGTAGCCGTCCTTGACCAGAGCCCCAGGGGAGCAACCACGGCAGTTCTGCGGAGAGCTCTGGCTGCCAGGGGATCCAGCTAGGAGAGAGAGTGCTGGGGGCTCTGGAGGGCCAGACCAGTGGGGCGGTCTCAGGAGTCAGAGGTGGCTTTGCCAGTGGGGAGGCGCTAGGTCAGATGTTGGTGGGGTGGTGAAGCAGGGACTACAGGATGTGAGGCTGGTTAAAATGAAACTGCACAAAAAACCCTCCCCCTTTGCTCCAGCTAAAGGCCCTACTTTGGCCTCTCCCCTTTCATAAAAATCTCCATATCTACCCCGGCTCTCAGAAACCCCCTTTCTCCCATGGGTATTTTCATGGTTTCTTCCTTTTTTCATGGTCTCGTACAAATATTTTTGCCATCAAAATGATCAAGTAAATTTAAAATGAGAAAAACAATCAAACAACACATCTGTCTCTCCTTCACCAGACATGGTCTGTGTCTGAATTTTTCTACAGAACAGTCTAGGCAGGCAGAGTCACCCCTACATTTACTTCACATCAGGCCCAGGACTTGCACCCAGCAATTCTTGGGGCCATGGGACAGAACTGAGCTTCACTGGCAGCAGCAAGGGAGGACGGTTGGGACTGAGCTGTCTGGGGAATATTTTAATCCTTATCTATTTTTCAGAGGATTAAATCAATGCAGCTTCCACTTCTCCATCTCTGCCAAGGAAATGATGTTTCTGTACAAAGTACCCAGACCTTTTAACAATAAGAAGTTAAATGAAGTATCAGAGGGGTAGCCGTGTTAGTCTGGTTCTGTAGAAGCAGCAAAGAATCCTGTGGCACCTTATAGACTAACATCTGTTAGTCTATAAGGTGCCACAGGATTCTTTGCTGCTTCTAAGTTAAATGAAATGGCCACATGATGGCAACAGAACCTAAGAAACGTGTTAGTCTCTAAGGTGCCACACATACTCCTGTTCTTTTTGAGGATACAGACTAACACAGCTGCTCCTCTGAAACCTAAGAGATGAGAAGCCATGTTCTTGTTCAATGTGCACTGAAGCTGAAAAGGGAGATGTTTCCTCTTTGATTCCTAAGCCCCCAACTCTAATCCACTAAACACCCCTTTCCTCCCACAGCCAGGACTAAAACCCAGGAGTCATAACTAGTGGCCCCCCTTAACCTTCTCTCTGTGAAGAAGAAGAAGCTCTGAGACCCCTGGGCTGTCCCCTTGCCACCCTGCCTGGGCTGCACTTGAAACCCAATGGGGTTTCCTTGGGCAGTTCTGAATCTTGCTCCCAGGAAGGGTGTACTTTTAGGAGCAGGTTCCAAATAGTGCAATTAACCAGCCAGAAGGGGCAGCAGGTATCGGTGTAGGAGCCATTGAAATAATCACAGCAAAGTAGTTCAGGGAAACTGTTATTCATGAAGTGTGAGTGAAAGGTGAGAATCTGATGGTGTCAGTGTCACACTAGAGGGCGCTGAGATGGTTTTAAATTTGTCATCCAAACTCAGCCACCACCTCGCACATGTTTTATCCTCTTCCTCTCTTACCGTTGCTCCTTATCAGGGAAGGGGAGAGAGCAAACGAGCAATAGAAACACAGACCTAGTGACCGAAGCAAACATTTCTTTGCTCCTTGCTTGGCTCTGTCAGTTATTCGGGTACAAACTCACCCCCCACCCACGGTCTGGGCTGGGCTCAGTGGGCAGGAAGAGCTCAGCTGTCAGTGGGACTTGGGGAGCTCGGGACATTACTGGGAGCTGCTCGAATGTTTAGGTGAAAACCACCTAAACACGGACACAAGGTCTAGGCTGCAGTAACTCATCTTGCATCTGCGGCTGTTGAAGCTACAAGGCAGAGGACTAAGTACAACATTTAAACTTACGTTTGACCTCAGAGAATAAAACAAATGTGTCTGTGAAAAGAGGGGAGTCGAGTTCAATCCCTTGTCACCATCAATGTGCAAACCAGGAACCTGTTGCTTTGCATTCCTGATGTGTCGCCATCATGTGGCTACTCTCATAGACTTTAAGGTCAGAAGGGACCATTATGATCATCCAGTCTGACCTCCTGCACAACGCAGGCCACTGAATCTCACCCACCCACTTCTATAACAAACCCCTCACCTATGTCTGAGTAACCTATTCTGTTCAGTCCCTTTAATTAAAAAAATGTGTGTTTTTCATAGAAACTATATTTTCCTTGTAGAGACATGGGGCAGATTAATCTACAAAGGGAAGGTGATTCCAAGGCAGTTCTGGAGGAGAAGGGAACATTTTCAGTATCACTAAATTATTTTGTTGTGCCTCACAGAGAGAGAAAGAGAGAGAGAAAATAAACCTATTAATCTGAGCTACCGACACAGTTCACAGCATGAAATACACAATTTTGTGTTCAATGAGTTGTGTTCATTTACATAATATGAAAAATATGTATTAGGCAATGCATGAAAACCTCACTGCATTGAACAACCCACTTGATCTAGTCAATGTACTACAGAATATTTAAAGAAGTTAAGAAAGATGTGCTTATAAATTAATGTGTTGTGCCATTTACACACGTACAAGACACAGAAGAAACTGAATTATTTGAGCTACTAACATTTCCATTTTCTCACAGCATTTTAGGTCTCAAGGTTGTTTTAATTTGCTTATTTTTTTGGAACTAGAAATGGGGAAAGAGCACACTGAAGTCAGTGGAATTACCGCAGTGAGGGATTAGTCTCATTATTTGCCACTAACAAAACCTTTGTTAACACAGAGTTAACTTTGACTGTGACTATCTCTTACCTTCCAGAACATCGAGTTCAGTAAAACTCAAACTCTGGAAAAACAGGGAATACAGAGTGAGGGTACATGCCCAGATAACCTTAACTCTGCCCTCTAGAAGAGAATCCCTGATAGCATATGAGAACAAGAAAAGGTTTAGGGACAAATTACAGCTACTTCCCAAGAGTTTGTTTCTTCTGTAATTAATTGATCCTGGCCCCATCCATTGATCCTGGCCTGGTGTCTGGCTGTGGAATTTACTGTTTACTATTTTTATCCCAGCATATTTAAAGATGAAACTGCTTTACAAAAGCTCCTTTATTCTAGGTGATACAAACAGGTCACTTCCCAGCTATTTCAAGGAGATGGAATTTTCCTGACCCACAGGGAACTTAAACTAACATGCTCAAGATCACACATTCCTTAGGAGAAAACGAAGGAAAAAAAAACAAACCCCACCAAACCGTTGCTGTTTCTACCCAAATGATCAATGAGACCAGAAAGTGAGACTGTGCAATTAACTGTCTGGGACTACACTGACTCTGCAGTTACTTGGATGCAGACACACCCAGCTCAATGGTTGGTAAACGTACAGAGACTCTGCTGCTGCTCATGAACTAGCAGCACATGACCTGTGAACAGCTGCCATTTGAATGTATCTGAAAGTTACAAGGAACAACGATCTGTGTTAAAGGAAGGTTGCCATTTATTAGAGCCCCAGTTGATGCCGCAAAGAATCCTGTGGCACCTTATAGACTAACAGACGTTTTGCAGCATGAGCTTTCGTGGGTGAATACCCACTTCTTCGGATGCAAGACACAGTTGATGCCGTGTGCACAAAGCGAGGTTTGAATGTGTAACAGGGAGTTTGGTAAATCTTGGTTATTTTAGTTTTGTAACAGGCTCCTGTCCACCCCCAGTAGAGTTTTCAGTCCCAATGGCAACTTACTTACCAAATGTAATACAGACTAGTCCATGCCAACCAAGTGGATGTGGTTCTTCTTCTTCTGCACATTGTAGCCCATAGAGGCCAAGGACCTGCAAATGTGTTTTCATGTGCCTTTGTTTCATTGATGAAAACAAACCTAGACACTTAGAGGATTGGAACTGATTTCAGCTGGGGGCCATGTTTGCTAGGTTTTTATGCATTTGCACAGGAAAACATTGAGTGTGTCCCATTCAAAAATGCTTATTTAGTGGAGCTCCTGAACATACTGGAAATGGAACTATTTTTATTGAGGGAACAAGTTTGGGAGGGGGCACTTGGATTTGAACCAAGGACCACTTGTTTTGCAGTCAAACACTCTACCACTGAGCTATACTCCCATGACATTTGCAGAGGCAAATCAGTGATCTTAAGGATTTTGAAAGACGGGCTCTGCCTCAGAGAGCTCCTTTACTATTCCCAGACCACAGGGGTTTAAAAATGGGGTTTGATTAAACTTTATATACCCATGTAGACACCACAGCTTGCACACCCACCAGCATAGCTTCCCCCCACTGACATAGCTACCACCTCTCGGGGAGATGGGTTAACTACATGGACAGGACAGCTCTCTCCCCTCCGCTTAGAGCAGCTTCATTATTTATGAATAGGTGGGAAATAACCTCCTGAATGGACAGGAACCAATGTATCAGATATTGCTGTGTCTGCATTCAATATGGGTAACTGGTCATATTGGGCTGGATTAGTAGGAGCGTTGCCAGCAGATCGAGGAAGTGATTATTCCCTCTAGTCAGCACTGGTGAGGCCACATCTGGAGCATTGTGTCCAGGTTTCGCCCCCCCCCCCCCCACCACAGAAACAAATTGGAGAGAGTCTAGGGGAGGGCAACAAAAATGATTAGGGGGCAGGGGACTTACAAGGAGAGGCTGAGGGCAGGGCCGCCCAGAGGGGGGAGCAGGGGGGCAATTTGCCCCAGGCCCTGCAGGGCCCCCAGGAGAATACAGGATTCTATAGTATTGCAACTTTTTTTTCTGGAAGGGTGTGACGATGCTGTTCTGGCAGGACCCAACTGAGTGTGCCAAATCAGGACCAATTGCTTAAACAGGGCAGGGTTTTAGGCTGGGTTTTTTCCACCTCTAAGGCAAACCAAACCAGCCAGACAAAAAGGACTTTGGTCTCACCCCACTGGCTAACCACAAGTCACACAAGCAATTTCCTTAGACACTCCAGTCTCCCAGTATCACCACCAGTGCACTCGTCCTGGGGATAAATGGTTATGAAAACCAACACCCCAATAAAAGGAAAAGGTTCTCTCGATCCCAAAGGACCAAGCCCCAGACCCAGGTCAATATACACATTAGATCTTACCCACAAATCACGCTGTTGCCAATCCTTTAGAATCTAAAATCTAAAGGTTTATTTACAAAGGGGAAAAGGTAGAGATGAGAGGTAGAATTGGTTAAATGGAATCAATTACATACAGTAATGGCAAAGGTTCTTAGTTCAGGCTTGCAGCAGTGCTGGAGTAAACTGCAAGTTCAAATCAAGTCTCTGGAACATCCCCCGCTGGGATGGGTCGTTCAGTCCTTTGTGCAGAGCTTCAGTTTGTAGCAAAGTCCCTCCAGAGGTCAGAAGCAGGATTGAAGACCAGATGGAGATGATGCATCAGCCTTTTATAGACTTTTCCAGGTGTAAGAATCTCTTTGTCCTCACTGTGGAAAATTACAGCAAAATGGAGTCTGCAGTCACATGGACAAGTCTCTGCATACTTTGCTGAGTCACAAGGTGTGTCTGCCTTCTCTCCATGGGTCAATTGTGTAGCTGATGGTCCTTAATGGGCCATCAAGCCAGCTAGGCAGGGCTAACACCAGCTTGTCTGGGATGTTTCCCAGAAGCAGAGCATAATACAAAATACAGACAGTACAGAGCCAATACTTATAACTTCAACTACAAAATGATACACAGACATACAGACAGCATAATCATAACCAGCAACCCAGAACCTGGTCTTAGACACCTTATATGACCCCCTTTACTTAAGATTTGGTGCCACTACAGGACCTTGGTTGCAACCCATGTTCTATATGGTCCCAATTTATATCAATAACGTCACAAAGGGGCCCCTGAAATTGTTTTGCCCCAGGCCCCTGAATCCTGTGGGCGGCCCCTGCCCAGACCGTGGTGCTGTCCCCCCGCTCCACCCCCTTCCCTCGTTCTCCTCCCTCCGAGGCCCCACCTGTGCTCCGCCCTCACTCCCATTTGGCCACTTCCCACCCCTGCTCTTTGGCTGAGGCCTGCTGGTCGCCGCTCCTCTCCTCCCCTACCCCATGGTCTGCCTGCTGCCCCCACCTCTCTGCCCCCTCCCGAGACCTGCCCTGCCTATCGCCCCCACCTCTCTGCCCCCTCCCCCGAGACCTGCCCTGCCCACTGTTCCAACCTCTGCCCCTCCCCTGAGACCCCCCCCGTCCACGTTCAGTCGTCTGTTATTCCATGACACATCAGGGATGGAATAAAAAGCTGAGTTTACTCCAGGGTGAGGAAAGAAAGGAGCCATCAACCCCCTGACATTGCTGCTTTATTAACATGTTTTAAACAAACAGCTATTGAATGTCCACCCTATGCCCCTTGTGTCACCAGAGCACATCCATGCTAGCAGTTTTGGGATGGCCACAGACAGCAGTGCACTGTGGGTAGCTATCCCACTGTGCAACTGGCTGCAGGGTGCTTTGGGAAGGGTTTGCAATGCCTCACGGGCTGGTACAGCATCACATGATGCAGGTTTCTCTATCCCATTGTTCCATGGGCATCCTACTAGATTGCCAGCTGCTTTTCAACTGCCGTGTGCGTGGCAGGATAGAGCCTGTTTGTGTGTGGGGAGAGACAGTGAGTGTGTTGAGGTAGGTAGGAGCGGATCATTATTATCCCTACGTGAAAGAGGGAGAAGCTAAGGCTGAGAAAGGAGAAGTGACTTGTCTTAGATCACACAGCCAGCCAGTGGCAGAGTTGGGAGTAGGACCCAAGAGCCCTGATTTTCAAACTAACCATTGGATCTTGCATCCGAAGAAGTGGGTATTCACCCACGAAAGCTCATGCTGCAAAACGTCTGTTAGTCTATAAGGTGCCACATGATTCTTTGCTGCTTCTACAGAACCAGACTAACACGGATACCCCTCTGATACTTGACATCGGATCTTGAATTTCAAACATTGAATGACCTGAATAAAGTGCTCTCAGATGAGCTCCACACCAACAACAGTGCACAATAATTATTCAGCAAGTATTTGAGAACTGCAATGTTAGAGAGAATCATGAACTGCTCAGAGACCATTAATGCAGCGAAGCAGCAAAATTTGTCACACATATAACAGGTTCTGACTTATTTCCTTGGTCTTAAAAGAGAACAACAAGGACCGGAGTCTCCTCCCTGTCAAAACCCCCTGCTCAGCCAATCAGGGTAGAGACTGAGGATGGGAGGCTGAGGGTTCTCCCCAGAGAGCCCAAAGGATGGCCCAGGTCACTGGTGGGGATCACTGCCCGAGCACTATTTCAGCCCCACGTTTTGGGTGGACCTCCCACAGTGGGAGCTGCCGAGCACTCCCCCGCAACACACACACACACACACAGAACTCCTGGTGTTGGGAGGGGAACAGATGAAAGGACAAAAGAAGCAAGAGACAAAGAGAAAGGAGGAAGGGATGGATGGAGGAAAAGGTGAAACAAAAAGGACAAATCCTAATGTCCCCAGTGATTCTGAGGGACAAAATCCCAGGTGTGGAATAAAATTCTGCCTCCTTAAGCTCGTGTTTTCCATGCCTAGAATTCAACTGTCACCAGATGGATCAGACTGAACAGGTTTCAAACCTCAAGGAGGCTCTTACCTTCTAAACAGGGACGTCTGTTTTCTAGTAAAATCACTAAAAGGGAAGGAGAAAAGTCGAAAGAGGTTCCTCCTGGCGCTCACGTCTGTGAACCCGAATACTCTCTCAGTCCTCAAAGAGAGACCTGGAGAAGGAGACTTGCTGAAGCAAAGCCACAGGGGTCTCTGAGGTTTCCCTGGCCCCTCGCCCCTGTCCTGCCTGGCTGATGTCAGCATCTCTCTGTGAGGTCACCACCTCCCCACCACCTTTGACCAATAGTCTGAGGTCCTGCAAAAGGCCTTTGTGATGTCACTGCCACACCCCTCCCTTGCTGTGCTAATGTCCTGCCCCTGGCCAGGCACTTTGGAGGTTTGAGCTACTCCCTGTGGATCACCCCACTCAAGGAGCGTTCGTTCTAGGAAGCAAGCCGGCTAGACAGGAAAACATCAGACGCTGCTCCCAATGCTACACTCAGTTTTTCAGAAATTAGTCAACTTTATGGCCAGAAGAGACCATTGGAGCATCTAATCTGACCCCCTGCATATCACAGGCCTCCTGTATGACACAATAGCTACTTTAGGGGCAAACACATTCCAGAAGGGCATCCAGTCTTCATTAAATGACATCAGGAGATGGCAAATCCACCACTTTCCCTAGAAGACATTTTTCTCCAGCCCTCAGAACATTTGGTGGCTCTTTGCTATTGAATGAGCTCAACCTGTTTAGCTTATCAAAAGAAGATTGAAAGGTGATTTCACTGAAGTGTTGAAGGGCATTAATGGAGACAAAAGATTGGGTATGAAAGGGCTCTTTAATCGAGCAGAGAAAGGCATAACAAGACCCAATGGCTGGAAGGTGAAAAGAGACAAATTCATATTACAGCTAAGGCACAAATATTCAACAGCCAGGATGATTCACGACAGGAACAAGCTCCCAAGGAATGTGGTGGATTCTAATTCTAATTCCTTATGAATATTCTGTGTGTTTGTGTGTGCAGGGGAGGAACATGCTATATGCCCAGAGGACTTTATTCTTCCAGCCTGCATGGACAGAGGGGATGTCAAGGAGTTGCTCCTTCAATCCCCCCTACAGAAAGGCCCTTCTTAGGAAAGGCAAAATCCTAGAGAGAAAGAGTAACACTGAACAAGATTCCAGAGAGACAGATTTTTATAATCCCAGTGAGAAGTCTTTCATCTGACCACGGACTTGAACCCTGGACTCTCAGATTAACAGTCTGATGCTCTGCCAACTGAGCTAGCCAGGCTCACATGTGAAAACTACAAGTTGGTGCAGAGGTGAAGCTATTCAAGAAAAAGTGAGATGGCCACAATAGGGGAAACCTGCTGCTGTCTCTCTCTTCCCAGCCCTGGCCTGGCTGGGTATTAGCGCTGGTTAAAAAGACGGGTAATATCGGCATCTACCAGCCTTTCATAGCTGTACAAGACTCAGGCACAATACAGAGGTGCCCATCTGTAAGTGCCAAATGGTTGGATTGGCTAATGCAGCCTGTAGACGTCCAGGGCACTCTGGGATATACAGCCAAGTGTCCATCACCATCATCATTTCAAAGGGATAATGATAATGGTAGCAAGGTTCACAACTGACTCAGCAGTTGCATACAAAGGTGCACGTTTGGCAGTTACGTTGGCTCAGGTTGGCCACCCCGGTCTAGATGTAGAAGTTACAACATTTAAACTTGAAAGAGGGGCCAATTTCCCCATCATTTCCCACCTTTACATCCAAACACGATGAAGGTAGCAGATAGAGCCAGAGCAGGTTGTCTATGGGACCAAGTATATGCAGAGTATCCGCGACAGAGGTTTGGTCAGCCTGTTCTTAAAAACCTCTGAGGACAGAGACACCACAGATGCCTTTGGGAGCCTATTCCAGAGCTTAACTACACTCAGAGTCTGACATTGGTGAAGTAGGAGGCTGAGAAAAACAACACTGGCTGTCAGAAAAAAACAACCTTCCCTAGTGCTTTAAGCAGTAGGTTCTGGTGTTTTAACAGCCATGGCCTGGGTTCAATTCCCCCTAAAAACCAGAAGTTTTTCAATGAAAATCTCCATTCATTTCGCATTTGAAATGGAAAGGAAAAGAGGGCTTCTTGTCCTTATCAACAAGGCAAAGAATGGCTTTTTTCTCAGTAAATATTTTTAAAAGGCGCTGACTCGACCTGAAGATCTCATTTCATTTGTATTTACAATGGAATGATTCTCTCTAGGATAGACAGAAATTCTTCAGCTAGACTCGGATTCCACGGGAATACGAGAAGCGATTGTGTCTAACACCTGCCTTTTTTTGGACAACAGTGATGTCCAGGTTTTCCATGGACATTTCCCTTCCAGCACCTCAGGCCCCATCCAACAATACAAGCAACTGAAATGCACAGAAAGTTTCTCACCATAGGATTCAGTGACCAGGCCAGGGGGAAAGTTTTGCCATTTGAAGATGTTTGAATTCCCTCCAACTTCTCTCCTACAAATGCTGAATAGTTGGTGGTGTAATGTTACAGGAGAGGTTGAAATTAGGCTATTTCGTCAGATAGAAGACAGTGATTGTGTCAGGAGTGGGATGTGAATGGAGCCTAGAGCAACAAATGACAGTGTTAGAGGGCTTATTCCTTCACCCTCTTACTTCCCTGGTCCTTCTCGCATGACCAGAGAGCAGCAATACCCAAAGTCCAAAGGCGCAAACAATTCGATGTTTATTGGGGTGAACGTCCAGCAAGCATGATTCCAGTTTCCTTCCTTAGTGTCCCCTTCCCAGCTCTGACACCACAGAGCCTTGTCTGTGTCCCTGTTTCTGTTCCCATCCCCTGTTCCCATTTCCCCCTGTAGCAAAACATGATCCCAATTCCCCCATCCCCAGTCCCTGTTCCCATTTCCCGCCCCCCCCCGCCTTCCTGACTGACTGCAGACTATATAGTAAAACCTGAGTTCTGCTTAGCTATACCTTAACCAATCATTTTACTGAAATGTAACTAACCAATCCTAATATACTGTAACGTGATTATCTAACCAATTATATTCCACCACCTTCATTGGTTTACACCCAACAAAATTAATTATACAGCAGACAGAAACAATCACAGAACCAGACAGAGACCATGCAAATAAACATACAAAACAATACAGAAGGGAGGATTTCACAACTACATCTATACAGACATAAGGGTTTTCCAGCTGTGTCTATTGATAAGTGAGTTCTTGCCAGACAGGATGCTACCAAACTAAGTTTCCCTTTCTCTGGAGGTGATGGAATATCAGGGCAGGATTGTATTCCTAACAGCCCAATCGCACCTTATTTCAGTGTGACTAGTTGGGAATGTGAGGATGTGACCATACACTTCCCACCTTATGGCTGCCTTTGCTGCTTAGCCGAAGAACCAGGCCTCAGACTGTCACAGTAAGAGAAGGCCATTACACAGACAGACAGTGATTTTTTATTCTTTCTTTTATACCTTTATAACTAGCTAAGTGACAAAAATACACCTAAATTCTTAAAGTACAGGCCTTTGCAGACAGGCCTGAATCTCTGTATCCTAACAGTCCTCAAGGTCAGGCAGCCTCTCGGTAAGGGGGTGGGGACTCAGGTCCTTCCACAGGCCAATTCCACCAGGGTCATGTATAAACCAGGGAAGTTTGCCACAATAGCCAGACCAGATGCCCCCTTTACACTTGTGCTCTGTTCTCATTGCTTCTCTGTCTCTCTTCCCCTCATCTCTGCTGCTCCCCCTCTGGGCTTTCTCAGCACCTGGCCCCAAAGCACTTCCTGGCAGCCAGAGACTGCACTTTCTGCATCTGCGGATGTGGCCTCTCTCCTGATTGCTAAGGAAAGGAACCTTTCCAGGAAATGGCCACGGCTTCTGGGAATCCCTGTGTAGCTGTGAACAGAGTTTGGGTCCTGGCACACAAGGCAACTTAAAAGCTGAGCACCTAGACAGGGGCTTGAATCCTGGACCCTCAGATTATGAGCCTGATGCTCTACCAACTGAGCGACCTAGGTTTGTTAGGAAACACCTTCACCATTCACCACAAGAGTGAGCAGGCAGGCAAAGTGGGGGCAAAAAAAGTCCCCGGAACCCCTCCTCTTTTTCTGCACAGCCACTGCCTGTCAGAAGGATTCCTCCTCCTCCTCAGGGAGACTAAATCTCCCAACCTAGACAGCCGGTCCATCCGCTGCACCTCAATCCCCCATGCCCGAGCCTCCCTGCCAAAGCCCTGCACCTGGCCCCATACAATTAAGTCTCACTTGTCGCTGGGAACTTAACTTCTTGTGCCCAGAGCGTCTCGGCCCCCTCAGAAGATGACCTGAGAAACACAGTGTCCGGCTTTTCCAAAGAAGTGTTTAGACCCCCTCATCATGTGGCCTCATCATGTGGCCTAAAGCCCTTTGGATCGGATCATTCAGGATTTGAGTCCCCTCATGGTTGTGCTCACTTTGTGCTGCAAGTCCTGCTTTCTTCACAGCTGCAACCTCTTCTTGGTCACTCAGGCCAATGCTCTGGCTTCAGCTAGAGCCCCGGGAAGGAGTTGGGGGGTGGGTGTCACAAAGGCTGGGGCATGAGCCCCAGGGGCTTCCAGTCTCGCCTTTGCCCTTCCTGACTTGCCAAAGAAAATGGGCGGCTCCACTTCCAAAGTCAGCACCATGAGTGGTAACAGTCAGAGGCCCCACCAGGGGGGCTGGCCCTGCTTTCCTACCCTCTTCTGATGTTGGCCACAGAGCATCAGCAGCCGCCCCGCATGCTGGCCTGTGGGTGGCCTTCAGTGGGGTTCAGCACAGCAGGGAGCAGGCTGGCCCTGTGGCTGTCTGCTGGCCACACATAGGCATGGTCCTCTTCTCCTCTTGCCCTGACCTCCGCTGCTTTTAAGCCTTCCCTTGGAGCTGTCAGCACCAGCCGCCTCTGCTCCAGGTGCCCAGAGGAGGAGAGGTGCTGGGCTCCCACCTGCCCAGCCCTGCTTCCTTCAAGCACAGTGGCAAGTGTCAGACTTGTGGGCACCAGGTGAAGCCGTGAGAATCCCAACCCTCAGGCGTCAGTTCTAGAGCCCTGACCCATCCAGCAGGAGGGGAAAAAACTGCTCTTGCAGAGCTGGAGACAGGGAAGTGGAGCAGTGTGAGCTCTAGGGCCTTACCACAAGGTCCCACTGAGATTTGAACTCAGATTGCAGGATTCAGAGTCCTGAGTACTGCCCATTACACCATGGGACCAGCTAATGCTGCCATCTCTGGCCATCAGTGACCCTCATGGGGCCGGCTCATTTAAGGGACTGTTGGCCCCTTACTAAAGCTTAGTGAGGGTTTTGGTTGGCTAGTTCCCAGCACCAATAGAAGGGGGAAGGGCCAATGGGAAATCAGGACCCTGAGACTGACAGTCCCCAGGGGCAACGGGGAGAGGCCAAAGCTCCAAGTTAGCCGCACTGACAGGCCAGGCAGTGTAATGAGGGAGTCACCAGGCCAGGGGGTCCCATCCTCCGTGGGAGCTGGACCTGCCTGGGCCAGAGCTAAGGAGAGAGCAGGAGCCCGAGAAGAGCCAGGGAGCAGAGCTGCACAGGTGTAGTGCCAGAAACTGCTCCCTGTAGGACTTTGCTCCCTGCAGTAGATACTGAGACCTGAGGTTGTTCTTATTTGCTGACTTGTCCTAATTGGCTAAAACTTGACAGTGGTGGGGGATGGAAGCATAAAGGCTTCGTCCTCCAAACGCCCCTGCCTGGTGTCCATCTGTATCTATTGCCTCTTAACACAGGATTGTAAAAAATAGAGTGAGGTCATTTAAACATCATTTATTTTGCAGCTTCATTTACTGTGCTAACAATGTAGCATCCTGACACTGATACTTCTGCCCACGTGCCCTGTGGGTTGGATTCATTTTAGTGGGATGTGGGACATGTGCAGGATAATTTAAACTCTTATTTTCCTTACGGTTTCCCTGCAATATACTTCTCTGCTGGTGCAATTTCTGACCATTGCACGTCTATTGTATTTATTACAATAGCACAAGTAAGTCACACAAGTGACATAGTCTAGGGGCTTGGCTAGACTTGCAAGTTAGAGCCCATTAAAGCAGCCCCGGGTGCCCTAACTCCTGAGGTGTCCACACTGGCAAGGCACATGGAGCACCTGGGCTCTGCAGCTGGAGCGCTCCTGGTAATCCACCTCCATGAGAAGCATAAAGCTTACTGAGCCCTGCTGAAATACCCGGGCATCAGTGTGGATGACGTGTTGCATCACTGCACTGTGTTTGGCCTCAGGAAATGTCCCATAATCCCCTGAAGTCAAGTGCCCACTCTGGTCATTGTTTTGAAATCGGCTGCAGGCATGCGGATATCCCCTTTCAAAGCTCCGTTTCTGACAGCCGGCTGCTTATCTGCTCTGGGACAAAGCAACCATTAGTGTGGAATGCTGCTGTTGTGAGTGTGTATGAGAGAGGGGGGGTCTGCTGCTGTCCGAACACACAAGACAGCATGCTGACACACTCTCAGCCCCCCAAACACACTGTCACTCCCCCCACGTACACACAACACACTCCCTGTCACATTCCACCCTCGCCCCCCATTTGAAAAGCACGTTGCAGCCACTTGCACACTGGGATAGCTACCACACTGCACTGCTCTCTGTGGCATTGCCAGAGCTGCTAATGTGGCCACTCCAGTGCGCTTGCAGCTGTCAGTGTGAATACACGGCAGCAGTTTCCCTGCTGTGGTTTAACTCCCAGTGCTCTACCTCTGCAAGTGTAGCCAAGCCCTAAATTTACCAAACCAACCGAACTCAGTAACTGCCCTCCACCACCATGTGCAGTGAGTAGGAGCACCGTGGAGCACACACCGCACTTACTGGCTTAGCCTTGTGCATGGTGGGGTGGCCACCTCCCCATTGATGAGACCTGGTCCCACCGTCTCCGTGGAGCTCCAGTCTGCCCTGCTGCCATCCCTGTCTGTGTTGTCTTCTCTAGCAGTTGACTGGAAAGTGAGCACTAGCCGCATGCCATGTAGCTGTGTTGTCTCGAAGGGCGAAAGCAGGAGGAATGGTGCCTTCATAGCCCACCTAATATTCCATAACATAGTTAAGGAAAATATTTCTCAATGAATTCTCAGTAAAAGATCAGAAGCAGCCAGTGTCCGCATCAGTCTACGAGCATTGGTATTTTCTTGAAATTTGTCAGACCAACCTAACTAACACCTAACACACATTTGAAGTTCTTCTTTTCACACTGTTGCTCATTCTCAGGTTCTGCTTTGTCTCCAGACAGATCCATTCTCTTTCAGGATGGCCTTGCTCTTTCTGTCTGTTTCACTCACTGAGGTGTTGGAGTAAACACTCCCCTTCCTTCTATTCTCAGACAAACACTAGTATTAAGTGTTTGCTACTGATGGGTCTAGAAAGGATTTGTCAAGTGGAAGATGCTGTTTCTGGGGGATTGCTCCCAAGATCCAGTACTTTGGGTTCAAACGTCTCCCAGCTTCCTTGGGGAAAATAACCCCAAGGCTTTGTAGCAATATACAAGAAGAAAGGAGTTTTCCACCCCAGATGGGACTTGAACCCACAATTTCTGGCTGAGGAAGCCAATGCCTTATCCATTAGGCCACTGGGGGCTTGAAGAGCAGTAAAAAGAAGGATGGAAATTCCCTCTCAGGATTGCACATTCCTCACATTCACTCAGAAGCCAAATACCCATTTAATGGCCTTACAGAAACGTCTGCATCCCCTGGCAGCAAGGCAACTGGGCAGGTCCCTGACAGAGCTGAGCACCACCTTTCTGCCAGCGATCTTTAGAGAAGAACCCCACCCTGGAGTCACCCCTCCCTCCTCCAGCAACTCCACGGCTGTGGCTCTGAGTGGCAGTAGGATGATTAGGGGGTGAATCCGGGGCTGGAAGGGGGGTAAGGTTGGCCTGTAAGGAGGAACCAGGTGGGGCAGACCCAGGGGGAGGCTGTGGGCTGCTGGTCGGTTTTGGGATCCGAGCTCTAGATCAAAGCTGCACAGTGACCTGACACCCAGGGGTATAGGGCCGACATAGTGACCCCCTTACTGGCCGCAGTGACCCCCAAACCCTTGTTACTAAGGGCACTGAGGAGTCTCTGTCCCTTAATAACTTCTGGGAGCTCCCCAGCAGGCTGCGGGCGTCAGCCGCCTCCTGCCACACAGGTTAGACTCTTGGCGCTGTGCCAGCCGCCCCCTCGCTTGCAGGCCCAGTGTGAGACGCAGGAGGCCCGGTGCTGGCAGAAGAGGGTTTTGATTAATCGACCTCTGTGTGATGGGCACAGGACGCTTCCACTCAGTAGCACAGCTTGGGGGGAGCAGGGGGAGCAGCTAAGGGCGTCGGGTTCCTCCGGTGGGGGTGTGGAGCAGCCGTTCGTTTTCCTGTTCACACTCCTCTGCGGTGTGAAAATCGGGGAGGGGAGGCACAAGTCCCACTTCCCTCCCGAAATGATGCCCAGTGGGGGAAGCCAGGACAACAGGGCGGGGGGGGGGGGGCAAGTGGTGGCCAGACTCTCACTGCCAGGGTCTAGTCTAGCTCAGGGTCCAGCTCAACTTCCTCCCCGCTCCACTGGCCTCCAGTCCCCTTCCGCCACCAGGTCAACCTGGGCACTAGGGCAGGAACGGGGTGAGGCAGCAAGCCAAGCTGAGCAAGGCAGGCAAAAGTGAGTCTTGTCTTCATGGGCCGCTCCCAATGACGTCCTTTTTGTGTGCAACTGCTGCAAAAACATAACGGGCAGAGAAGCAACAGGCCAAAATATTACCACACAGCTGCCAAAGTAGCTCAGTTAGGTGAGCGTTAGTCTGAAGATCTAAAGGTCCCTGGTTCAATCCCAGGCTTTGGCAGGCCCTTTCATCCCTCTTTGCACAGGGGTGGCTTGTTTTCTGGGAACACAGTGGTCCCTGCACCCAAGGTGGGTCCCTGAGCTTGGGCTCTGCAGTAGGAAAAGATATTGTGGGCTTCCGCTCCTAGTTGGCTGGCCTGACATTTAACAATGAGGGACAGGAGCTGTCTCTCCTAAGTGAGTTATTGGTGGACCCAATATGGCAGGAAGAGAGTGCTAGAGGGGGTGCTGGGCAGTGACAGGCAGGTATAGAGGATGAAAACTCTTCTGTGCAGCTGAGGGAGGGCAGTACCAGGGAAGGGGCAGGTGTGAAAGTGGCCCTGTGGAAGGGAGTTGGGGGCCCAGGAGGAGGCACTTGATGTTCAGTGTCTTGGAGCAGCTGGACTTGGCCATGGTGGGTGTTCAGGAAATGCACATTAACAACTCTAGGGTAGCTTGATGGGCAGAGGGTGATTGGAAGAAGGGCCCATCTCTCTGGTCCTCCAGGCCAGGGAAGAATGATGGGGTTGGTGTCTTGTTCTTCACATTCGCGGTGCGAGTACAGAAGGGGCTGGGGCTCCAACCAGGGAGGGCATTACTGGTGGGCTTTGTGCTCCATGGCACTGGTTACTGCTATATCAGTGTGTATGGTCCCCAAGTAAGGCATGAAGGGAAAGTTCTATGAAGGAACTGGCTCCCTTCTTCTAGACCGCACGGTGTTTGGTGTCGGGGGGGATTTCAATTGTTGCACCAGCCTGAGGACTGCTGATCCTGTTTTCCCAACCGTCAGAGGAAACTCTTCTATGATGAGCACTACCTGGTGCAGGTCTGTAGTGAGGTTGGCTTAGAGGACGTGTTTCTCCACAGTGGAACCAGTGGAGGGTGGGCAGTAGCCTCCTATTCCTCTGACCCGAGCTCACACCAGCTGCAGAGGGGATACACCTTTCTGTGGGGACAGGCCAGGAGTCGCACTGACCGGATTTACATGAAGGAGAGCACGTCGACAGCCCAGTGCAGGGTGGTGCCAATGGACTGTTCGGATCACGCAGCTCTCACCGTGTGCTCAAAGTGGGCAATTCCCGGACCCAGGGCAGAGGATATTGGAAGCTGAACATCCAGAGCTTGCAAGATAAAGGAGCACGGGGTGAGGCCTGGTGGTGTTGGCAGAACGGGAAAGCATCAGAGGGTTCTGTGGCAACCAGGGGGATTGGTGGGAGTCGGCGGCTTTGTTCCAGCGGCTGGGGAAACACCACAACATTAAAGAACCCAACAGTGCAAAGTCCTGCAGTGTCACCTGTGGGATTTCTACAAGAGCATCCAGGCAGGGGAGCCAGTCAGCGTGTGACTGTACGACCGGATCAAGCGACAGCTGGCCGAGTTCCAGGAGATGAGGCTGCAGTTGGCTGATATGAGCGGGAGCATCGAGTGAAGGGAGGGGTGGCCTCCCCTGACATTTTTGCAGCCTGCAGGGAATGGAGACAAAGCAGGGGGATGCAGGGACTCAGGACAGGACCCACGGATCCGGTAGTGCAGGACTATAGTCGCTGGAGGAGGAGAGTGAGTCCTGCGAGAGGAAGCTGATGGTGGGAAGCAATAAGTGCAGAGTGCAAACCAGCCAGCTGAGAGTCACAGTGGGCTAGAAAGTGAAATAGCAGCAGGTCCCATGGTGTAATGGGCAGCACTCAAGACTCTGAATCCTGGAATCTGAGTTCAAATCTCAGTGGGACCTCTTCGAGATATGTTAGTTTGCTGCAAAGCCCTGGACCTCAATGTGTTTGGCTACCTTCTCTCAGGGTGAACTAGAGTGAGATGTTTTTCCCTCACGCTGGGTGACTGATGCCCACTGGAGATAGGTCTCTGGTCTGGCTGGTTCAATGGGCTGGTGGCTATAGGTTGGGGTCCTAGAACTTAACAGTCTGGCTAGAGATTCCTGCGGGTTGACCGGATGGTTGTTTCTTGCTGCTTCACCTGATGTCCACAACTTTGGTCCCTGCAGCTGCCACACTCTTCCTCTTGCCCACATGGCATTTAAAGGAAGGAGGGCCAGGGGCAGGCTTCACAGTCAGGGCTAGGCAGGAGGGAGGCAGAGTCCCAGGCTGGAGCCCAACACACCTCTCCTCCTCTGGGCATCTGGGGTGTTGTTCCCCCCTGTTCAGGCACCCCTGGGGCCCTGCACTTCACACAGCTCTCCCTGATTTCAGCTGTTAGTGAGGGAGCCTCCCTGCTAGCGCAGACTGGGCAGTTTGTTGCATGAGAGACACTGTCCCAAAGCAGGACTAATGCTTAGAGCTGGTTATCAGTGATTTCAGATCTTTTGGTCTGCAGCAAGACTCTCTATTGAGTCTTAACCAGCTCTGTTATTACACAGGGAAGAACAAAAGGGTCAAATGGTGCCTGGAAGCCTTAAGAAGAATCCACCCCACCGAGTACAACACTTGTCGCTACCTGCTCTCAGCTCCACTGAGAATGTTTTGGGGTCACCCGTCGCCTGTATCAACCTAGGAGTCTCAGAGAATCCTAATTAACAGGTGCTCCAGTGGCACACTTGGTTAGCGCACAGTACTTATAGGGCAGTGCTGAGAGGAGCTATGCTGAGGTTGTGAGTTCAAACCTCACCTGGAGCACTGGTTTTCATTAACCAAGTAGTGTCAACCCCTCATTTGGCCTGTGGAATGTAGAATTCAAGCCCTGCGGACCCTCAGGAGGGGGCTAATAAAAAATGTCCCCGTCACTTATTACCTCCTCTCCAGGTCAGAATCTACCATCCTTTCTCCCCCACAGCCCCTGTGCCAGGATCCCTCAAGCAGAGCCTGGAGTCCTGCCCCTGGCGTCTGTACTATAGACACAGACTAAGTGACAGGGACAAAACACTCAAATCCCGCCTGGTGCGGGGAGCCAGGTTTGCTCTTCAAATTCTGTCATTGGTACATTTCCAGGCCTGGGAATGTCCCACAACAGCATTGAATGGGAAGTTGCCTGCAGAACAGTTACACTGCACAGAGCTCCTGCGGAGGAGGGGTGGGAATTAGTAACATTTTGAGGATCGTTTGGGAAATGAGCCTTTGCTGACAAGGTTTGTCTCTGTTCATATTTCACTTTCAGGTGTTATGTTGAGGGATCTTTAGTATATTTTTGTGAGGTTAATAACTATCTCCTCAACTTTATTTACTCAACTTAAAAATTGGTCACTTGATTTTTGCATCTCCCTGTGAAAATACAACTGACACGTGTGGCTTTCTACAGGGGGTCATGATGTTAAAGTTAAGGAATTCAGTCTCTGTACTTCTGGGGGGAGTTTTGCTTTTTTACAGCTGCCTCAGGGCCAGGCACACTGGGCTGTTAGCTGCACCCACTGTCCTTGCCAGGGGCCCCTGCTGAATCCTGGGCGGCTGCACTGCAGTGCTGGGGTGACTGCAGGTAGAGAAGCTGCTGTGGAGCAAAGTAGAGCAGGTGCATGAAGGAGACGGGGTCACTATTCACATTCTGAACTGCACAGTTTTCCAAATTTGGGACTAGATTCATAGACTTAAGGTCAGAAGGGACCATTATGATCATCTAGTCTGACCTCCTGCCCAATGCAGGCCACAGAATCTCACTCACCCACTCCTGTAACAAACCCCTAACCTATGTCTGAGTTATTGAAGTCCTCAAATTGTGGCTTAAAGACCTCAAGGTGCAGGGAATCTTCCAGCAAGTGTCCCGAGCCCCATGCCACAGAGGAAGTCAAATGTCCGAGAACAATTCTAGGGGAAGGTGAACGCAGAGCAATGACACTGGAGATGCCCAGACCTCCAATAGGGGCAATGTGGAAATTAATAATGGGAAGATCATTTGTGAAATTAGTCGTCACTGACAAGATTTGTCTCTGTTCCTATTTCACGCGATGGGGTTAGTTAGAGGAATCAGTACAGATTTTTACTATATTAATTAAACACTTAATTTTATTTAACCAAGCCAAAAACTTAGTATCACTTATTTTTTCTCTGTCCTAGCAAGAATGAATTAATTTTGTGACTTTCTGGAAAGTGCAGCGAGATTAAATGTGGGAAATTCAGTCTCTGTGTTTGTGAGCTGATGTTTTCCTCTCACAGGTCAGTGCCTGCATTGAAATACCCAGAGGGATCTAAGGGCTGGTGTATGCTGGGCACTGAACTGGCAAAGTGATGTCTCCCAGGGTGTGACCCCCCCACAAACCCATATAGTTAAGGTGACCTAAGCCCGGGTTAGATAGTGCTAAAGAAAAGGAAGAATTGTTCTGTCTATGCAGCTATTACAGGGATGGGGAAATCCCTTCAGTCCCTGTCTACTCCAAAGTGCTATAGCAGTGCCACAGCAGCGTTTTAAGTGTAGACAGAGTGAAAGTAGATCTGGCTCCAGTTTGCACTATGGATGCTCAGGCACTAAGACTACAATAATAACAACAACAGCGCAGGCAGCAGGATTCAAACCTGCGCAGGGAGACCCCAATGGATTTCTAGTCCATCGCCTTAACCACTCGGCCACAACTACTTGACATGTGTCTCTTTCACTGCATGATGATTTTGTTCTCACTGAATTGTCACTTCAAATTGTTTGCTCAGACCAGCTTCCCCAGCACACTCACGGCTGCGCATCAGTGTAAGTGTGTCCTTGGGTGAACAGCGAGAATTCCTGCCCATTTCCCTTCCGGCTGGAGCAGCATGAGAGTGTGTTTGTGTGAACGACATTGCTGTAGATTGTTGTTCATTCCCCACTCTGACAATTCAGACAGTCCCTTTCCTAGTCAAATCTCCAGCACATCATTCCAATAGCAGGGGTCAGGATTTCTCTGCGGCACTGAAATTTTTCAGAGGGCTGGCGCGTGAACTCAGCCTTGCATTCCACCTTTGATGTTTCATGGACTAACAACAGCAGCAGAAAGAAAGAGCGGAGCCAATATCTCCCTGGCAGGGATGCAGGTGCCACGTCCCCTCTGTCTGACCATCGCCATTGCAGGAGAGAAGGGTTCACTGGCATCGAATGCCCTGGCTCAGACCAGAGACACAGGGAGGTTTTGCTGTTCATGGATCTGTGCAAAGGAAATTTTGTCTCTGTGTGAAACTGAGGTCAGAAATGAAACGTCCACATGGTGGCCCAATGCTCTAGGGAATGTGGGTGAAGGACTCGGGCTGAGAAATGATTTAACAGGGGTTTGTTTCAATTTATTGCCCTGTGTCATGAATAGTTAGTAAAGGGTTAAAACATAGTACCTGGTGGGCACCTGACCTGAGGACCAATCAGGGAAGAGAATTTGAAATTCCTAGGAGGGAACTTTTTCCCTCTGTTTGTGTGTGTGTTGTTCTTAGTCCTTTTGAGTTACAAGAGTCCAGATGTTTTAATCAAGTCTACAAGTTTCTACCTTTCTGAACTAATTTCTTCTAGTCAAGATAGTGAGTATTAGAAAGATACTTTGTGTCATTATCTAATAATCCTATGTTTGCAATTCTGTGTGTTTGTTATTGATTATTCTTAATTCTGCCTGTACTGGTTGTACTGAGAAAGAGAGAGGATTCTCTCCAGAACCTAGCAAGGTTATACCCTATGAGTGTCCAGCTTGGACTCATAGAGATTCTGTCTTTTCTTGTTTTTCTTTTAATAAATTCTTTCTATAAAGATTTGATTAAATCCCTTCTACTGTGGATATAGGGGGAGGGGCTAAGACATTCTCTCTCAGTGGTGAGACAGCTTATCTCCGGGCAGAGAAGGGAGGGGGAAGAGATAGTTCCTCCTGGGTTTGATTCAAGCAGTTTGAATCAGGTATATCTTTCCAGTGGCTAGGAGAGACGGAGGGGGGACGTTTCCCTCCTGTGAGTTGATCTGTATTTCCCCAGGGAACGTCTCTGGAAAGGGGAGTGGGAGGGGGAATACAGGGGTGTCTCGGCCCACGTAATTGACCGAGTGGTGGCAGCCTGAAGGAGACCTACCCTAGGATTTTGGGGTGGGGGAAGACATGCGGGTCCTCACTTTGAAACCCCCCAGTTTCAAGTGAGGGTAGACTCTGACATGGTGGCAAGCGGTGTTTCGAACCCATTGATAAAGGCACTCTGAGGCAGTTTTTTTTTTCAGCTGAGCTAGGCTGGAAAGAGCTATTCTCTAGAGGTGTGTCCTTCCTTTGTGATATCAGGTATCACTCAGGATTCCTAACGTGGGGGGAAGTGCTCGACAAAGTACATTCCCATCCAGCGGGAAAAACAGGTTTGGGGGAGGGAGAGAGAAACCCTCCAGCCAGGTTTTTTTTTCTCCTGGGTCTTTTGAAATGCTCAAAAGGCAGGAGAACACAAATCCCTGAGAGGATTCACTAGATTTTTTTTCACAGGTACTTAGTAGCAACAGCCTGTCAGCTGGGCTTATTAGTGCCACAGCTCAGAAGGACAGGGAGACAGAGAAATTTTTTTTTTAATCTTTCCCTCTTTCTCAGTACAAAACAGTAACATTACACAAACCACAATTTGCTATACAAAGGACTGAATTCTCTTTGTTTGGTCAGTGAGAGGCAGGGTTAGAAACTGTAACCCAAGCAACTGAAGCAAGCAAAACAGCACATACCCTGCCTGCATAGGGGTGTGGCCAGCACCAAAGGGCACAGACATGAGTGATACACAGTAACAAATGGACCTTGCTAGATTGCAAATACAATTAATTGAGGCACAAAAGGAGAGGGAGGAAGCTACCCACCAGAGGGAGCTGGAGATACTTCAAGCCAGAGAAGCTAACCACAAGATGTAGTATCTCCAGATACTACAAGCCAGAAAAGCTGACTACAAGAGACAAATGGAGTTAAAAGACAAAGACCTGGAATTGGCAAAGGCTAAGCAGCAGGAGCCAACCAATCCAACCCCTCTTCAACCTACTGATCAACCTTCTCAGAGAAAATTTCCCGCCTACAGGGCAGGTGAGGATGTTGAGGCCTTCTTAGAAAACTTTGAAAGGGCCTGTCTGGGATACCGTCTTCCTGAAACAGAATACATGGTAGAGCTGAGGCCACAGCTTTGAGGACAATTAGCCCTGGTGGCAGCTGAAATGCCTAGGGGCCAAATGAACGACTTTCAACTATTCCTCACCAAGGCCAGACTCAGAATGGGCATCACCCCTGATCACGCCCGTCAGCGGTTCAGAGACCAGAAATGGAAACCAGAGATGTCATTTCCACAGCACGCTGCTTACCTTGAAAAACACTATCTGTCCTGGATAACAGGATCCAAGGTTAAGGACATAGACGACTTACACCTCCTGATATTGATGTAACAGTTCCTAGATGGTGTTCCAGAGAACATTAGACGCTACATACAAGATGGTAAACCAAGATGGTAAACCATCACTGAGGCAGGGGAGATTGGAGCCAGATGGATGGCATCGGTAGACAACGTGAAAGCTACTGCCAAGGGGAGCGAATCCAACAGGGTACACACCGACACTAAACCCTACCGTCGCGGACCAATTAAGCCCACACCTACAACCCAAGGACAGTCACACTCTACCTCTTCTTCTACCTCACCAGTCTCCAGTAGACCAACACAAACCGGTGACCCATCAAGTGGGCGATGTTTTCAATGCAATGAACTGGGGCATATCAAAGCCAAATGCCCAAAGAACCTAAACCGAGTGCAACTCCTTGCACCTTCACACCAAGGACAGCCAGACCTAGATGTATCTCAAATACCCTTAGAACATAGGGAAACTTTGAGAGTGGACGGAAAGGAGATCATCACATGGAGAGACACTGCAGCACATGTGTCAGCTATCCACCGAACCTTCGTGGACCCCAAATTCATCAACCAGAAAACCAAAGTGACAATTCACCCCTTCATGTCAAAACCTGTAACATTACCTACAGTGCATTTACCTGTCCAATACAAGGGCTGGTCAGGGAAGTGGACTTTTGCTGTCTATGACAACCATGTGATTCCCATGTTACTGGGGAACGACTTGGCCCAACACGTTGAACAGCAAAAAACAGAGGGAGTGGTTACACACAGCCAAGCCAGACGAGCTGCCAGACCCATCCCTGTTCCTGAGCCATCCACCGAGACCCCATCTGTGTTACCAGAGAGGGTGGAGCTGGCTCCCATACCAACACCTATAGCAGCCATAGTACATCCAGTCCCAGAACCGGAACTAGAAGAGCAACCAGCGGCAGTACCAGTGCCAGCACCGACGCCAGCGCTTACAACTCCACCGCCGGAGGGCGACAATGGGCCAAAACTGGCAGAAGCAGCAGACAACCCTACCCAAGAGGCTCAGCCAGAGCCTGAAATGACACCTTGTACACCAGCAGAGAGCGGTTCACAGTCAACGGAAACAACCTCATCACCTACATCGCTCCCAGAGGAACTGGTGTCTCCCGCCTCAAGGGAACAGTTCCAGATGGAACAGGAAGCTGATGACAGCCTCAAGAAAGCATGGGCGGCGGCACGCAGCAACCCACCGCCTCTCAGCTCTACTAACCGATCCCGGTTTGTTGTGGACCAAGGACTTTTATACAAGGAATTTCTTTCTGGTGGACACCAGGAGGGCTGGCATCCTCAAAAACGGTTGCTAGTTCCGACCAAGTACCTGGAAAAGCTCTTAAGCTTAGCCCATGATCACCCTAGTGGCCATTCTGGGGTGAAGCGAAGCAAAGACAGGTTGGGAAGGTCCTTTGACTGGGAGGGGATGGGCAAGGCGGTAGCCACTTACGTCCGGTCTTGTAAGGTATGCCAAACAGTAGGAAAACCCCAAGACCAGGTCAAGGCCCCTCTCCAACCACTTCCCATAATGGAGGTCCCATTTCAACGAGTAGCTGTGGATATTATGGGTCCTTTCCCAAAGAAGACCCCCAGAAGAAAGCAGTACATACTGACTTTTGTGGACTTTGCTACCAGATGGCCGGAAGCAGTAGCTCTAGGCAACACCAGGGCTAACACTGTGTGCCAGGCCTTAACTGACATTTTTACCAGGGTGGGTTGGCCCTCTGAAATTCTTACGGATTCGGGAACAAATTTCCTATCAGGGACCATGAAAGACCTGTGGGAAACTCATGGGGTGCATCACTTGGTGGCCACCCCGTACCATCACCAAACGAATGGCCTAGTGGAAAGGATTAATGGAACTTTGGGGGCCATGATCCGTAAATTCGTACATGAACATTCCAAAAATTGGGATCTAGTGTTACAGCAGTTGCTGTTTGCCTACAGGGCTGTTCCACATCCCAGTTTAGGTTTCTCACCATTCGAGCTGGTGTATGGCCATGAGGTTAAGGGGCCATTACAGCTGGTGAAGCAGCAATGGGAGGGGTTTACGCCCCCTCCAGGGACTAACATTCTGGACTTTGTAAGCAACCTTCAAAACACCCTCCGAGACTCTTGGGCCCTTGCTCGAGAGAGCTTAAAGGATGCTCAAGCGGAGCAAAAGGTCTGGTATGATAGACACACCAGAGAGCGTTCCTTCAAGGTTGGAGACCAGGTCATGGTCTTGAAGGCGCAACAGGCCCATAAGATGGAAGCGTCCTGGGAAGGACCATACATGGTCCAGGAGCGCCTGGGAGCTGTTAACTACCTCATAGCATTCCCAAATTCCTCTTTAAAGCCTAAAGTTTTTCATGTTAACTCTCTAAAACCCTTTTATCCCAGAGAATTACAGGTCTGTCAGTTTACAGTCCAGGAAGGAGATGACACCGAGTGGCCTGAAGGTGTCTACTACGAAGGTAAAAGAAATGGTGGTGTGGAGGAGGTGACCCTCTCCACAACCCTGCAATGTATACAGCGGCAACAAATCAAGGAGCTGTGCACTCACTTTGACACCTTGTTCTCAGCCAACCCAGGATGGACTGAGCAAACCTGCCACTCCATTGACACAGGTAATGCTCACCCGATTAGAACCCCACCCTACCGGGTGTCACCTCATGCCAAAGTTGCTATTAAACAGGAGATTGACAACATGTTGGAGATGGGTATCATCCGCCCTTCTACCAGTGCATGGGCATCTCCAGTGGTTCTAGTTCCCAAACCAGATGGGGAAGTACGCTTTTGCGTGGACTACCGTAAGCTAAATGCTGTAACTCGTCCAGACAACTATCGCACTGATGAGCTATTGGAAAAGTTGGGACGTGCCCAGTTCATCTCTACCATTGATTTAACCAAGGGATACTGGCAGGTACCACTAGATGAACCCGCCAGGGAAAAATCTGCCTTCATCACCCATGCAGGGGTATATGAATTTAATGTGCTTCTGTTCGGACTGCGGAATGCACCTGCCACCTTCCAAAGGCTGGTGGATGGTCTACTAGCAGGATTGGGAGACTGTGCAGTTGTATACCTCGATGATGTGGCCATTTTTTCTGATTCATGGCCCCAACACCTAGAACATTTGAAAATGGTTTTTGAGCGCATCAGGCGGGCAGGACTAACTGTTAAGGCCAAAAAGTGTCAAATAGGCCAAAACAGAGTGACTTACCTAGGACACCAGGTGGGTCAAGGAACCATCAACCCCCTACAGGCCAAGGTGGAAGCTATCCAACAGTGGCCTGTCCCACGGTCAAAGAAACAGGTCCAATCCTTCTTAAGTTTGGCCGGATATTACAGGCGATTTGTACCACACTACAGGCAAATCGCTGCCCCACTAACTGATCTGACCAGGAAAACCTAGCTGAATGCAGTTAAGTGGACTGATGAGTGTCAGA
Source organism: Mauremys reevesii (assembly GCF_016161935.1). Taxonomy (NCBI): domain Eukaryota; kingdom Metazoa; phylum Chordata; order Testudines; family Geoemydidae; genus Mauremys; species Mauremys reevesii. The sequence continues at coordinate 7,693,608 of NC_052639.1, forward strand.
AAGCCTTTACCCAGCTTAAGGCGATGCTCATGTCGGACCAGGGGTGGCTTGTTTTCTGGAAGCACAGTGGTCCCTGCACCCAAGGTGAGTCCCTGAGCTTGGGCTCTGCAGTAGGAAAAGATACTGTGGGCTTCCACCCCTAATTGGCTGGCCTGACATTTAACAATGAGGGACAGGAGCTGTCTCTCCTAAGTGAGTTATTGGTGGACACAATATGGCAGGAAGAGAGTGCTAGAGGGGGTGCTGGGCAGTGACAGGCAGGTATAGAGGATGAAAACTCTTCTGTGCAGCTGAGGGAGGGCAGTACCAGGGGAGGGGCATGTGTGAAAGTGGCCATGTGGAAGGGAGTTGGGGGCCCAGGAGGAGGCACTTGATGTTCAGTGTCTTGGAGCAGCTGGGCTTGGCCATGGTGGGTGTTCAGGAAATGCACATTAACGACTCTAGGGTAGCTTGATGGGCAGAGGGTGATTGGGGGAAGGGCCCATCTCTCTGGTCCTCCAGGCCAGGGAAGAATGATGGGGTTGGAGTCTTGTTCTTCACATTCATGGTGCGAGTACAGAAGGTGGTGGAGCTCCGACCAGGGAGGGCATTATTGGTGGCTTTGTGCTCCATGGCACTGGTTACTGCTATATTAGTGTGTATGGTCCCCAATTAAGGCATGAAAGGAAAGTTCTATGAAGAAACTGGCTCCCTTCTTCTAGACCGCACGGTGTTTGGTGTCGGGGGGGATTTCAATTGTTGCACCGGCCTGAGGACTGCTGGTCCTGTTTTCCCGACCGTCAGAGGAAACTCTTCTACGATGAGCACTACCTGGTGCAGGTCTATAGCGAGGTCGGCTTAGAGAACATGTTTCTGCACAGTGAACCAGTGGAGGGTGGGCAGTAACCTCCTATTCCTCTGACCCGAGCTCACACCAGCCGCAGAGGGGATACACCTTTCTGCGGGGACAGGCCAGGAGTCGCACTGACCGGATTTCCGTGAAGGAGAGCACGTCGACAGCCCAGTGCAGGGTGGTGCCAATGGACAGTTCGGATCACGCAGCTCTCACCGTGTGCTCAATGTGGGCAATTCCGTGACCCAGGGCAGAGGATATTGGAAGCTGAACATCCAGAGCTTGCAAGATAAAGGAGCAGGGGGTGAGGCCTGGCGGTGTTGGCAGAACGGGAAAGCATCAGAGGGTTCTATGGTAACCAGGGGGATTGGTGGGAGTTGGTGAGGGAGGAGTTGGCGGCTTTGTTCCGGCGGCTGGGGAAACACCACAACATTAAAGAAACCAATAGTGCAAAGTCCTGCAGTGTCACCTGTGGGATTTCCACAAGAGCATCCAGGCAGGGGAGCCAGTCAGCCTGTGACTGTACGACCGGATCAAGCGACAGCTGACTGAGTTCCAGGAGATGAGGCTGCAGTTGGCTGATATGAGCGGGAGCACCGAGTGAAGGGAGGGGAGGCCTCCCCTGACATTTTTGCAGCCTGCAGGGAATGGAGACAAAGCAGGGGGATGCAGGGACTCAGGGCAGGACCCATGGATCTGGTCGTGCAGGACCACAGTCACTGGAGGAGGAGAGAGAGTCCGGCGAGAGGAAGCTGATGGTGGGAAGCAATAAGTGCAGAGTGCAAACCAGCCAAGAGTCACAGGGGTCTAGATAATGAAACAGCAGCAGGTCCCATGGTGTAATGGGCAGCACTCAGGACTTTGAATCCTGGAATCTGAGTTCAAATCTCAGTGGGACCTCATGGTGATACGTTGCTTTGCTACAAAGCACTGGAGCTCAATGTGTTTGGTTACCTTCTCTCAGGGTCAACTAAAGTGACATTTTTCCCTCCTGCTGGGTGACTGATGCCCACTGGAGATAGGTCTTTGGTCTGGCTGGTTCAATGGGCTGGCAGCTATAGGTTGGGGTCCTAGAACTTAACAGTCTGGCTAGAGATTCCTGTGGATTGATCATATGGTTGTTTCTCGCTGCTTCACCTGATGTCCATAACTTTGGTCCCTGCAGCTGTCACATACTTCCTCTTGCCCATATGGCATTTAAAGGAAGGAGTGCCAGGGCCAGGCTTCATAGTCAGGGCTAGGCAGGAGGGAGGCAGAGTCCCAGGCTGGAGCCCAACACCTCTCCTCCTCTGGGCACCTGGGGTGTTGTTCCCCCCTGTTCAGACACCCCTGGGTCCCTGCACTTCACACAGCTCTCCCTGATTTCAGCTGTTAGTGAGGGAACCTCACTGCTAGTGCAGACTGGGCAGTTTCTTGCATGAGAGACCCTGTCCCAAAGCAGGACTAATGCTTAGAGCTGGTTATCAGTGATTTCAGATCTGTTGGTCTGCAGCAAGACTCTCCATTGAGTCTTAACCAGCTCTGTTATTACACAGGGAAAAACAAAAGGGTCAAATGGTGCCTGGAAGCCTTAAGAAGAATCCACACCACCAAGTACCAACACTTGTCACTACCGGCTCTCAGCCCCACTGAGAATGTTTTGGGTTCACTCCTTGCCTGTATCAACCTAGGGGTCTCAGAGAATCCTAATTAACAGGTGCTCCAGTGGCGCAATTGGTTAGCGCACAGTACTTATAGGGCAGTGCTGAGAGGAGCTATGCTGAGGTTGTGAGTTCAAACCTCACCTAGAGCACTGGTTTTCATTAGCCAAGTGGGGTCACCCCCTCATTTGGCCTGTGGAATGTAGAATTCCAGCCCTGGGGACCCTCAGGAGGGGGCTAATAAAAAATGCCCCCTTCACTTATTACCTCCTCTCCAGGTCAGAATCTAACATCCTTTCTCCCCCACCAGCCCCTGTGCCAGGATCCCTCAAGCAGAGCCTGGAGTCCTGCCCCTGGCGTCTGTACTATTGATAAAGACTAAGTGACAGGGACAAAACACTCAAATCCCGCCTGGTGCGGGGAGCCAGGTTTGCGCTTCAAATTCTGTCATTGGTACATTTCCAGGTCTGGGAATGTCCCACAACAGCATTTAATGGGAAGCTGCCTGCAGACCAGTGACACTGCACAGAGCTCCTGTGGAGGAGGGGTGGGAATTAGTCACATTTTGAGGATCGTTTGGGAAATGAGCCTTTGCTGACAAGGTTTGTCTCTGTTCATATTTCACCTTCAGGTGTTATGTTGAGGGATCTTTAGTATATTTTTGTGAGGTTAATAACTATCTCCTCAACTTTATTTACTCAACTTAAAAATTGGTCATTTGATTTTTGCATCTCCCTGTGAAAATACAACTGACGTGTGGCTTTCTACAGGGGGTCATGATGTTAAAGTTAAGGAATTCAGTCTCTGTACTTCTGGGGGGGTGGGTTGCTTTTTTACAGCTGCCTCAGGGCCAGGCACACTGGGCTGTTAGCTGCACCCACTGTCCTTGCCAGGGGCCCCTGCTGAACCCTGGGCGGCTGCACTGCAGTGCTGGGGTGACTCTGCAGGTGGAGAAGCTGCTGTGGAGCAATGTAGAGTAGGTGCAAGAAGGAGACGGTGTCACTATTCTCATTCTGAACTGCACAGTTTTCCAAATTTGGGACTAGATTCATAGATTCATAGACTTAAGGTCAGAAGGGACCATTATGATCATCTAGTCTGACCTCCTGCACAATGCAGGCCACAGAATCTCACTCACCCACTCCTGTAACAAACCCCTAACCTATGTCTGAGTTATTGAAGTCCTCAAATTGTGGCTTAAAGACCTCAAGGTGCAGGGAATCCTCCAGCAAGTGACCCGTGCCCCACGCTGCAGAGGAAAGCGAATGTCCGAGAACAATTCTAGGGGAAGGTGAACGCAGAGCAATGACACTGGAGATGCCCAGACCTCCAATAGGGGCAATGTGGAAATTAATAATGGGAAGATCATTTGTGAAATTAGTCGTCACTGACAAGATTTGTCTCTGTTCCTATTTCACGCTATGGTGTTAGAGGAATCAGTACAGATTTTTACTATATTAATTAAACACTTAATTTTATTTAACCAAGCCAAAAACTTAGTATCACTTATTTTTTCTCTGTCCTAGCAAGAATGAATTGAATGTTGTGACTTTCTGGAAAGTGCAGCGAGATTAAATGTGGGAAATTCAGTCTCTGTGTTTGTGAGCTGATGTTTTCCTCTCACAGGTCAGTGCCTGCTTTGAAATACCCAGAGGGATCTAAGGGCTGGTGTACGCTGGGCACTGAACTGGCAAAGCGATGTCTCCCAGGGTGTGACTCCCCACACAAACTCATAGAGTTAAGGTGACCTAATCCCAGGTTAGTTAGTGCTAAAGAAAAGGAAGAATTGTTCTGTCAATGCAGCTATTAGAGGGATGGGAAAAACCCTCCAGTCACTGTCTACTCCAAAGTGCTATAGCAGCGCCACAGCAGCGTTTTAAGTGTAGACAGAGTGAAATTAGATTTATCTCCAGTTTGCACTGTGGATGCTCAGGCACTAAGACTGCAATAATAACAACAGCAGCACATTGCTTGCATAGTTGGCAGGATTCGAACCTGCGCAGGGAGACCCCAATGGATTTCTAGTCCATCGCCTTAACCACTTGGCCACAACTACTTGATATGCATCCGTTTCACTGCACGATGATTTTGTTCTCACTGAATTGTCACTTCAAATTGTTTGCTCAGACCAGCTTCCCCAGCACACTCACGGCTGCGCATCAGTGTAAGTTTGTCCTTGGGTGAACAGCGAGAATTCCTGCCCATTTCCCTTCCGTCTGGAGCAGCAAGAGAGTGTGTTTGTGTGAACGACATTGCTGTAGATTGTTGTTCATTCCCCACTCTGACAATTCAGACAGTCCCTTTCCCATTCAAATCTCCAGCACATTGTTCCAATAGCAGGGGGCAGGATTTCTCTGGGGCACTGAGGGCTGGTGCGTGAACTCAGCCTTGCATTCCACCCTTGATGTTTCATGGACTAACAACAGCAGCAGAAAGAAAGAGCTGAGCCAATATCTCCCTGGCAGGGATGCAGGTGCCACGTCCCCTCTGTCTGACCATCGCCATTGCAGGAGAGAAGGGTTCACTGGAATCGAATGCCCTGGCTCAGACCAGAGACACAGGGAGGTTTTGCTGTTCATGGATCTGTGCAAAGGAAAATTTGTCTCTGTGTGAAACTGAGGTCAGAAATGAAACGTCCACATGGTGGCCCAATGCTCTATGGAATGTGGGTGAAGGACTCGGGCTGAGAAATGATTTAACAGGGGGTTGTTTCAATTTATTGCCCTGATTAAAATCTATGGCTAAAAGGCAGCCACTGTTGTTAGTACTTGTACCTGTGTAGGGACACCCCAGTGGGTGTCAAGTCCATTGCCTTCACCAGGGGCAGTCGATTATTTTATCAAGGTACAAATTTCTTGGTCAAGGCCTGGATGCCAGAGAAAACAATACACTGCTGATAAGAAGAAGTACATCAAAAGATTTTGCAGCCACCATGGGCATAACTATGATGTGTTGTGTTTCACTCTTTATGCCTGGTGCCACCTCCTTTCCCTTTGGCCTTGTAGTTGACTAAGGGCAAAGCTAAACATCTCCTCAGATACCAGGGAGTGTTTATGTCCATTCCTGAGAGCTACACAGGGGTTTGATGTTGCTGCTTTCAGTCCTCTGGCTCTGCCGGGATAAGGAACGATTCAGGCTGTCACTGAACTGAAGGAGGAAGATCAGATTTTGACAGGGAGAGGGACGCCTCCTCTTAAAGGTGTTTGTCTGGCTGGCAGTCCTGGTTCCCAGGTCTTGCTCGTGGGGCTCCAGCAGTTTTGGGACCAGGTCACTCCCTTGGCCCCACCTGCTGCTCCCAAGCGCTCCCCCCCAGGGGCCATATCAGTGCAGCGGAGCTGAGCAGCGTCTGCCTGCTCGCTCCAGTGGCTGCCGGCCCCTCCCCATGGCAGGGCAGGGTGGGGCTGTGCCTCCGCGCACTGCCTCTGCCTGATCACCCCTGTGGCCAATGGGACGCTGTGGGGGTGATGCCTGGGGGCAGCAGCACACGGAGGCCCCCCAGCCCACTCCGCCTTGGAGCCTCCGGTAAGTGCTGCATCCCTGACCCCCTTCCTGAGCCTGCACCCCCACCTCCTCCTCATATACTCACTCCCACCCCCAACTCCCTCACAGAGCCTGCACCCTCCTCCCACCCCCAGCCCCAAACTCCCTCCCAGACTCTGCACCCCTCCTGAATGCCCATCCCCAGCGCCAACCCAGGGCCTGCACCCTAGACCTCCTCCCCCCACCCAAACTCCCTTCTAGAGCCTTAGGCAGGTGAGGGGAAGAGTTTTGGGGGGCGTGTTCTGGGCGGTATGAGTGACATTATTGGCCCACTGGCAGAACTGGCCCTGGCCCTAAGGTAAATGGAGGTTTAGACCCTGCTTTAAGGGATTGGAGCAATGCTGGAGAGACTGATGGGCAGGGAGCTGGGGAGCTGTGTGTGCTCCAAGGAGAGTTGTTGTTGTGCTCTGGTGACACAGAGCGGGGGTGGGGAGTTTGTAAGCTGTGGTGTTTGTACAGAGATAAAGTTTACTAACCCCCAGGTTAAAAACTGGTCCTGCTCTGGGCTATACATGACACTCTCTGTTGTGAGGGTAGCTCAGTGGGTGAATGTTTCCCTGCAGGGTAATAGGTTCCTACTTCCAAGCCAAATGATTCCCTTTAAAAACTTTTTCGAATGAAAATCGATTTCCAGACCCATCTCCAGTATGTTCAGGAGTTCTCTGAATGGGGGCGGGGGGTTGAAATGAATTTAAACTCTCAGCATTTTCCTGTGCAAATGAATAAAGACCTAGCAGAGCTGTCCAGCAGCTGAAATCAGTCCCAGTCCTCGGCGTCTCTAAGAGGGACACTCGGTAGCTGAGGCATGTGGGACACCTGTGTGGTGAGGACAGGTGAAAAAATGCTGGATTCAATGAAAGCTGAGCCCATAGGAGGGGAAGGTGAACGGTGGCACCACACAGGGTCATAACACTCAGACACGGGGCTTCACTGTCACTGCCCCTGTGTTTTCCATCATTTCTATCCTAAGGAACACACCCTCCCCCTCCCCCCCACACTGTCACACAGAACCTTCTCCCCTTGAGCCCCATCCCACCCCTACCCCTCTCCCCCACACACTCCATGGGACACAGCCTCTCGGTGACTCACCCAGATGGGGGCTTGTCTCTGCATCTCCCCAACAGGGGAGCAGGGAGCCGAAAGGGCCACAGGAGACCAATGGAGCTAGGCAGGGATAGAAAAGACTTCCCCTCCCTTCCCTTCCCTTCCCTTCCCAAGAGTCCCGTTAATCTCACCCATGGGATGTTCCAGCACCGGGTGGGCTCAAAGCACCAACCTTCCCCTGAGCAACGGAAGGGGGAACCAGCTCTATCACATGGAAGGAGACTCCCCACCTCTGCTGCTGCCATCCTGCAGCCTTTAATATGGATTTGTTTTAGCTAATGCGACCCCCACACTCCACTAATCCACCCATGAATTAAGGAGAAAAGACCCACAGTCAGGAAGCAAAGGTGCAATGGGTTAGTGCACAGGCTGTCTAGTAGCAGTGTTGAGTGGAGTCATGATGAGGTTGTGAATTCAAACCTCACCTGCAGCACTAGCTTCCTTTAAGCAAATGGCTTCTGCCAATCGTTTTGCCCTGCAGAAAATACAATTGCAGCTCAGAAGACACCGAGGTCCCCTTGCTTTACAGAGAGCAGGGCAGATTCCACAGATCTACCAGGCTCTGCTCTCCACCAGCCGCCTGTGTCAGGAGGGGTCAGGCAGAGCCCAGAGCACTGCCCCCGACTCCCCCTCAGTCTTTGCTCCCCAAACCACCTGTGTGCTCACCCTCTGCGCTGTGAGACTCAAACCCTGCCTGGCTTTCGGTATGTCGGTGTGGTTTTTGTCTGTTGTGTTGATGTGCATGTGGGTTCTGTGTAATTTTTGTGGATGCCTTGCATAGTTTTGTGTGTGTGTGTGTGTGTGTCCGTGGGTGTGTGTATGACTTTTGCATGCAGATTGTTCTTTGCTAAGTATTCTTTTGGTATGTGGTTTTTGTGCTTTCCTGTTGTGGGCTTTTGCTGTATTTTTGGTGTGGATTTGTTCTGTTTTGTGTGGCTTTCCCTTATGTGTATATGGCTCTGTGTGCTGTGTGGGTTTGGTTTCTGTTATGTCTGTGTGGGCCTGTGCAGTCTGTGATGTTCTCTTTCTCTCTGTTTGTATCTTCATGTGTAAATTCACTGGAACTTTTCAAACTCTCCACAGCTTTGCCAATTTTCACCAGGAATTTTACTCATTAACAAATTCTCACTTGTTCCCTACCAGTTGGTGACCATTGCCCCAGGGGCCTGTCAGTATCAGGGTCCTGATTTCCCATTGACCCTTCCCCCTTCTATTGGAACTGGGAACTAGCCAACCTAAAAAAACCCCACTCAGTTTTAGTAAAGGGCCAACAGTCCCCTTACATAAGCTGGCCCTGTGAGCGAGTGAGTGAGGGAGGGAGAGCTCAGTGGTTTGAGTATTGGCCTGCTAAACCCAGGTCTGTGAGCTCAGTCCTTGAGAGGGCCATTTAGGGATCTAGGATAAAAATCTGTCTGTGGATTGGCCCTGCTTTGAGCAGAGGGTTGGACTAGATACCTCCTGAGGTCCCTCCTAACCCTGGTATCCTATGATAGGATCACCAATGTTCAGAGAAACTAGCACAAGCTGGTCCCATGGTGTAATGGTTGGTATGCTGAAATCTGAGTTCAAATCTCAGTGGAACCTTGTGGTAAATCCCTGGAGATCCAAGTGCTTTCCTGTCTCCAGCTGTATAAGAATGAGCTGTTTACCTTGTGCTGAGTGATTCATACCCACTGGAGCCAGGTCTTTGGTTGGAATGGGGTCTAGAAGTGGCTATGGTTTGACTGGGTGTTTGGGATTTCTGATGCCCACAAGTTTGGCCCTTGTGCTTTCTACCACACTTTTCCTCTTGCCCACATGGCACTTGAAGAAAGGAGTGTCAAGGCCAGGTTTCATAGTCAGGGAAAGGCAGGAGGGAGGCAGAGTCCCAGGCTGGAGCCCAGCACCTCTCCTCCTCTGGGCACCTAGGACAGAGGTGGCTGGTGCTGACAGCTCCAAGGGAAGGCTTAAAAGCCAAGGGTAGGGTAAGAGGAGGGGAGAACCATGCCTATGCGTGGCCAGCAGACAGCCACAGAGACGCCCAGCCAGGCTGCTCCCTGCTCCCTGGCATGCCGAACACCCACTGAAAACCACCCACAGACCAGCATGCGGGGCGGCTGCTAATGCTTTTTGGCCAACATCAGAAGACGGTAGGAAAGCAGGGCCAGCCCCCCTGGTGGGGCCTCTTACCATTCCCACTCACGGTGCTCACTTGGGCAGTGGGGCAGGAGATTTTACCCCAAGAAGCTTTTCCCCAGCTGGCAAGAAGCAGAGAAACACCCAGGCTCCCAAGGCGCTATGTAGCAACCCCCCTCCAGCATAGGGACAGGCGCACACTTGGAAGAGGGAAACTGCTCCACACTCTAGCCCGGGCAGCCGCCCATTTTCTTTGGCAAGTCAGGAATGGCAAAGGCGAGACTGGAAGCACCTCGGGCTCATGCCCCAGCCTTTGTGACACCCACCCCCCAACTCCTTCCCGGGGCTCTAGCTGAAGCCAGAGCATTGGCCTGAGCCGCCAAGAAGAGGTTCCAGCCCTGAAGGGAGCAGGACTTGCAGCCCAAAGGTAAAACTGCACAAGCACAACCACAAAGGGACTCGAACCCTCAATCGCCTGATCTGAAGTCAGATGCCTTATCCATTAGGCCACGTGGTCACACAGTAAAAGGCCCTCCAGGCACTTCTTTGGGAAAGGCGACACTGACACATCCGACGAAGGGGGGATTCACCCACGAAAGCTCATGCTCCAATACGTCTGTTAGTCTGTGAGGTGCCACACGACTCTTTGCTGCTTTTGCAGACACTGTTTCTCAGGTCAGCTACTGAGGGGGGCCGAGACTCTCTGGGCACAAGAAGTCGAGTTCCCAGTGAGATGTGAGACTTAATTCTCTGGAGCCAGGTGCAGGGCTTTGGCAGGGAGGCTCAGGCATGGGGGACTGGGGTGCAGCGGATGGACCGGCTGTCTAGGTGTGGAGATTTAGTCTCACTGAGGAGGAGGAGGAATCCTGCTGACAGGCAGTGGCCAGGGCCGCTGCAACCACTAGGCGAACTAGTCGGCCGCCCAGGGTGCCAAGTGGTTGGGGGCACTAAAAATCGCACTCAGGGGAGGCGGGGGAGTGGAGGTGAGCTGGGGCATGATGGGGATGTGGGGGGGGCTGCCTGCAGCAAGTAATGGGAGGGGCACGCAGGGGAACCACTCCGTGTCCCAACTCACCTCTGCTCCGTCTTCTCCCCTGAGCACGCCGCCCCCGCTCTGATTCTCCTCCCCTCCCAGGCTTGCCGCACTAAACAGCTGATTGGCACCGCAAGCCTGGGAGGCGGGAGAAGTGGAGCGGCGCCGGCGAGCTCAGGGGAGAAGGCGGAGCGGAGGTGAGCTGGGGTGGGGAGCTGCTGCAGGGGGGGCTGCCCAGCTCTTCCCCATGGCCCCCGCCCCTGCACTCACTGCCTGGTAAGTGGAGTGACCCAGCCCCAGCCTGGTCCACTCCCCTGGCTCCCAGCCACGCCGCCGGCGAGTGCTGTGGGGCGGTTCCCCCTCCCCCAAGCTTGGGAGCCAGGGGAGCAGAGCAGGCTGGGGCCCCAGGTCTCTGTGGAGGGAAGCAGAGGGGGGCTGGTCCCAGGCCACCGTGGGACCAGGGGGGCTGGCTACTTCCTGCGGGAAGTGGAGTGACCCAGCCCCAGCCTGCTCTGCTCCCCTGGCTCCCAGGCTTGTGTTGGTGTTGGCTGGATTTGTGCAGGTGTTTGTGTATATTAGCAATTGTGTGTGTGTGTATGTGGCTGGATTCATGCATGTGTTCATGTATGTTTGCAATTGTGTGTGTGTGCATGCTCTGCTGCCCTCTGCCGGCGCGACAACCGTTTCTCTATATGTCACAGCCCCCATACCGTCGACCCCAGTGGTGATTTCCCCATCTTACAAGGGCTGGCTGGCCTGACCTTTCTCCCCTCTGTGGAGTGTGGTGGGGCTGCAGCTCACCCCCTGTGGGGCAGGAGGGCCCAGGTGCAGGGCACTGGGCTCCAATGCACCTGGAGAGCAGCTCAGGTGAGGTGGGGCAGGGCGTGTGGTGTCCGTTCTGTGTTGCCTGGTGCTGGGCCATTGCACAATCCCCAGCCACGCCGCACAGCGCACCCCGAGAGGGGGCAGGGGGCCAAGCAGATGATCCAGCATGAGGGGATCATTCTCATTGGTAGCTGTGCAGTGGCAGTGAGTTCCACAGGCCTCGGCACAGGCTGTGTGGGGCAGGAGGTCCTTGTATTTGGAGCAGTGAGAGTGAACTGCGTGCAGTTGTGTCTCTGAGCACAATTGTGAATATTATGGTGTGTGGGGGGGGGGCGGTGATTGTTTCTCTCTTTGGGGGTTGGGCTAGCATGTCCCTCTGAGTGTGTTGTGTGTGAGTGTTCTTGGGATTGTGTGAGTCCCTTTGTGTGTGTGTCACTGGCTGCAGAATACAAAATCCTGCAAAGCCATTTCCTACTGGTTAGCCCAGCAACACATTGCTACAAACAGTGTCACACACACACACACACAAACACACACAGAGCGGGGCTCAGCCCCACCAGCAGGGGGCAGCAGGACACACGTGTCTCTCCTGGGCCAGCTTGGACAATTTCCCATCACGACCCGGCACAGTGCTGGTGCCCCCACACGGGGGTGGGCAGCGAACGGGGAAAGGGCAGATGTGCTGGATTCAGAAGGAAGCACTTTGGGGAAATCAGTCACGGCCCTTAGCAGAGCTGGGACACAGACCCAGTGACCCCTGCACCACCCTGGGAGGGGAGTGGGGTCTAGTGGTCAGAGCAGGGAGGGAGCTGGGCACCAGGACCCCTGGGTTCTATCCCTGGCTCTGGGAGTGGAGGGGGTCTAGAGCAGGGGGACTGGGGGCCAGGACTCCTGGGTTCCATAGGGGAGACTGTTTTTTGCCAGTGCTTCCCTCCCTAGTGATCCCAGCCCAGCCCCCTAGTGGAGACTGAGCAGAAGTGGGGGGAGTTGTTCTCCGACTTTGGAGTTATGATTCAAACCCCTCCCCCAAGGACTGTGACATCATGAAATCTGCCCCCCCCCCCCAACACAGAGAAAACTGGTGGGATTCTGTCCACACGCAGAGAATTTTCTCCGCCGGGCTCCTTCGGTTCCTCTCGCTGCTCCCCGTCCTACCGCCAGACACTGCTCATCTGCATAGCCCCGCCCATGGACACGTGACACCTTCTGTCCTGCTGGTTTCAAGTGAGTGAGTTGCCCTCAGGGAGTGAGCAGGTCACAGCCCGTCACAGCCGCAGCCAGGGCCGGCTCCAGGCACCAGCTCAGCAAGCAGGTGATTGGGGCAGCCCAGGGGAAGGGGCGGCACATCGGGCTCTTTGGCAGCAATTCAGCAGTGGGTCCCTCGGTCCCTCTTGGAGGAAAGGACCTGTCACCGAATTGCTGCCGAAGAAGAAAGTGGCGCAGATTTTTTTTTCCTGCTGCTTGGAGCAGCAAAAACCCTAGAGCCGGCCCTGGCCCCAGCACACATCACAGCCCCACCACACGTCATAGCACGTCACAGCCTGGGGCAGGGAGATATTGGGGAAGAGGATGAGGGGAGATGGGGGGAAAGAGCCAGCTCCATAGAGCACTAGAGGCAGCAGGATATGGGGGGGCAGGAGAGGGGATGGAGGGAGGAGAGACCCATCTCCTTGGACCCCCAGAGGTGGGAACTGAGGGGAGAAGGGGGGAGGGAGGGATCCAGCCCTATAGACCTGTAGGGGCAGGGAGATATTGGGGGCAGGAGGGGAGAAGGGGGTTGGCAGAGACCCAGCCTGGGGTGCAGGGGAAATGGGCTGGTTTAGAGGGACCTGGGGAGGAGAAGAGACACATGGGGGGGTATATGTTGGGACAGGGAAACTGACTCACTCCGAATACATGCAGAGCAGAGCAGAGCAGAGCAGAGCAGGGCAGGGCAGGGCGGAGGCAGATCATGCTGGTCCCAGGGTAATTTCGGGGGGTTCTGATTCCCCACTCAGCCGGGGGGCTCCCCTCTGGGCTGAGGAGCCCTGGGGTGGGCTGGGTGCAGGGGCTGTGTGTGTGTGTCAGGCTGGGGGAGCTGCCTGGGCAGAGGGGCTGACCACGTAAATTATCCTGATCTAAGCGCCATTGTAGAGAACACAATGTTGGCACAGCACTTCCTGGCAGCCAGAGACTGCGCTTTCTACACCTGCTCCTGTGGATGTGGCCTCTCTCCTGATTCCTGAGGAAAGGAACCTCTCCAGGAAATGGCCAAGGCTTCTGGGAATCCGCATGTGGCTGGTGGACAGAATGAGGAATCATTTGGCTCCTGGCAACTTAAAAGCTGAGCGCCCAAACAAGGGCTTGAACTCAGGCCCTCAGATTAAGAGCCTGATGCGCTACCAACTGAGCTACCTGGGCTTGGTAAGAAACAGCTTCACCGTTCACCACAAGAGTGAGCAGGCAGGCAAAAGAGAGGCCAAAAAAGTCTCAGGAACCCCTCCCCTTTTTCTGCACAGCCACTGCCTGTCAGCAGGATTCCTCCTCCTCCTCCCTCCTGTGCCTCAGTGCAACTAAATCTCCGCACCTAGACAGCCGGTCCGTCCGCTGCACCCCAATCCCCCATGCCTGAGCCTCCCTGCCAAAACCCTGCACCTGGCTCCAGAGAATTAAGTCTCACGTGTCACTGGGAACTCGACTTCTTGTGCCCAAAGAGTCTCGGCCCCCCTCAGCAGATGACCTGAGAAGAACAATATCCGCCTTTTCCAAAGAAGTGCTTGGAGTAGCCTTTTCCCATGTGACCTAATGAATAAGGCGTCTGAGTGTGGATCAGAAGATTGAGGGGTCGAGTCCTTTGGTGGTTCTGTTGCTGCAGTTTTACTGTTGTGCTGAACGTCCTGCTCCCTTCAGGGCTGGAACCTCTTCTTGGCCGCTCAGGCCAATGCTCTGGCTTCAGGTAGAGCCCCGGGAAGGAGTTGGGGGGTGGGCGTCACAAAGGCTGGGGCATGAGCCCCAGGTGCTTCCAGTCTCGCCTTTGCCCTTCCTGACTTGCCAAAGAAAGTGGGTGGCTGCCCAGGCTAGCGTGTGCGCCTGTCCCTTGCTGGAGGGTACTTGCTACATAGCGTCTTCGAAGCCTGGGTGTTTCTCTGCTTCTCGCCAGCTGGGGAAAAGCCTCTTGGGGTAAAATCTCCTGTCCCACTGCAAAAGTGAGCATGGAGAGTGGGAACGGTAAGAGGCCCTACCATGGGAGCTGGCCCTGCTTTCCTACCATCTTGTTACCTTGGCCACAGAGCATCAGCAGCCGCCCCACATGCTGTTGACCTTCAGTGGGTGTTTGGCATGGGAGTTTGCCAAGAGGAGGAGAGGTTGTTGCTGGGTCACTTTTACAGATGCCCCTTCCCTGGTACTGCCCTTGCTCAGCTGCACAGAGGAGCTTCCATCCCCAATCCCTGCCTGTCACTGCCCAGCAGCCCTCTGGCACCATTCCTGAGGGTCACCCTGCCCCACTCTCTCCCTGCCATGTTGGGAAAGACAGCTCCCATCTCTCCTTGTTAAAGGTCAGGTGGGCCAACTAGGGGCAGAAGTCCATTCTATGTTTTCCTACTGCAGAGCCCAAGCTCAGGGACTCACCTTGGGGCAGGCACTGCTGTGCTCCCAGAAAACAAGCCACCCCTGCACAAAGAGGGATGAAATGGTCTGCCAAAGCCCAGGATTGAACCAGGGACCTTTAGATCTTCAGTCTAACGCTCTCCCAACTGAGCTACTTTGGCAGCTGCATTGAAGTATTTTGGCCTGTTGCTTCTCTGTCTGGGATGTGTTTGTCAGCAGTTGCACACAAAAAGGACAGGAAAACGAACGGCTGCTCCACACCCCCACCGGAGGAACCCGACGCCCTTAGCTGTGGGGAGTAAGAAGTGGCTGTTGGCTGACAGGGCCTGTCCCCGAGGAGCTGGAACAGCAGCTGCCGCCTCCCCCTCGGCTCCAGGCTGTGGGAAATGCTCATTGCCTGGCTGCATGGGCGGCTGCTGCTCCATGCTCTGGAGAGCGTCTGTATTGCTCTGTCAACTCCCCATCTTCACTGAGCCAGTCTGGTAAGGTCCCAAGTGCCCCCTCCGGCCTGGCAGCTGAGAGTCTGTGCAGACATCAGCCCCCCTGCCAGCCCCACAGGCAGCAGCGGCGCCAGCCCCCCCAGCACCACAGGGGCACTCGATGCACTTCCTGTGGGGAAATGGCTCCTTGGCGTCCAGCTGCTAGAGTGAGAGCCAGGGGAGAGCAGTGTCTGGCTCACCGTGGGGGAGAGAAGAGACCTGGTGAGTGTGGATCTCCCTCAGCCTCCCCCGCAAGGCTGGTCAGTTGTATTGTCACTGTGAGAGTTGGTGCTTCCCATCAGGGCCACCCGCAACAACTCCTCCCCTTCCTTCCAAGGCCCTGCCCCCACTCCACCCCTTCCCCCAAGCTCCCACCCCTGTCCAATCTCTTCCCAGCCTGCACCTTCCTACCCCATTCCTCTCCCTCCCCCACCTCTTCCTCTCCCTGCTCCTCCCTCTCCCCGCCCAGTGCCTCCTGCACCCCACTGAACAGCTGATCACTGGCAGGTGGGAGGCGCTGAAGGGGAAGAGGAGGAGCTTGTTGGCAAGGCCTGTAGTGGGTTGGGGATGGAGCTGGCTGCCAGTGGGCGCTGAGCACCTATTTTTTCTCTGTTGGTTCTGCAGCCCCGTAGCTCCCATGGAGTCGCTGACTTGGCTCCTGTCACACTCTAGAGAGAGGAGCAGAACCAGGGCTATGGCTGATCTATGGGGCACCAGGTGAGTGGCAGAGGCTTCAGGGGCTGAGAGTTTGCCTGACACCTCAGGGACACAGGGTGAGGGGGTGTCCCAGGGATCTCTATGAAAGGAGCAGAACAGGATTTACTTGGGGTGGGGAGAGAATTGAGAGTGTCTCAGGGGGTTGGACAGAGGTATTGCCCGGGTGAGGGACTGGCTAAAACACAGGCCTCGCTGTGAGCAGGATTTGAACCTGCGCAGGGGAACCCTATTGGATTTCAACTCCAACGCCTTAACCACTCAGCCATCACAGCTGTGAGCACAAAACTGCCTGAATGCCAGAGAAACTGGTAAAGAATCCCAATGCCCAGGCGTGAAGTCATCTGAACTACAGAATTCCCACCGCAAACCTGGCTCCCAAAGCACAGGGGGGATTGGGGGTTCGTTCCCTTTGTTTAGCCATGTGCAGTCGCACAGAGAGCGCGATTAAAAGTCTCCCCTCCCACAGAGCAGGAACGGGAAATGATTCTCAACTTGAAGCTTGATGTGAATGAGGATGTCTGGACCACAGGGCCAGGGACTGGCTTTTGCTATAGAAACCAGTGACACATGGAGCCAGGCTAAGGAAAATGTTTCCTGGAGTCAGTAACTGGAATAGCAGCAGTATTGTGCAGAGAAATGTCTCACAAGAGGAGTCAGCGCATTGGTGGCTCGGTCGCAGCAGTCACAGCGACGGCAGGGGAGGTCTAGCTTTGGTTTCTGGCCAATAGAGGGGTGAGTTTTATTGTCTCAAAATTACATTAGAAAAATTCAGCCCCAAACTGGGTGTGGTGGGGCTTTCTCTGGTTTGGTTTGTTTTTCTCTTTTGAAATGTCCTTGATCATTTTTCTGGAAAAACTATTTGGACAAGGCCAAGGAAGAGTCAGAACAATTACAAATCTCCATGGGAGTGAGGGGGTCCCTCAGCGCCGGGGGAGGGGTGGAGATTTTCATGGAGGGGAGTTGAGGAGATAAATGAGAGGCTTTTGCTCCAGCAGAGGGAGCAGCTTGGCAGGTTCATTTTTACCAAGTGACCCCCCCACACACACACACGTTGCTCCCCTGCTGCTGCTGCCCCAGCTCAAACCCCACTGTCACCCCCAGCATGTGACCTACAGCTTCCTGCTGACAAAGCCCTTATATATCAGAGACAAAATCCCCTCGTCTGCCCCTTCTCCCAGCTGAGACCTCCCCCCACAGAGCCCAGGACAACCCCGACCTAGCCATGCCGGGGGGTCGGGCTTAATCCTCAAGGCCGAGCACAAAACCTTCAGCCGGGCACGTTTCGCTCCCTTCCCACCTCGGCCCAAGCGACAAGGGAGAAACGGAGGAGACACACCGGCTGGAAGACGCCTCCCTCCCACGTCTCTATAGCCTGCTGTGACGTTATTAATATGAACTGGGACCGTAGAGATCATTGTTGCCACCACTGTTATATATGTGCAGCAAATATTGTGCAAAGGTTGGCGTGTGAGGTGTCTAGGACAAGGTTATGATTGGCTGGTTATAATGATGCTGGCTGTATGTGTGAACCATTTTTGTAGCTGAAGTTATGAATATGGGCTATGTATTTGTATCTCAAATGTATTTGATTCCAAGTAGCCTCAGTGTCGTCAGCCCCCAACTCCTTCAGGAGCCCATAGCAAAGAGACCCCCCCGCCCCACTGTCCTGGACTCCCTGGGAGGTGCCTCCCACCCCCCACCCAATGGAGCACCAAGGATTACAGTGGCAGCATCTAGTGACAGTGGGGTTCAGTGGCTCAGGCCAGACACCTGAGCTGGGGACCCACCCCCATAGCACTGCTCGAGGGCCTGGGCCTGGGGTGTTCACAGCCCCCTCCTCATCCCTCCCTGAGCCCAGCCTGGCTCCTCACCTGGAACAAAGCAGAAGCATCTGTCGGCCTCACTGCTGTCCGAGTCCCAGGCGCTGCTGCTGTCCCAAGGGGAGCGGGCCGAGCTGCTGGGGCTGGGAGAGGGATCCTCCACCTCCTGCCCTGGGAAGGCTGGAAGGTCCCACTGACCGGGCAGGGCGATGCCTCCTGCTAGAAATGGGTGCTGGGCTCCTGGGGCCGCTGCTGCCCATTTTGGCCTGGCCGGTGCCTCTCCCACCTCAGCGCCTGCGCTGGGAGCAGGTTTCCTCTTCCAGAAGGCTGGGAACTTCCACCTCCTGGTCCGGCCGGGAGCTCCTTCCCCGCCAGTGGGGACGGAGGGGCCGCTCCGCTCCTGGGGAAGATGGCAGCTGCTTCCCTCAGGCTCTGGGGCCACTGGCAGAGCCTTCTTCCTGAACATCCTAAGGAGCCTGGGAGTCTGGGGTCAGGGCAGCCTCTCACTAACCAGCCTGTTTGGTCTCTCCCCATCCCTGCCCCAGCCAGAGCAGCTCCTCCTCCCCCCACAGGGGTGCAGGGAGTGCAAGCTACACACATTGGCAGGAGTTCATTGCATGATTTGCTCCCCCTCAACGTTCCCCCTCCTCCTCCCTGGGGCTGCAAGAACCGGGGAGTCTCGTCCTTTCGAGCACTGGGGTCAGTCACAAAGACCATCGGTCACTTTGAACAAGCAGCTCCTCCTGCCAGCCCAGGACACACTCACACCTCCCCACAACCCCGCCCAGGCTAGAGAAGGAACAGAACCCAGGTGTCCTGACTTCTCCTGGGAAACCATTCCCACTTCAAAGTCCTCGGCATAGCAAGGCCAGGGCCCCCTCGGTTCCCATTGATTTCCATGCTCAGCAGCTCCCCGGGTCTGGCCCAGCTCAGAGACTCTCAGCCTGGGGAACAGTCTCCCACAAGGGAAGGGCTGGGAGCCCCATTGCTGGGACCTTGCCAAACACACTGGAGACGGCTCTGGAGAAGCACCTCCCCAGTCTGAGAGCGAGGGGCTCCTGGGGGCTGTTTGCAAATCCAATCTCCTTTGGGAGAGATTCTCTCCCCCTCTTTCTGCCTCTGCCCAGACAGACAGGGGACACCACCGAGGAACCCTAATGCCACTCACTTGCTCTGGTGACGGAGCGATGGATGGAGGATGTTCAGGGTCATCCCTCGTCCTTCTCCTCACTCTCCAAGCCCAAGGCAGGCTGGAGGGTGGGGGGGGGTGACCTGAGGAGTTACCCTGCCCAGCCAGCAGCCAGGGTGATGACACCGGGTGATCGGCTGGCTGGGAAAACAAGAGTCTGTCTCATTGCCAGGGAAAGGAGAAACTTGACCAGCAGCAGGGGGTGTAGAACATCACCCTAGTGCGGGGGTGACAGCGCCTCCAGGATCCTGAAATCCCAGCACTTTACACACCTTCCTGGAGCCTCCCAACCCCCCTGGGCTGTCGGGACTGCGACTCCAACCCCACTGATGAGAAACAGGCCTGGGGAGGGGAAGCTACTGGCTCAGGGTCACACCAAGTGTCAGAAGGATGGGTGGGACCCAGCAGTCCTTCTCTCCAGGCCCCTTTGCTAACCACTGCTGCTCACTCCCTCCCACAGCTGGCAATTACAAGCAGCCCTCATGGCCGCTCCCCCTGCCTTTGAGAGGGAGTGTGCTCTGCTGGAGTGACTGGACCAGGGGATTGGGAGTTAGGACTCCTGGGTTCCATTGCTGGGGATTTAGTACTTTCCCGCTAGTGGAGAGTGCTGGGAGAATCCCCCAGCCAAAGTTGCTGTGACAGCGCTAAGCAGCATCTGACCATTCAAGGGTGGAGCGCACGGCCCAGGAGGGGGAGTGTTTGGCTCTGGGGTTTCACTTCAGCCCAGTCTAGAGAGAGGGGCCCAGCCATGGAGTTAGGCTCAAGAAGACCAAGTCTTCAATTTGTTAAGGGCGTTTTGAATTCCAATCCTGTGCTCCAAAGTGCTTGGTGTCAGTTGCAAATTTTAGAAGCATGTTCTCCACTCCATCTTCCAAATCATTCATGAAAATATTGAATAGTACCGGACCCCGGACCGATCCCTGCCGGACCCACTAGGTGCACCCTCTCCATTGGACAGCCAGACATGGAGAAGGGCGCTTGGAGTCTGGGCTTTCAACCAGCTCTGCACCCACATGACACTGATGGCATCTAGACCGCATTTCCCTCCTTTGCTTGTGAGAATGTCCTACGGGACTGTGTCAAAAGCCTTAGTAACACCGAGATAGATCCCATCTACTGTTTACCCACCTCCACTAGGCTCGGAACCCTGCCGAAGAAGGAAAGAGGATTTGTTTGAAATCATTTGTTCTTGACAAATCCATGCTCACTTGTCCTAAGAACCAAAGTGTCCTGTAGGTGCTGCTGACAAACTGATTGTTTAAGAATGTATTCCAGTATCTTCCCAGCTGTGGAAATGAGGCTAGCTAGTCTGTAAGTCCCAGGGGTCCCTTTGTTCCCCTTTCAAAGATGGGCTCTGTCTTGTTCATGGATGGGAAGATGTTCTTTTTCAGGGATCT
The DNA here is from genome assembly GCF_016161935.1 of Mauremys reevesii. Lineage (NCBI taxonomy): Eukaryota > Metazoa > Chordata > Testudines > Geoemydidae > Mauremys > Mauremys reevesii. The sequence continues at coordinate 7,713,887 of NC_052639.1, forward strand.
GAGACAAGAACTGGGGCACAATGCCTGGATTTTTAAGGCCACAAAAATGGAGGCAGGAACCTCTTCTCTGCTGCTGGCAAAGAACCCCAGGTACCTAAGAGACAGGGACTCACATCCCTGAATGGGCTTTAGAAAAGGCAGTTAAAAACTTTGGCCCTGACCATTTCTTGTTTCCACAGACTAGACATCTGAGCAAACTTTAAAATTCCTTGGTGCTAAACACCGTGAAACTCCCCTTTCTCCTTCACAGAGGGCTTTAACACCCCTTATCTCACTCAGGCTCACAACTGCCCAGAGTTCAAGAATTGTCCCTGTTCCCATTGGACAGTTGGGGAGAAGCCTGAGGTGCAGAGAAGGGAAGTGACCTTCCCAAGGGCCTACACAGCAAGGCGGTGGCAGAGCCAGAAAGAGAAGCCACCGGTCCTGACTCCTGTTCCAACTGACAACAAATCCCCAGAGGCAGGGATAGTGGCCAGGAATCGAGATAGTGGGGAAATTTCATTGAAACTATTTCTGTCAGAAAATCCCTTTCAGGCTAAACCAGTTTGTTTCTCGAAATCAAAACAAGTGGGATGAAAGTTCTTTGCAAAAATATTTTGTTGCAAAGCAAAAGCATCTCCTGTTTGTCACAGTGTGTTAAATTGTCTCGTCGCACACAAAGAGGAGACACTTAGATCTCAAACATTAGATAAGATGCTTCAGTCTGAGCTAAGTCGTTGCTGCTCTTAACAATTTCAAAATAAAAAATAACAAATCAAATAGACTATTTCAGCTATTCTATTATGTCATAATCTGCTCTGAGTAAATGTGATAGGACACCGCATATTATGCACTACTCCTAGTGACACTCTCCAATGGATCCCCACCCACCGTGAGGTAGGTAGGAGCAGATCATTATTATCCCTACTTGAAAGAGGGAGAAGCTAAGGCTGAGAAAGGATAATTGACTTGTCTTAGGTCACACAGCCAGCGAGTGGCAGAGTTGGGAATAGGACCCAAGAGCCTTGATTTTCAAACTAACCATCAGATCTAGAATTTCATCCATTGAATGACCTGAATAAAGTCCTCTCAGATGAGCTCCAGACCAACAACAGTGCACTGTAATTATTCAGCAAGTATTTGAGAACTGCAATGTTAGAGAGAATCATGAACTGCTCAGAGACAATTAATGCAGAGAAGCAGCAAAATTCATCAAACATAGAACTGGTTCTGACTTATTTCCTTGGTCTTAAAAGAGAACAACAGGGACCTGAGTCTCCTCCCTGTCAATAACCCCCTGCTCAGCCAATCAGGGTAGAGACTGAGGACTAGAGGCTAAGGGTTCTCACCAGAGAGCCCAAAGGATGGCCCAGGTCACCGGTGGGGATCACTGCCTGAGCACTATTTCAGCCCCACATTTTTGGGTGGACCTCCCACAGTGGGAGCTGCAGAGCCCTCCCCTGCAACACACATACACACACATATAGACACACACACACCCCTCTCTCCTGGTGTTGGGAGGGGAACAGGAGAAAGGACAAAAGAAACAAGAGAGGAACAGAAAGGAGGGAGGGATGGATGGAGGAAAAGGTGAAACAAAAAGGACAAACCCTAATGTCCCCAGTGATTCTAAGGGACAAAATCCCAGGTGCGGAATAAAATTCTGCCTCATTAAGCTTGTGTTTTCCATGCCTAGAATTCAACTGTCACCAGATGGATCAGACTGAACAGGTTTCAAACCTCGAGGAGGCTCTTACCTTCTAAACTGGGACGGCTGTTTTCTAGTAAAATCAGGCAAAGGGAAGGAGAAAACTCAAAAGAGGCTCCCCCTGGCACTCACGTACGTGAACCCGAATACTCTCTCAGTCCTCAAAGAGAGACCTGGAGAAGGAGACTTGCTGAAGCAAAGCCACAGGGGTCTCTGAGGTTTCCCTGGCCCCTCGCCCCTGTCCTGCCTGGCTGATGTCAGCATCTCTCTGTGAGGTCACCACCTCCCCACCACCTTTGACCAATAGTCTGAGGTCCTGCAAAAGGCCTTGGTGATGTCACTGCCACACCCCTCCCTTGCTGTGCTAATGTCCTGCCCCTGGCCAGGCACTTTGGAGGTTTGAGCTACTCCCTGTGGTTCACCCCACTCAAGGAGCATTCGTTCTAGGAAGCAAGCCGGCTAGACAGGAAAACATCAGATGCTGCTGCTCCCAATGCTACACTCAGTTTTAAAGAAATTAGTCGAGTTTATGGCCAGGAGAGACCATTAGAGCATCTAATCTGAACCCCTGCATATCACAGGTATGACACAATAGCTACTTTTGGGGCAAATACATTCCAGAAAGGCATCTAGTCTTCATTAAATGACATCAAGAGATGGAGAATCCACCACTTTCCTTGGTAGCTTGTTCCTGTGGTGAATCATCCTCGCTGTTGAATATTTGTGCCTTAGTTGTAATATGAATTTGTCTCTTTTCACCTTCCAGCCATTGGGTTTTGTTATGCCTTTCTCTGATCGATTAAAGAGTCCTTTAATACCCAATCTTTTCTCTCCATTAAGGCCCTTCAACACTTCAATGAGGTCACCTTTCAATCTTCTTTTGATAAGCTAAACAGGTTGAGCTCTTTCAATAGCTCCCCAGAAGGCATTTTTCTCCAGCCCTCAGAACATTTGCCCCCCACCTCCCCGGTGGCCCTGCCACTGGGCGCGGGGCTTTCTTAGGTGCAGGGCCCGGTTCTGGGGAATTGGTGGAATTGGCCTAAAGCTGGCCCTGTTCGGGGCCGGGGGCAGGGGGTGTAAGGCTTTCCCAGGTGTCCTGCTAAGGTGACTCACTACAGGAAGCTCCTGGCATGGAACAGAGGTGCTGAAAGGTCCAAGGTCAGTCCCAGGCCGTGCTGAAGGCAAGGAGGTTTCCCCCAGTGAGAGCGTCCCCTGGGCGGTGTCACACTGATGAGGGCTCTGCCTGGGTTTGGTTCAGAGCTGTTCCAGAGCACGGAGCCTGGGTCAGCCCCCCAGCATGTGACCTGCAGGCTCCACTCTGGCAAAGCTCCCTGTCCCTGGGCTTTGGCACCACTAGCCCCTGCTTGGTGACTAGGGGTCAGTTTAGGGGAGTGATTCCCAAAATGTGGGGCATGCCTCCTAGGGGGGCTCAGAGGAATGTTCATGGGGGCACCTCAGGGTTGAGCCAGCCCCCATGGAGGGCAAGGAGGGAGCAACACTCAGCCCCACTCTGTCCCAGCTCTTCGCCCACCCCACCCTCAGCCTGAGCCTGAGCCCCCGGCCCAGCCGTGACCCCCTTACCTGTGTCTGCACCCCTCTCCCCAGCAAGCCACAGCCCCACTCCCAGCCCTGGTTCTCGACCGTGGCTTCTGGGGGGCCTTGGCCATGGCTAGGAGGGCACCATGTGAAAAGTTTGGGGACCACTGGTTTAGGGTGACGTCCTCAATTGCTTCTATGCAGTCCAATAAAAGCTATTCCTCACCCACCTACCCACTATCAGGACCGACTAGGTATGTTCTGCTGCCCTTCACTCATGCAGGAAGGATAATAACATTTCATTCCACTCAATCCTAAAGTGATTTGTAACCCACCACCAGCCGAAACTGGTCATCTTGGGAAAGTGGCCCCATCATGCTGCATAGCTACGCAGAGTAGGTGTGTCTGTGCAAACACGGTCTGTTCCTGAAGTCTTTCCCCCAGCTCCTCACTAGATGTGAGGGGGGAGCTCATTCAGCACCTGCGTCCACTTAGTGTTTCAAAACTCCTTATTGTCCCTATCTCTGCTGGCCTTAGATTTCTCCTCCTGTCTACGTTTAAGCAGTTCTGATGAGGTGGCCGAGTGGTTAAGGTGATAGACTGCTAATCCATTGTGCTCTGCATGCATGGGTTCAAATCACATGCATTTAGTCTTCACCCCTCCTTTATAGACAACCATCTCCCCCATTGGTACAATAACAGACCCAACAATGTTGCTTCTTGCAAACAAAAACCTTCTCAGGAACTCAGAACTCCCTTGCTTTAAATTAAATGTCTAAATCCCAGATTTCTTAAAAAAAAAAAAGAATTCTCTAGTCCTGTATTTCTTGGTTTTTATCTCAAAAGGTAACATCCTCATCTCCCCCAAACACCCTGGGACCTGCCGAAATAATTAAAATACCCCCATCCTGAGCAAGGCCAGAACAGTGAACCAGAGCTAGTGTCTAGGCCAAGCTGTTCTGAAGGAGGCAACTCAAACATTTTCTCCCTGCTTCCCTTGGCAAGGTCTGACTGAGAAAACAAAATCCCCCAGACTGAAAATTTTCTGCTGAAACACCAATACTAGTCTGGTTGGGGACTTTGATATGAATGTATTATTATTATTATTATTATTCTCTTCTGATTTATCTCAGTTCAGTGTTTGTCCTCCAGATGTGTTTACAGGTATTGAGGTGTGGGGAGAGAGGCCAAGTCATGATGTCTCTACCCCCCTTTCATAGTGTCTTCCAACTTGCTAGGAAGCTCCTTTGCTACGATGTGAGTCAAGCAGTGTCCATTGTCTCTGTGCTATCTCGGAGAAGTCTGCATTGTACACGGTTCCTGGGATAGTCCTTGGGAGTGTGAATCCCTTCAATGGGCCAGCAGCGAGTCCGGCTCCTCCCTTGTCGCACCTGAAAGGCTGGTGGGGGGCATTTCCCCACCTCATAACATATCTCAGTAACACACACAGAGCAAAACTTCATAACTTCCCAACCAATGCTACACACACAATCCAACACGATATTAATGTTCAACAGATCAAGACTTTTGAAATGATACCTCACAAGACAGACTTTGTACAAACCGTGTCATCATTATATGAGAGTGGTGAATATGGGGCTTCCAAGGCGCTGCTCTGAGCACAGTGTGCCACACCTGGGCTTCCATTGCAATGGAGACGTACCCTTAGAGTCCATCTCTCCTGGGATAAATATGGCAGCAAGGCTGGCCTGGGTCATCTGACTTGGGCTCATGGAGCTAAAGCTGAGGGGCTAAGAACTGTGGTGCAGATATTTGTGTTCACACTGAAGCCTGGGTGATCTCCAGGTCCTGCAGACATCAAAGGATGAGGAATTCTGCACACAGAGAGGACCCTGCTAGTGGAAAATGCCTTTGGAAAAGCCCCTTCTGTCACCAGCTGTGGTCGTACAGTGCTCAGTGCTCTGCGTTGTGGCCTCAAGAGCCATGGATGTAAGTTGAGTTACGATGACCTTTTCCTTGTCCACGTTTCTTAGGTGCCTCCTTCCGACACTTTCAGAAAAAACGACCTGTTTCTTTTGAAAGCATCTGCACTGCAAGGCAAAGGCATCTTCTCTGTTTCCTCAAAAGATTGACCAAAAGGTGGGAAGAGCAAACACATTTGTTAAGGCACCACTGGGTGCTGCATCCCTAACCTCCACTTTACCTGGCAGGTGCCTGGCCCAGCTTAGCCACAGTGATGCTCTCTGGGACTTTTCTCCCAGCTGCTCCATTTTTCATCACTGACAATCAAAAGGAAGGTGACATGACCTCTGTGTGTGGACATCCCCAGCGAATCACAAGGACGTGTGGCACAGGCTCTCGTGTTGCAGCAATTGCAGTTGAAGCAACCGCCATGCCAATGCCAGTCACAGCAGCCTTTTCATCAACTCCAGGCTTGTGATTTGATTCTTTCCAATGCTTCTCTCCAAAGAAGCCTTTTCCTTAGCAAGCAATTACTTGGATACCAAGGGAGGTCTCTTCTGTTTCCTAGAAAGACACAGGAAAATGTGAGCAGAGGAGACAAAAGCTATACAACAAGGCACCACTGGGAGTTGAACCCAGGATCTCCTGTTTACTAAACAGGTGCTTTAGCCAGCTAAGCCATGGTGCCTGCCTCACAAAATGCTTTACAACTGTTCCATTTGATGGTTCAGGATAACACCTGCAAATTCCAAAGTACAGACGTTCCCCATTTCCCTCAAGACTTGCAGACCTTGAGGTGTCTGGCTCTCCGTGCACAGAAAGCCACAGCTGAGTTGACAGAGGGCTTCTAACATGTGCTTCTCCCACGAACCACTGTGATCATATAGTGGTTAGTGATCTGTGTTTCAGTCGCAGTAATCTCTGCTCAGTTCTGAGTCATGGTCACCTTTCCTTCAGCTCTAGATTTCTCATTTGCCGCTTTCCAAGTGTGGTGGGGTGGATGCCCCAAACAAGCAGAAGAAAGATTAAGGCAGCCTTGCAGAGGCTGCGCAGAACCCAGCCTATCAGGAAAGGGCTTATTGGGAGAGCCAATCAGGAGAAAGCTTGCTGGAGCAGCCCATATATAAAGGGCTGCTCAGCACAGCAAGAGTCAGTCACTCCTTGGAGTTTGAGGAGGGAGGATTGGCTGCCCTGAAGGAAGGAGAAGGGAGGGCACCATGATCAGAGTAGTGCTGGGTGGGTAAGGGGAGCACGAGTGACCTCCTGGCCGACTACTGCCAGACTGAGGCCCTGATACAAAGGCGGAGGAAGGTGCTAGGTCTGTGGGGAAGTGGTCCAGAGAAACAGATGGCAGGGGTTGGAGGTGTACCCCTTTTGCCTCAGTCGCCGCTGACACAGGTGGCTACACCCTGGACTGCAGCTGGCCACTGAGGCAAGTGTCTGGGTAGAGGACAGCTGCCCCCTGGAAGGGGGGAGAGACCTGAGTGGGGCACAGCCAGAGGGCTGTGTCCATAAGAGGACATTGAAGTCCTGAGAGTGACATGGATCCTAATGATAGAACAGATGGCAGCCAGACGCCACTAGATGAAGGCGCACCGGGGGACCAGAGCTAATTGCCAGGACGGCCAACAGGAGGCACTGCAGTGGTGAGGCATGCCGCATGGCACCAATACGTAGCCGCAAGGAAGGCTCTCTCTGTCTTGAACCACTACTTAGAAGGATTCTGCTGACAGGTCTTTTCTTTTTATGAAAAGAGATACAAAAAAGGAGCCAACAAAGACACTAGGTTCAGCAAAGAAGAACTGTCAGGCCAAGCCAGGATTTCCTGGTTACTAGGAAGGCTCTTCAGCCAGCTCTTCCCAAAGACCACTATCCAGAGGCCTTTTAACAGCCACTGCAGATGTTCACCGACAAAGAGATGCCAAAATAGAGTTCTCCACTGCCTTTAGCCATCACACTACCAGGAGTTCTGTGCACAGAGAGGCCCCTGCTGGTGAAAAAAGGCTTTGGTAGAGACTCTTCTGACACCAGCCGTGGTCATATAGCATTTAGCGCTCCGTGTTGTGGCTTCAGCATCCACAGATGCAAGTTCAGTTGCGGGATGTTTTTCTTGTCTCCACATTCATCTAGTGGCTCCTTTCAACACTTGTCACCAAAAAGACCTGTTTCTTTTGCAAGCAATGTAGAGCTAGGCAGAGGCAGTCTTCTCCATTTCCTCAAAAGATCACCAAGCTGCAGGGAGAGGAGACGCATTCAGCCAGGCACCAATGGGTGCTGCATGCTGAATCTCCTCTTTATTCAGCAGGTGTCTGTGAAGGACATAATCTACACCGTGTAGAGGTCAAGCAGAGGAGTTTATTACACACAGCGCTGGCGGAGTGTCACCTTGCGTATTAGGCTCAGAGACACTGTCAGTCAATTGATTACAATAGAATATATAGATTTTCCATGGGCAGGGTAAAGTGACGGGGTAGGCAGTTCAACACCCCAGGATAGGTTCTGCACCAAGACAAGATAGCACAGTAGCCAATGGTTAACAGGTTACATAATGTCTCCACCCATGGTCTCAAGTTAGCAAGTTAACATTTAATGAATAATTTGATAAAATGTGAGTAGTATAAAATATCTATGTTGAAATTCTGATTTGAGGTCCATAGGAATGGAGCAACTTTTGATAGTCCAACAGGTACATTCCTAGGGATTAAAGCAAAGAACCAGTGAAAGCATATGGCAATAAAGATTGTTTTCTGTGTGTCTAAAGGCAAGGCATTGGTCTCTTGGGAGGGAAGTGGAAAGATGCCATATCTTATACTGACATGTGCCTACTTCTCATAAACTCAAGATTGGATCTGTGGGAAGAACGTCTCTCTACAGAAGAGACTAACAGAATAGGAAAAGGGATTCTTTGCTCAATTTGCAACTCTGAATAAGACACAATCATTTAGTTCTTAGCTCCAACACCTGGCAATTTGCTGACCAGGCCTATCTTAGCAAGCAAGGCTTTCTGTTTACCCAGCTTTCTCTTAGCTGATCACTATTTGCTAGGCCTCTGGTCCCTTGACCATACTCTGGACTTTGGCTCTGGAAAAGAGCTGGCACAATCCATAGATCAGGTTGTTATATAAACTGCACATGGATTTGAACCCTTCACATCCAGTAATGGCAAAGTCCTTGGTTCCGGCTTGTAGCAGTGATGGAATAAACTGCAGGTTGAAATCAAGTCTCTGGAGTCCATCCACACCTGGGATGGGTCATTCAGTCCTTTGTACAGAGCTTCAGTTTGTAGCAAAGTCCCTCCAGAGGTATGAAGCAGGATTGAAGACAAGATGGAGACGAGGCATCAGCCTTTTATAGTCTCTTGCCATGTGGTTTTTGCTTTCTTTGTCCCAAGGAAACTCTATCCAGCACAAGGCATAGAAAAACCTTAGATTTCTGTCCATAGGCAGGTCCCTGCACACCTTGCTGAGTCACAAGGCGTATCTGCCTTCTCTCAGTGGGCCAGTTGTATAGCTGATGGTCCTTAATGAGCCATCAAGCAGGCTAGGCAGAATTGACACCAATTTGTCTGGCTGGAGTATTCCCCGGAAGCAGAGCACAAGTTTGAAATACGGGCAGCATAGAGCCAATATTCATAATGTCAACTACAAAAATGATACACACCTAGAGATAGCATCATTATAATCAGCCAATCAGAACCTCTCCATAGACCCCTTAAACAACAACCTTTCTATAATATTGGCTGCAAATATAGAACAGTGGTTGCAACGGTGAGCTATACAGTTACAGATTATGTCAATAACGTCACAGGAGATGACACGGCATCAGTGAGACTGATACTGGAATACTGCCTCCAGTTTTGTTGTCCTCAGTTGAAAAAGATGTTGTGAAATTGGAGCTGGGTCAGCAAAGAGCCACCAAATGTTGTGAGGGCTGGAGAAAAATGCCTTCTAGGGAGCTATTGAACGAGCTCAACCTGTTTAGCTTATCAAAAGAAGATTGAAAGGTGACTTCATTGAAGTGTTGAAGGGCCTTAATGGAGAGAAAAGATTGGCTACTAAAGGGCTCTTTAATGTAGCAGAGAAAGGCATAACAAGCCCCAATGGCTGGACGGTGAAAAGAGACAAATTCATATTACAACTAAGGCACAAATATTCAACAGCAAAGATGATTCACTACAGGAACAAGCTACCAAGGAAAGTGGTGGATTCACAATCTCCTGATGTCATTTAATGAAGACTAGATGCCTTTCTGGAATGTGTTTACCCAAAAAGTAGCTATTGTGTCATACAGGAGGCCTGTGATATGCAGGGGGTGAGATTAGATGCTCTAATGGTCTCTTCTGGCCATAAAGTCGACTAATTTCTGAAAAAATGAGTGTAGCATTGGGAGCAGCGTCTGATGTTTTACTGTCTAGCCGGCTTGCTTCCTAGAACGAACGCTCCTTGAGTGGGGTGATCCACAGGGAGTAGCTTAAACCTCCAAAGTGCCTGGGCAGGGGCAGGACATTAGCAGAGCAAGGGAGGGGTGTGGCAGTGACATCACAAAGGCCTTTTGCAGGACCTCAGACTATTGGTCAAAGGTGGTGGGGAGGTGGTGACCTCACAGAGAGATGCTGACATCAGCCAGGCAGGACAGGGGCGAGGGGCCAGGGAAACCTCAGAGACCCCTGTGGCTTTGCTTCAGCAAGTCTCCTTCTCCAGGTCTCTTTGAGGACAGAGAGTATTCGGGTTCACGGACGTGAGCGCCAGGAGGAACCTCTTTCGAGTTTTCTCCTTCCCTTTTCCTGATTTTACTAGAGACCAGCCATCCCTGTTTAAAAGGTAAGAGTCTCCTCTAGGGAAGGGGTGTCCTGGGGGTGTCACAGTTCGGATGCCGGTGGCCCCCCATGTAAGGAAGTTCCCACCACCCTGCTCCGTGTTCGCAGGGCAGGAGAGAGCAGCATCCACGGCAGTGATTTGCTCCTGGCTGCAGGAGCAGAGCAGCAGGCTCAGCTGTCAGAACTTCCCAGAGCGATGAAAGGGGAGGGGCCCATGGCTCTGTAGCAGGAATGCAGGGCAGGCGAGTTCACGGCGGGCATTGTGGGATACTGGGGAAGGCCAGTTATGGTGATATAATGAACAGCAGCATTTACTCAAGTACTCCTGTTTTTTTTTTTTGCGGATACAGACTAACACGGCTGCTACTCTGAAACCAGCATTTACTCTGTCACTTTAAGTTTGCTGCAAAAAGCTCTAGCCCTCTCATTGAAGTCGTTTTATTTTGTCACCAAAACAGGGCAGTTTTGTCGCCAGACGTGGCATTGCAGTGTGTGCACCAGCCACAAGCTACCGACCGAGAGAGCATTGTGTGTTTTTCACACACCTGAGCAATATAATTCTGCTGAAACAACTTTGTAGTGCAGACCTGGCCAAAGACACACACACACACACACACACACACACACACAGCTTGCAAGAAAAACGTCACCTGCTCCTCTGCTTTGCAGAATCCAAAGACAAGCAAAGCTTGTCAGGCCCTGGTGGCGATGGCAGGGAGTCAGGTGTGGGCAGACACTCTGATTTAGCCACCCACGGGCACCATGGCTTAGCTGGCTAAAGCATCTGTTTCGTAAACAGACTATCCTGGGTTCCACTCCCAGTGGTGCCTTGTTGATGGGTTGTTAGGGCATCTGGTATTGGCTACTGTCAGAAGACAAGGTTCAGAGCTAGATGGGCCTTTGGTCTGGCCCAGTGTGGTTTTCCTTATGGTTTAAATTACACTCACAGGCACTGATAATAGAGTTACTGAAAGTTTGGGAGTTAAGAGCAGATAGGTCAGTGGTCCAGTCCCCACACAGATGACCCCTGTCTCCCTCTGGGACAGGGGCAGTTCTGAGCTCTCACCCAAATGCTCATTGTGGCTGCCAGAATCTGTGGGCAGCTCATTTAGTTTACGGCAAAGGTTGAGTCCTGCTTTGTGCACCGTGTGTGGGAATGAAAATCCTAAACTGCCCTTCGAAATAACGAATGCAGCAGGACGTGTTATTGTCCCTGCCCCAAAGCAGACAGACCAATGGAGAAATGCCGTAGAGTCCAAGGTGATAGTTCCCTGCCATTTTACCTTTTTTGCTGGCTAAACTCCTTCTTATCTGCCCGGCCCAGGCTGTCCTCTGCCTCAGCTGCTGCTCCCGGCCTGCTCTAGAGTCAAACATGCAGGGCCCCCAGGGGAACAGAGGCTGGGACAGGGCCGCAGCCTGGGCTGGGCTGGGCAGATGCTGGGAGTTCTCGTTCCCTGAGAACTGGCCTGGCTCCCTTCTCAACAGCAAACAAATCAATTCCACGTCCCCTCCCCAGAAAAACCAGCCTGGAGCCAAGGGCAGCAGGGGACGATTCCCTCCAGTTCCCACCAAGCCAGGAGATAACCCAGGGTGTTTCTAGCAGAGCTTATGGAACTGACGTGGGGAAACCAGCCTTTAATAACAGGCAGTTCCAGTTTAAGCTCAGTGTTTTTAACAATTTCTACAACATTAAATAACCCTTCAATCCTAGTGTCACCATCCATAAAATTGCTTCAGCCTTATAGGTTCCCAAGTGCACAACTAAACATCTGTTCAAATCCAAGGGAGTGGAGATCAGTCAGTGTTCAGAGTCATCCCACATAGAAGAACCATGTTGTGGTACATACTGGCCCAATCATGTGGACCATGGCCTTTCCCTCCTCTCTGTTAAAAGTTTTGGTATTTTGCACAGAAACTTTCTTCATTTGAGTCTACATTTTCTTTAACATACAGTGCCACTCCCCTCCCCACCCCCCCGAGTATGACCTGCTCTGTCCTTCCGATATATTTTGTACCCTGGAATGATTGTGCCCCATTGATTGCTCTCATTCCACCAGGTTTCTGTGATGCCTATTATGTCAATATCCTCTTTTAACACGAGGCACTCTAATTCACCCATCTTATTATTTACACTTCTAGCATTTGTGTACACGCACTTTAAAAACTTGTCACTGTTTATTTGTCTGCCCTTTTCTGACGTGTCAGATTCTGTTGTGTGTGAATGCTTCTCGTCTGATCTGGCCCCTACTTTATCCTCTTCCAGCCTCTCTTCCTGACTAAAACTAGAAAAAACTATCACTCTCCTCTAAGAGAAGTCTCTGTCTGATCCACGTGCTTCTCTGCAGCCATTGGCTTTCCCTCATCTCTTAGTTTAAAAACTGCTCTGCAACCTTTTTAATGTTAAGTGCCAGCAGTCTGGATCCACTTTGGTTTAGGTGGAGCCCATCCTTCCTGTATAGGCTGCCCCATCCCCAAAGTTTCCCCAGTTCCTAATAAATCTAAACCCCATCTCTCTACACCATCATCTCATCCACACATTGAGACTCTGAAGCTCTGGCTGCCTACCTACCTGGCCCTGCACATGGAACTGGGAGCATTTCTGAGAATGCCACCATAGAGGTCCTGGATTTCAGTCTCTTTCCTAGCAGATTAAATTTGGCCTCCAGGACGTCTCACCTACCCTTCCCTATGTCATTGGTATCTACATGTACCACGACCACTGGCTCCTCCCCAGCACTACACATAAATCTATCTAGATGCCTTGAGAAATCCGCAACCTACCCACCAGGCAGGCAAGTCGCCATACAGTTCTCCCGGTCATCACAAACCCAGATATCCTTGTTTCTAATGATCGAATCTCCCATTACTAACAGCTGCCTTTTCTTAATGAGTGGAGTTCCCTCCCCCGGTGAGGAAACCTCAGTGCAAGAAGTTCTTCCAGATAGTGTTGGGGTGAGGGTCCCAACTATGAGAAGCTTTCCCTCTGCTCCCATTGACTGCTCTCATTCCCTGGGCCCATCCTCCTCAACAGTGCGGGGGCTGTCTGACCGGAGTTGGGACAATTCTATAGTGTCCCGGAAAGCCTCATCAACATACTTCTCTGCCTCCCTTAGCTCCTCCAGTTCCAACACCCTGGCCTCCAAAGCCTCCACACGGTCTCTGAGGGCCAGGAGCGCCTTGCACCAAATGCCCACATACATACGTGACATAAGAACGGCCGTACCGGGTCAGATCCAAAGGTCCATCTAGCCCAGTATCCTGTCTACCGACAGTGGCCAATGCCAGGTGCCCCAGAGGGAGTGAACCTAACAGGCAATGATCAAGTGATCTCTCTCCTGCCATCCATCTCCATCCTCTGACAGACAGAGGCTAGGGACACCATTCCTTACCCATCCTGTCTAATAGCCATTGATGGACTTAACCACCATGAATTTATCCAGTTCTCTTTTAAACGCTGTTATAGTCCTAGCCTTCACAACCTCCTCAGGTAAGGAGTTCCACAAGTTGGCTGTGTGCTGCGTGAAGAAGAACTTCCTTTTATTTTCTTTAAACCTGCTGCCTATTAATTTCATCTGGTGACCCCTAGGAAGCTTCTGTTCATTATGCTGCACTTAAACCTCAGTTTTACTTGAGCAAACAGGAGATATCTGACACTGTGCGATACGGCTCCTGTGCTCTGTTCCCAAAGTGTTCTGCAGCAGGGGAGGGTCTCTGGCAGTGTGTGTGTCACTGGCATATTGGGGTGATGCTGAAACAGGGCAGAGTAGGGGTGGAATTGTGGGGCTGGTGTAAACCTTCTCTCTCCATTTCCCCTTCCAAGAACCGAGGGGACAGTAACCCTTACCCAGTGAGGTCACATTCTCATAGTTCTCCTGCATGACATCCCAGTAGAGGGCTCTCTGAGTGGGGTCCAGCAGAGCCCACTCTTCCCTGGTGAAATACACAGCCACCTCCTCGAAGGTCACTGGCCCCTGAAAGAGCAAGAGTCCAACACTCAATACCTGCTGCCCCATTCACAGCCCCACCATTTGTGGGGAGAGGAGCCCATCAAAGGGAAGCCCTGGGTGGATTGCAGTCAACAAAGTCCCACCCCCACCCTGCTCAGAGCATCCAGGAAACATCAGAGTGAGGGGACAAAGAGAGCCCCTTATCTCTCCCAGCAGATCCATCACATACCTACTAGCCACAGACTGAAAGAGGAGAGGAGCCCTAGCAGGGACCAGGAGAGCTCCCTGGTAGGAAGCCCAACACCCTCCTCATTGTGAGGAGCTGGATATGAAGGGAGGGGAATCTCCCCTAACCCTCACTGGTGGGTGCCCCCTTCATGTCTCACAGCAGCCACTGGTTAGTCGGGTCAGGCTCCAGCACTATGAGTCTGGTCAGTTTACCTAGCCCCATTCACGTGGGTTATTTTCTGCTCCACAAACTGGAGCATTTCCACCTCCGAACCTCCTGGGTCTGTTCCTAGAATCTAGGCCACTTATAAAAACTCCCAGCAGGTCTGTCACACCCTGCCCTCCCTTTCTCCACCCTGTGCATTTCCTGTCCTGCTCCAACCTCCAAACCAGACTGTGCAAACCTTCCCAACTCCACTGTATTTGCTGTCCCTCTCCCTCCTGTAGGAACACACCAAACCCCTCCCTCAAAAAAATAATCCCTACCTGAGCTGGCTCCACTGCAGCCATTTCTCTTCCCTGTGTCATGGGAGGATGGGATGGGCTGGAGAAAAACATGGACGTCATTCTGCAGCCCTGGCAGGGAGAGAAGGGCAGTTGTGGAGGTTTCAGAACAGGCTTTAGTTAATTTCACATCACAATTCCCCCAGGCCCTTTCCCTCCAGACAGACATCGTAGACTCTGCCATCCTGGGAAAATGCTCAATCTCTGTATTACAGTGTAGACCTGGCCCCTCCTGCCAGGCTAAGCCCACAGAGACATTTTTAACCTTCCTTCTCCCTCCCCCAATCTCATAACTAAGTCTCTGAACACAAGGCTAGAAAAGAGCAGAACCACAGGAGTCACTGTGGGGATTCCTCGACACTGACCCCACGGCAGTCACACCCCAGCAGGGGGAATATGGAGTCAAGAACCAGCTTTTCCTCTGTCTGATCCTTTTCTTGATCACTGGAAAGTGGTTCTGCCCAGGGATGCTGCAATACATGTGTCTGGGTGCACTAGAGAGCTGGAAATCTCTCCCCCCCACTCATTTCTCCCACTGCCCCTTTGAGTCTCTCCTTCCCCTGTCCTCTCTCCCTGTCCCACTGGCTGGGACAGTCCCATTCCTGGGGGCTTTGCTCTCCCATGGCTGGATTTGCTCCTGGCAATTGCTAATGGGAGGAGAAATGACCAGGGGCTGTTTGTGCAGAGTCACCTTCTTGCCAGTCCCCAGCACTTTCCCTGAGGTCTTTCAGTTACCTGGAGTCTGTAGCTCAGAATTTGCATTAACAGGGCCCAGGGCTGCCCCAAGAGGCTAGTACCAGCTGGAGAAAGTCATCCCCTGGGCCAGGCAGAGAAGCAGCTTTAATTAAGGTCACAACCCAGCACAGAACCCCGCTGGGGGATCAGCAGCTGCTAAGCCTGGTCTCCCAGATCACAATGGAGGCTGCAGCGTCTGACCCAGGAAGCTGAACCCCAATATCCTGAGCAGAGAGGGACAGAGCGTTTGAGCAGCTTCCCTCCTTTAGCTCTCTGGGGAGAGCAGCTAATGAGAGCCCCTCCTCACAGGGAGAACTGCTGATCTCATTTGCCCCACTGTCCATCCAGAGTCACTCTTTGTCTTTCCATGCAGTGACTCTGGATTAACAATGGTCTCAATGAAACCACATTTCAGAAAGAAGGAGTCCAGAACGCTGTGGAAGAGACCATTGTGTGGCATTTCTAGCCCCTTCCCACCTGCCTCACCCATCAGATCTAGTATAAGGACCCGGGGCACAAATTTTCCCAATGGAACTGGAAGGTCCTGGAGTTTTCAAGATGTTTGATAAGTGGATAGAAAGTTATCACGGTGACTGGGCCTGGCTGGGGAATGCTGGGCAGTGCTTGGAGCCAGGATTCTGGCACAAGCTGATGAGATAGAAGGAGCATGGTTAGTAGCAGCCCCCAGAGCCTCCATCCAGGGGCCCCCAGACACCCCCAGTACCCAGAGCACAGACCTCACAGCCAGGGTCCCACCAGATACTCCCTGGGACCCAACCCCCAAAATCCCTGAACAGGGACTCCAGATACCCCTCAGCACCCCACCAGACCATCACTGGCAGGCTGGGAATCCTAAAGGGTTCCCCCCACCAAGAGCCCCCCACAGCCAGGGACCCCCACCGCAGGGGCCCCCGCACGGGGGAGTCAGTCCCGACAGCCGGCCCAGGATTCCCCCTGCCTGCCTAGGACCCCACCTGTCCTCCAGCAGGACCTGCCAGGCCGTTTGCCTGGGACCCCTGATGCTTTACAATGGGACCTCCTCTGCTTGCCTGGCATCCTGACCTAGCGCCTGGGACTCCCCCACCCAGTTCTGTGCATTGGGCATGACTGAGCCCCTGGCACAGCACCAGGCTCCCTCTAACTCCCTGCCCCGCCTCCCCAAGAGACGCCCACCCTCACTGTTCTGCACCAACAAGTCCCCAGCGATACCCACCTCCAGGACCCACAGCCTCAGGGCTGGGCACATCAGAACCCACCCCCCCCAACCTCCAGAACCCCCCAATTTGATTAGGGTACCCCCAGCCCCGGCCCCCAGAGGCCTCCTCCCACAATGCCCCTTCAGCTCCAGCTGCAATCTCCCACACAGACACCCCATCCCTAACCCAGCCACAGTTTCCTCACTGTGTCTGCCAATTGGAAAGAAAGTTATCACGGCGTCCTGCTGGCCAGTCACACGGGCTGAGGGATCCCTGGGGGGTGCTGGTTTTACAGGAGAATGGAAGGCCTGGAGGGCAAGAAAGGTCCATGCCCTGTCACTAGCTACATCTTCGCACTGCGGGAAGTAACCCCTCCCAGAGACCATTTGTCATGGGCTTTGGGATACTTCTGGACCCACGCTGCACTCAGAGTGACCTCCTCACCCAGTGCCAGCTGGAGAAAAGGGTCCAGCCGACTCTCCTGTTACCAGCTGGGAACCACTGAGCCTCCAAACAGGGGAGGCCTCTGGATTTGATGGGTATTAAATAGGTTTAGAGAGGAAAGTGGAAAATCAGAGGTTGTTGATACGAGGTAAAATCTGAGTGTTTCACATCAATATCTGATAACTGAATAGAGAGAAAATGGGTAACATTTGCCAACATTTTATATCCATGTTCAGGAATCTGAGAAAAGGTGTAAATCTGAGATTTTCTTACTTTTTTATAATTAGAGAGACAGGGAAAAATCTCAGGCCATAGTCATTTAGAAATAGACAATTGGAGAAAAAGTGGGGTTTAGGATAATTTTTATCAATCTTTGAGATTTGCAGAGAATATGTGTCAGAAACTACACACTTGATAACATGCGAGAGGGATAGCTCAGTGGTTTGAGCACTGGCCTGCTAAACCCTGGGTTGTGAGTTCAGTCCTTGAGGGGGCCATTTAGGAATCTGCGGTAAAAAGCTGTTGGAAGATTTAGTTGGGGATTGGTCCTGCTTTGAGCAGGGGGTTGGACTAGATACTGCCTGAGGTCCCTTCCAACCCTATGATTCTATGAACACCACCAAGGTCTGAGGGGATTTTATATTACTGTTAAATAACTAGAGGGAAAAGGGGGGCTGTTGGACTGGATTTTATATTACTATCCAATACATATACAGAAAGTGATGGTTCCTCCCACCCCCACAGGCAGCAGGGAGCCCTGTGAGGAGCTGCTTTAAGAGGGCAAAGGGGGGGGGGGGGAAAGCTGGCAGGTCCCTGGATGAGGGAAGGGGGCAGCAGTGGGGGATGGGCAGGTGGCTGTTGGTAGTTGGGGGCAGTAACTGGGATTGGGAAACCGGGGTCCGGGCAGCCCCTGTTGGAAAATCATAGTGCTAATGAAGCCTTTCCGTATTAGGCCTGAGTAAACCAAAGTTATGTTATGCTTGTCCAAACTGTGTTGGAAAGCTTACAGAACTCATTAGACTGAAAGCCGTGTATCTACCTAAGTCAGCTATTTCGCTTATCAGTTTTGTTTGGCTCCCCAACTATATGTTGGCTCTCCAAGTGTATGCAGCTGCGTTCACATGTATGCATCCAAAGTATCTAGTACAAAGGGTCAACGGATGTATCTTGTGTCCCCTTCAGAATGACAAATGTATCCTCAACAGATGTATCTTGTAGCCCCCACAAAATGATATATGTATCCTGCGTATCCAATTATCCCCTAATAGATGCATGTACAGGTTCTACAGGTCAACCAAATGACGTAGACAAACGTAGGCTAAGTTGTTTGTTACCGGCTATAAAGGTAGGCCGCTTGGCCATGTAAGGTGTGTCTCTTTCTCTGGCACTAGCCGAGAGGAACACCCGCTCAGCTGACCGATCAATAAAGGGTGTGGTACTTGTCTTCCTGTCTCCGTGCCTCCTTGGTGTAATTAGGTAAGCTCAGGGAAACAGGCCCTTTGGCTAACACCCCACGGGGACACGTGCCCTCCGTCCCGCCCTGGCAGCGAACCGGCATCTCACCCCCCCACGCCAGGGGCAGCCCCGTGCTGGGGACTGACCCCGGGCAACAATGCCCCCCCGGGACAAGGACAAAGCGCGGCAGCTAACACGGGGGGGGGGGGAACAGGGGAGCCGAGAGAGCGGATGGGGGGGGGGCGAATCACCCCGGATGTTACAGCCCGAGCGAGACCCCGAGAGAGAAACGGGGCAGAACCGGAGAGACTCTGTGCCGGGGGCGAGAGGCGCCAACAGGGACAGGAGCCAATTAACCAACCTGCCCCGGGAATTTCCGGGCTGCCCAGAGACAGTTCAACCCCGCGCGTCCCACCGACCTTCCCCGCAACTCCGGCTTCTCCCCGCACAGAGACCAGCGGGGGCAGATCCTGCTACGGCTCCCGGGGCCGAGGCGGCTCTGAGGCTTCTCCCAGGTTCCCCGGGGCAGAGTCACGTGCCCACCCCTCCCCCCCCGCGGTCTCTCACTCACCGGCTCGCACGGAGGCGGCAGCAGCAGCTTTATTCTCCCGCCCCCCGCGGGACTCGCACGGAGCATGCGCAGTTCCAGCTCCTGACCTCTCCCTCGCCTGGGCTGGAGAGGGCGGCCGCGCCCCCGGGGCCGGCTGGGAGAGGTCGTTCCGGACTCTCCCTGGACTGGACGTGACGTCAGCGCGGGAGGCGTGGCGCTGCGGTTCTGCCTGGCTCGTGCGGGGCCGTTGGAGCCTCTCCCGGGCCGGAGAAGGTTTGTGCCGTTGTGCTCTGGGCATGCGCAGATCGCGGCGGGAGAGACCTTCATTAACCCCCCCGTGGGGCCGGGCGGGGGCCCCGCGAACGGGGCGGGGGGGGGGGGAAGTGTCGGTGCAGCCCGGACATGGCCGAGGGGGCCGGTGACCCCGAGGCAGGGAGAGAAAGGGGGCTGAGACCCCCTCGGATTTACCACTGCCCCCCCCGTGGGGACCCCCCGCCCCCTTTCTCCCTAGAGCCACGAGCAGCCCCCAGGTGACCCCCTCCCCAACCCTGAGAAGTTCCTGCCCCCCGACTGTGCCCCATTTTCTCTGCCCTTCGCCAGTGGCCAGTTCAGAGCTCGGGTTTGGGGGGTTTCCCCCATTTCCCCTGCAGGGATTTGTTCCCCCGAGTGATTCCTGAGCTGGGCAGAGGCTGGAGGGGCCCTGAGACAGGGACACCTCTGGGCTGCGCTGGGGGGGGGCACTCTCTGCACTCCCTCATGGAGGGGGAAGGCCCAGGAAGGGGGGGGAGGAACAAGCGTCCCCCATGGAGATGGCCCAGCCCCAGGTTTCCCAGTCCAGCTACTTCCCCCTCCCCCCCCTGCCCAACCCAGCAGCCCCCTCCTCCCCTGCCATCACCTGCTAGTCACATTCCCAGACCCCACTGCCAGCCCCTCCCCACAGCCAGTGACCTTCTGACTCCAGCCCCCTCCTGTCCCCTGTGAAAGCCACATCACCCAGGGCTCCCTGCCGGCCATGGGAATGTGAGGCAAGAAGAATCTATCCCATTCTGTTGCTGATTCAATATCGCTGTATAATCGCCTCAAATTTCCCCTCTTTTCTCTTAAATGGTTGAATGGTGACATAAAATCTCCCCAGATGTTGGTGCTTCTCTCTTATATTGGCAAATATTTAGTTTGTGCCCCATTTTCTCCTCAGTTCTGAAATACTGATATCAAATTCTCGAAAATCTTCCCGCTTTTTTCTCCAGGTGTATGACCGAGATCAGGGCTCTTATCGTACTGAGCATGGCCCTGTTCTGCCAGGCGCTGCAGAGACCCCAGGTGAGATCAGACCCCACTGTTGTGCTAGATTAAACTGAGCCCTGGACCGAGATCACGGCCCCCCTTGTGCCAGGCAGTGCACGACTACGACCCAAACTGCTGCATCCATTGTGCTGGGCACTTCAGAGACCTCAACTGAGATCTGTGACCTCGTTGGGGTCTGGCACTGCAGTGATCCCAACCCAGATCATGTTGTACCACTGTACTGGGCACTGCACAGACCATGACAGAGATCCCAGTCCTACATTTTGCCAGATGCTCCAGGTACCCCAAACAAAACCCGGGATCCTGTAATGCTAGGGTTTGCAGAGCCCCAACTGAGATCAGGCCCCCTGTTGGTCAGGGCTCTGCACAGACACTGACCGAGATCATGGTCCCCATTGTGACAGGTGCTGAACAGACACCCAGGGTATCTCTACCCTGCCATTAAACCCCCCAGCTGGCCCATGGCAGCTGCCTCAGGCTCACAGGGCTCAGGCGAAGGGGCTGGTTAATTGCCGGGTAGATGGCTGGGCTCAGGCTGGAGCCAGGCTGTAGGACCCTGCGAGGTGGGAGGGTGCCAGACCTTGGGCTGCAGCCCCAGCCGGAACATGGACACCACAATTAAACAGCCCCACAGCCTGAGCCGTGTGAGCCCAAGTCAGCGGGCACGGGCCAGCCGCCGGTGTCTGACTGCAGCGTAGACGTGCCCACAGGGACAGAGAGGCCTTGCCACAAAAAGCTCAGAGGCTAAATAGGCCAATGGTGGGAGGCGACTCTCCATTTTACAGATGGGGAAACTGAAGCTCAAAGAGCTGAAGTAATTTGCTCAAGTTTCCATGGAGAATTTGGGGCAAAACTGGGAACTGAACCCGGATTGTTAGAATTCTTGCCTCTTCCCCTTAACCCCAGGCCCAGAGCGTGTGTGTACAGCTTGTTTTGAGCTGTGTCTGCCTTGCATTGGCTTCCAAGGGAGGCTGTGGCATTTCCTTCACTGGAGGTTTCTAAGACCAGGTTAGAGATACACCAGTCTGGGAATGTCTAGGGATACTTGGTTCTGCCTCATCACAGGGGGCTGGAGTAGACGCCCTCTCAAGATCCCTTCCAGGCCTACACTGAAATAATTCTCTTCTGTGCTGTGTCCTGTTCTACGCTGAGCTGTTTTGCATGGTGCCATTTGGAACTGTGATGCACCATGTTGTGTAGCAGTTTTATGGTGCATTGTTTTGCCTCAGCTTGTTTGGTGCCTGTGTTGTGTTAGTTTGAGCTGAGCTCTTTTCCCTTGTTTACTTTTCTCCTAGGGTGTGTTAGTTTGCATTGTTTTGCTTTTTTCCCCTTTTGTATTGCCATTTTATGCTGTGGAGTGTGGGTTGTTCCCCCCCCCCCTCCGAATTGCCTGACATTATGTTGTGGTGGGTTTTACTCTGTGTGTTGTGTTTTATACGTATCTATTTCATAGCATCATAGAAATGTAGTGCTGGACAGGACCTCAAGATGTCATCAAGTCCAGCTCTCTCTGCTGAGGCAGGACCAAGTCTATGTAGATTGTCTCTGACAGAGCTTTGTCCTACTTGTTCTTAAAAACTTCCAGGGAAAGAGACTCCCCAGCCCCCCTTGTAAGACTATTCCAGAGGTGAACTGCCTTAGCTCTGGGGACCCCCCCACAGATTTGAGTGGTGAGCAGCTCTGGAGAGAGAGGAGACCCCAGTGAGTGGGCAGCTGGGTAAATAGATTAAAGTTGAGAGGAGAAACATTGATGTGTCCAAGGTCACCCAGGCTGTCCGTGACAGAGCTAGAACTAGATCCCAGTTCTAGTGCCACCGTACTGCTGTTTTGGGCACTGAAGGTCTCTGCCACACTGGTGTTTTAGGCACTGGTGCAAACCCTTAGTTTGACAGAATTTACACTAGTGCACTCGGATTGGCACTGGTGCACCATGTCCCGGTTTGAAGGTTTGGTGGGGGCGGGGGAGGGAGGCAGTGATCTCACTGAGGCCTGGGGCTGGCTGAACAGTGCAGCTGGCAAGGGAGGGGCAGCAGTGAAGTATGAGCCAGGAGCACAGCGCCACAGCACTGGACACTGACTTCTCCTGACCCATGACACACACCCCAGGTGTGTGCAGGGACTGCCGCTGAGCTGCCCTGCCAAGACAGCCTGTGCATCCATGGACAAACCACCGTTCCTGCAGCCTAATACAATGGGGTCTGGGACCTTTCCAAGCTGCGGGTGATGGGGCTCTGGAGTTACCAGGGTCTGTTCCTGGCTCTGTCCCTGACCTGCTTGGTGGCCTGGGGGAAGTCACAACCCCTTTCTGTTTTCCTCCTGCCCATTGTCTACTTGGACTGTGATCTCTTTGGGGGCAAGGACTGTCCCTCTCTGTCTGTGCAGAGCCCAGCACAATGGGGGTGCTGATCTCAGTCAGGGTCTCTGCCATATGCAGCACGATGGGGCCCTGATCTCCATCAGTGTCTGTGCAGCAAGGCACAGTTGATAGACTCACAGACTTTAAGGGCAGAAGGTAGAGGTGTATTTCAGATGAGGTCTCATCAGTGCCTTGTACAACAGTACTAACCCTTTCATGTGTCTGCTGGAAATACCTCGCCTGATGTATTCTAGGACTGCATTAACCTATTTCACAGCCGCATCACGTTGACAGCTCATAATTATCCTGTGATCAACCAATACACCCAGGTCTTTCTCCTCCTCTGTCACTTCCAGTTGATAAATCCCCAGCTTATTGCAAAATTATGCACTTGGGGACTAACAACTAGAATTTGTGCACTATTAATTTTCATCCCATTTCTATTACTCCAACTTTCAAGGATGTGCAGATTTTCTTTTATGATTTTCCTGTCCTCCTCCATATTGGCAATCCCTCCCAGCTTTGTGTCCCACTCCCACTTCTTGTGCCAAGATCACTAATAAAAGTGTTGAGTAAGATTGATTCCAAGACTGATCTGAGGAACTCCACTAGTAACTCCCTCCAGCCTGACAACTCACCATTCAATATGACCCCCTTGTAGACCCCCCTTTAACCAATTCTTTATTGACCTTTCGGTTCTCATATTAATCCCCATCTTCTCCAATTTAACGAATAGTTTCCCATGTGGAACTGTATCAAAAGCCTTATTGACGTCCAGATCACGTTTCTCTGGCACAATCTACCTTTTGTAACACCATGTTTTATTTATTTATAGTGCTGAAGGCTGGGAGGAACTGTTAGCAATGGGCTGAGAATGGCCATGTGGAGGTGGGGGAAGAGATGGGAGGCGGGGGGGGAGGCGGCATTGGAGGTGTATCTGGGATTGTGTTTTGTAGGAGTCCATGTCTCTGCTCCCTGTGGCCGTGGCGCCTTCCGTACCAAGGCAACACGTCAGCAGAGCAGACGCACACACCATAGCTCCGCCTGGAACACGCAGCGTTCACTGCCAGACGGGCTGGGCAACTTTTTAGGGACCCAGCTTGATATGCCTGCCTGGGGTGGGTTCAGTTGGGCGGGGGTCTGGGGCTCTGATAGTTTGCGATGTTCCTTTTTGCATAGTCAGTTCTTTCCATTTAATGTTTTACCCCCACCGATGCCGCTCTCTTCTTAACTTGCTTTGGTTATTTCACTTCCAGGTTACCGCCAGTCATAGAATCATAGAATATCAGGGTTGGAAGGGACCTCAGGAAGTCATCTAGTCCAGCCCCCTGCAACTAGTCAGATACTAACCCAGACACCAACTCACAAGCATTCAATAAAGTCTAAACACATTCTTACAATTCTAATACCTCTTTTAACAATACTAACATAGGTGAGTCAGACTGATTCCAGTTATGTGTTTGTCCATGTTCAATTAAGACATGGGGGCTTTTGCAAGAGCTAACGCCTCATCTGCCAGTGTCAGAGGCAGGATGGGCAGGGATGGTGTGTCTAGCCTCTTTGCCAGAAGCTGGGAATGGGTGGCAGGGGACGGATCACTTGATGATTTTTCTGTTCTTTCCCTCTGAAGCACCTGGCATTGGCCACTGAGCTAGATGGACCAGTGCTCTGATGCAGTCGGCCATTTTTATGTTCACAGTCTGTATGAGGAATATCTATTCATTTGGACTCGCTGGGAGGCACAGAAAGAAACAAGATGTGCTGTGGCAAGAAGGCCCAGTCTCAGAGCCCCCAGGGTCACACTTGCCAAAAGCTAAAACTAGGCCCATCCCATGAAAGAAGCACTCCCAGGAGAGACTGTATAAAGGCTGGAGCATCCAACAACTTTGTAAACCCGAGACAGCTGCCTTGGGGCCAATGACAGGGAGAATCCCCCAAAGTGACTCCTTTGATTCTGCTCTTCTCTGGCCTTTGGTTCATAGAATCATAGAACTGGAAGGGACCTCGAGAGGTCACCAGTCCAGTCCCCTGCACTCATGGCAGGACTAAGTATTATCTAGACCATGCCTGAGAGGTGTTTGTCTAGCCTGCTCTTAAAAATCCCCAATGATGGAGATTCCACAACCTCCTACGCAATTTATTCCAGTGTTTAACCACTCTGACAGTAAGGAAGTTTTTCCCTAATCTCCATCCTAAACCACCCTTGCTGCAATTTAAAGCCATTGCTTCTAATCCTACCCTCAGAGGTTAAGAAGAACAATTTTTCTCCCGCATGTTTGTAACAACCTTTTATGTACTTGAAAACTATTACCATGTCCCCTCTCAGGCTTCTCGTCTCCAGACTAAACAAACAGTGTTTTCAATCTTCCCTCATAGGTCATGTTTTCTAGACTTTTAATCATTTTTCTTGCTCTTCTCTGGACTTTCTCCAATTTGTCCACATCTTTCCTGAAATGTGGCACCCACAACTGGACACAGTACTCCAGTTGTGGCCTAATCAGTGTGAAATAGAGCAGAAGAGTTATTTCTCTTATCTCGCTTACAGTACTCCTGCTAATACATCCCAGAATGATGTTTTATTTTTTTTGCAGCAGTGTTACACTGTTGACTCATATTTAGTTTGTGATCCACTATGACCCCCAGATCCCTTTCTGCAGCACTCCTTCCTATGCAGTCATTTCCCATTTTGTACATATGCAACTGATTGTTCCTTCGTAAGCGGTGTACTTTGCAGGTGTCCCTATTGATATTTACTTCAGACCATTTCTCCAGTTTGTCCAGATAATTTTGAATTTTAATCCTATCCTCCAAACCACTTGCTACCCCTCCCAGCTTGGTATTGTCCACAAACTTGATAAGTGTAAAAGAGACTGTTACTGGGAGGGTTTCACGATTTCTCAGAGGGTTACACCCTGGTGGGAGGGGGCTAGGCCTGTACTGGAATAAGGTCACTCTGTTCTTCACAGTGTGGCAGAACCTAGAATGTCCATTAACAGGGAAAAATCCTGGGGGGAATCGGCTTGTGGAATGGATGAAAACCCCGTCTGAATTCTCTCTCATTGCCCTTCTCGCCCTGACAGGCTACAGACTAACGTCCACGTTTGCTCCAGATCATCCCGTCTTCCCAGGGGGCAGGAAATGGCTGCAGTGGAGCTGGCTCAGGTAAGAGATTATCATGGAGCTGGTGGTGGGCTCTGCTTGGAGGGAGAGGAGCAGTAAATGCATAGGAGGGTGGGAGCTGCTGGAGGTGGTGGGAGGCAGGAAATATTGAGGGTGGAGAAAGGGAGGGGACAGGATGTGACAAACCCGCTGAGACTTGTGTAATGTAGGGTATGATGGGTTGTCACCCCTAGGGTGCGGTCTGGGGGGCTTCTGGGAACCGCTGTGCCCTCTAACCCTCAAGCTGGGCTGGCCCTTCTCACACTGCTTTGCTGGAGATTGTCAGCCTCTCCAGGCCCTGTTATCACCCAGCATGACAGCAGGTGGCGCCATACACTCAACTAAGCTACCTGAGTGCTTTACCTAAGCCACTCAAGGACAGATAGAAGACAACAGCCAATTTCCCAGCTCCCCAACCTTGCACACTTGCTGTAGTAGAAATCCAGAATTATACCATCTTATAGTGCACAGGGATCTCTATAATGTAATCTCATTAATATAATTCGCCTTCCCCTCAATATGGGAAAGATATGCACAACAAGCTTGTGCTAACCAAGCTCAGATTTTCCCCAGACACTTCATTCGAAATACTTAACACTGGCTAAGATAAAGCATAAAACGAGTTTATTAACTGCAGAAAGATTGATTTTAAGTGATTATTGTTAGAAGAATAAAGGAGCAGGTTGACCCGGAGGCAGATGAGTACAGGCTTCTTTATTGCAATACTTGTTCCCCTCAACCCAATTGTTGAGTAAGCACTGGATTAGTTACATCACTCTCCTTTTATCCCAGTTAGTATGTACACGCCTACATCCATTACAATACCCTCCCAACCCTTATTAAGTAATAGAAATACCCATACTGTTAGTATACCCATCCCTATCTATTATTCACAGGATTACACATGTCATACAGGTTTCAGAGTAGCAGCCGTGTTAGTCTGTATCCGCAAAAAGAACAGGAGTACTTGTGGCACCTTAGAGGCTAACAAATTTATTTGAGCATAAGCTTTCGTGAGCTACAGCTCATTTCTTCGGATGCATAGAATGGAACACACAGACAGGAGATATTTATACATACAGGAACATGAAAAGGTGGAAGTATGCATACCAACTGGAAGAGTCTAATCAATTGAGATGAGCTATCATCAGCAGGAGGAAAAAAAACTTTTGAAGTGATAATTGAGATGACCCATAGAAGGTGTGAGGAGAACTTAACATAAGGAAATAGATTCAATTAGTGTAATGACCCAACCATTCCCAGTCTCTGTTTAAACCTAAGTTAATTGTATCTAATTTGCATATTAATTCGAGTTCAGCAGTCTCTCTTTGGAGTCTGTTTTTGAAGTATTTTTGTTGCAAAATTGCCACCTTCAAGTCTGTCACTGAGTGGTTAGAGAGGTTGAAGTGTTCTCCCACTGGTTTTTGAATGTTATGATTCCTGATGCCAGTTTTGTGTCCATTTAGTCTTTTGCGTAGAGACTGTCCGGTTTGGCCAATGTACATGGCAGAGGGGCATTGCTGGCACATGATGGCATATATCATGTTGGTAGATGTGCAGGTGAACGAGCCCCTGATGGCGTGGCTGATGTGATTAGGTTCTATGATGGTGTCACTTGAATAGATATGTGGACAGAGCTGGCATCGGGCTTTGTTGCAAGGATAGGTTCCTGGGTTAGTGTTTATGTTGTATGGTGTGCGGTTGCTGGTGAGTATTTGCTTCAGGTTTGGGGGCTGTCTGTAAGCGAGGACTGGCCTGTCTCCCAAGATCTGTGAGAGTGAGGGATCATCTTTAAGGATAGGTTGTAGATCTTTGATGATGCGCTGGAGAGGTTTTAGTTGGGGGCTGTAGGTGATGGCTAGTGGTGTTCTGTTGTTTTCTTTATTGGGCCTGTCCTGTAGTTGGTGACTTCTGGGTACTCTTCTGGCTCTGTCAATCTGTTTCTTCACTTCAGCAGGTGCGTAGTGTACTTGTAAGAATGCTCGATAGAGATCTTGTAGGTGTTTGTCTCTGTCTGAGGGATTGGAGCAAATGTGGTTGTATCTTAGAGCTTGGCTGTAGGCAATGGATTGTGTGGTGTGTCGCGGATGGAAGCTGGAGGCATGTAGGTAAGTATAGCAGTCAGTGGGTTTCTGGTATAGAGTGGCGTTTATGTGAGCATCGCTTATTAGCACAGTAGTGTCTAGGAAATGGACTGCTTGTGTGGATTGCTTTAGGCTGAGGTTGATGGTGGGATGGAAATTATTGAAAAGATGGTGTAATTCCTCAAGGGCTTCCTTTCCATGGGTCCAGATGATGAAGATGTCATCAGTGTAACGTAAGTAGAGTAGGGGCGTTAGGGAACGAGAGCTAAGGAAGCGTTGTTATAAGTCAGCCATAAAGATGTTGGCATACAGAGGCACTGCTATGGGTACCCGCTCCACCAAGCCTTTTAAAACTCTTGGATACAAGTTATCTGGACCTGCTGATTTAAACGTGTCTAACTTTAATAGCTGCTGTTTAACGTCCTTGTGAGTTCTTGTTGGAATGGAAAGAGGGTCGTCGTCAACATCTTATGATATGAGTTACAGCATCTGTTTTTCTCCAAATCCAGGGGAGAAATATTTATTGAGGACTTTTACCTCTTCAGCATTATTTTTGATAATTCTGCCATTTGGAAATTTAATGTAGTAATTTACCACTACCTTTGTTAGGATTAATTTTGTACTTAATATACTTTTAAAAACTTCCTTCGTATTTCCATTGATTTCTTATAGCCAGTTTTCTACAATTCTGACCTTCTCACTTACACTCTTTACTATTGACTTCCCCTTTCTTCCATATATTTTATTTGGAGAATGTTGGCATTCCTACCAGGGAGACACCAGCAGGGTCCAGAAACAGCCCCATCTCCTATATAAAGCTCTGGCTAGTAGGTATGTGATAAATGTGAAGACCCTGCCTCCGTCTGTCAGCTGGGAGACACAAACTTTTTTCTCTTTCTACCCTCTGATGCCTCCTGAATGCTCTAGACAAGGTGGGGTGGGACTCTGTTAACATGTGCGTTGCGGAGCTTCCATTTACCTGGTGCTGCTGTTCTGTGAATAATGGGACTGTGAGTGGGGCAGCAGGTACTGAGTGTTGGACTCTTTCTCTTTCAGGGGCCAGTGACCTTCGAGGAGGTGGCTGTGTATTTCACCAGAGAGGAATGGGCTCTGCTGGACACCGCTCAGAGAGCCCTCTACAGGGATGTCATGCAGGAGAACTATGAGACGGTGGTCTTGCTGGGTGAGGAGTCCTGTCCCCTGGGTTATTAGAAGCTGTGGGGTCTCTGAAGAACCCGAGTAGTGATAACTTTATACCTTTATTTGTCATACAAGTTTTGACAAGTTTCCTTGCCCCCCTTTTTTGCCTTATCTCCCATACATAAGTATCATTTTTGGACATGTGCCTTTTTTGGTGCTGTCAGTCATTTTAAAATTGCATTAAATGTATCCTTATTGGCTACATTAGCAACTACATTAATAACTGTAGCTTTGATGCCTTTTCAATAGGAAAATATGCTGACTGTAGAATTCTACAGTAAATAGGTGTGTGACTCATGCCTGGCTTGTGTGACAGGCAGATGAGCTCCTCTTTTGATAGGAGATGCAGCTAAAGAAGTGAAGTTTTTTACCCACGAAAGCTGATGCCCAAATAAATCCGTTAGTCTTTAAGGTGCTACCACTGGACTCCTTGTTGTTTTTGATAGGAAAGCGTATAATGTTGACATTCAGAACCCCACGGGTGAAGGGAGAACAGAGCTATGGGAGGGGAGGAGAAGTGGGGAGTAGATAATTCTGGGGTGCCAGGACACGGGAAGGGTGTGTGCAGGGTTAGAGCTAAGAAGCAGCAGGGAGGGGTGAGGTTGTGAGAGACGAGGAGGAAAGGGAAGTAGTTCCCAAGGTGCCGGGAGGTGGTGCCGGCTGAGAGTAATGGGACGAAGAGGAGGGGAGTGTGGAGGAAGGGCACCCAGGACGTGGGTTGGGTGGGTCAGTGGGAGGGAGGAGAGGTTTAGGGATCTGGAGCTGTGGGGAATCCCAGACCTTTAACCCCGAATCCCTACCCAAGCTTTAGAGCCTACACTCCGGTTTTATTTCTGTTCAGTTTCGCTTCATTATAAATTTTTTTCCTAAATATTATTATTTTAACTCTTGACCTCCCTCTCCCACTCATTACCCCCCTCCCCATATAACCTCCCCATCTCTATGCCCAGCGACCCTGGCCACCGATCCGGAGTCCTTGCTGCATCCTCCCTCCCATCGTGGGGCCGCTACCCAGGCACAAATGGGCACTTTGTTGATGATGTCACAGGGTGGTGGTGTAGCCTGTACAATGTTTATGGCTATAAGATTACGTATTGGGGTACAGCTTGTCCTTGTACATGGCCACTCACAGTGTATTGAGGGGATGAAATTTGGTGAAACACACAGAAATGTGATTTAATACAGACAGTTATAATGGAAGTCATAGGCAAGGCTCAATACACGTAACAATTAGACTAGATAGTAAAGAGGGTCTTGCCCTGTGCATACTTACAAGTTATGGACACCGCTGGAAACAAAGATCGAGGGGCAAGGGAGCCCATCAGAAGGGAGGCCCTGCTTCCATTGACCCTATCTCAGGGACCCAACAAAATGAAAAAATGGTCACTAGGAAAGGTAATTTATCCACTTTATTATGGTAATAGGATGGCTATATACCATATCTGCTCCTTTACTCTGATTACAATAATGTCAATAGCTGCCCCAACCCATATGTGGCCTTTGGGAAGTCCATAATTTAGCATCAAGCATTAATACTCACGATTTACATCACTTAGTTATTAATAATTCCAATATATGAATGCGTCCAACTGCTGAGATACTGCATAGCAACCTAATTGCTAAAGCTCACCCCCACTTTCAGAATCCTGTGGCGTATTGCACGTGTTTGTGGTTACTCGTTAGTCTCTCAAAATGAGGGTGCAAAATATCTGACTTGGGATTCTCTCCTTAGGCCTATGCAGATAAATCCCAGACTTCAGCATAACTACTCCCACAAAGCCTCCAGCTAATATACGGCCCTTAACTGTAGCAAGCTTTGGCTATGTTTACACTACTGCAGTCAGTCGACCTACGCTGCGCAACTCCAGCTACGTGAATAAAGTAGCTGGAGTCAGCGTACCTTAGATCGCGTTACCACAGGGCGTATGCTGCAGGGGGTCGACTTACTTTACTCCTCTCATCTAGATAGAGTACAGGGGTCGACTGGAGAGCGATCTGAAGTCGATTTAGCAGGTGTTTACTTCACCCACTAAATCGATCACGGGTGTGCTTTTGCAGTGTCACAGTTATGGAGTAGCTAAGCCTTTGATCTGCCTCCATGTGGTGCTCAAGGAATGGCCTCTCAGGTATCAGGCCTCTAGCCAGCCCCTCTCTATGCGTAGGGACCCACATGCCTCTCCTTTTTGACCAGGGTTTGAGGCTTGCAGCTTGTCCTCCACCGTGTTTGCTGGACTAACCCCCAGTTCCTGTGCTTTGCTTTCTCTCCAAGGGCTGTGAGCAGTGTGTGTGTGAGAGAGGCAGGAATTTTGGTGATACTTGTATGATGCCAATACACACCTCAGTTTCCCTCTCTGATTGGTATTGCTATGATTAGAAAGAGCAGGAGACATGAGGTGTTTTGTCACAGAGCTGTCATGAGGTGATATGAATGGGTCATTAAGGACTGGCTGGGGCCAACCTACATCAATGGAATACCCGACAGAGACAAGGGACTAATTGTCACCTGTCCATGGGAGGATCTCCCCTTGGCTGAGTGAAGCATACATGGACTCGTTACGTTCTTGGGAGCAGGAAGAACTGGGCTCGCAGGCACAGGGAGCTCTACCGGAGCGAAGACAAATGAACAGGCACAGTGAAAGGAAACCGAAGCATTTTCTACTGCAGCATGGCTCAAGGGCATTGGCCAGTATGGACTGTATTGTCTTCTTTGCTTCCCTGTCCTAAGGACTTTCCAATGCTGTGTTTTAGTTGACTAATAAACCCTGCTATGTTTTAAAAGTCTGCCCAGTGTCACAGCAAAAACTTGCTCTGTGCATTGACTGAGGAACAGTCTGTGTACAGGAATGTCGTTCAGCTGGGACCTGCTGGCAGAGCTCACAGGTTGAAATAGGAGTGTTGAAGCCAGAGGCTCAGTCTCAGGTGCTGAAGCTACATGGCCTGTCCTTGTGGAAGAGTGGGACCCATTGGGGGTCTAGTGCACTCAAGGGGCACCTCCCAAGGACTGTTTCAAAGCCAGGGCATTGCACCGATCCTATGGGTCCATGACAGTGTCAGTGTGTCTTCTGGGGAAAAGATATAAAACAAGAAAAGCATCTAAATGCATATTTACCATTGCCCCCTCATCAGTCATCTTTGGAATCACTGGTTGTTTCCGAAGTGTATTAAATCCTTCCTTAAAAGCTGACCTCTGGGTTATCAGGTCATGTCAGTTTGTAGCCCAAAATATCCCCCTCAGTCAGCTCAAACTCAGCTGTTTCTCCCCAAAAAGTCTGCCTTCTTCAGTCTCCTGAAAGAGGTAAAATCAGTCCCTGCCCCTTTCTTCATAGGGCAAAGCTTCAGAAGATGGAGGTCTGCATAACCAGCTTTAGGATCTGGCATTCATCACCCCTTAGTGACACCAGATTGCACAGGAAACCCATCCCAGCCCTCCCCGCTATCATCTGGCCCATCTCAGCAACATAGTCTATGAAGTATTCTATGGCTCAAAGATACAGATAACAGTCATAAGTAGGGCCAGTGTTTGCTGGCAATGAAAACAGAGTAATTGACAAGCATGAGCAATATATAATCCTTTATAACATGAAAATGCATTGGGGGGAGGGGACAGGAGCCAGCTGTGTGGGGGAGGTGGGGCCCAGACACTGGGCATTGAGAGCCTAGAGCCGGCTGTGTGCTGGGGAGACAGGGCATGAACCAGCTGTGTGCAGGGGAGAGGTGCTGTGGACGCAGCCGAGAGCAGGTGCGAGCGCCATCCGCTCTGCAGTCTGATGAGGGAGCCCGACATCCCATTGCCAAGGGCCCCCCCTACCCAGGGGAAGCTCCACGGTGGTTTTGCTGAGCCCAGACTTGTATGAGGAGGAAAGAAATTGGCAGCAAGTCTCAACCACAGCCAGCCTCTGCCCTGCGCCCTGGGGAGGAGTTGGGTGTCTCTGGGCAGAAATCTGGGGGGCTGTGACCCTGCATGCCCCACCCACCCTCTGATCAGAAATTCCAGATACGAAGGGTGATTCCAGAAATGAAGAGTAATTTTGGGGAAAAAATGCATTTATAGCGGCAATTTCCGGAAAACACTGGCCTTAGTCATAACATTAAATACGATAGTCTCAAGATGTATGCCTGTGTTCATCAGATCTGTCCTTCTGCCTTCACATAGTTCACTCTGCTGGGGGGTTCTACCCCTTCCCCCATTCTGTGTCTGTCTAGTCTATTTAGACTGTAAATTCTTCAGGGCATGGCCCAGCTACTATTCTCTGTTTGTACTTTGCCTAGCACAATGGGGATCCACTGTTAGCTGGCCCTTAGGCACTAAGGTAATGCATATGATTTATAATAATAATAACTCTCCTGCCACTTTGAGCCAAGGAAGCCGGCCTTGGGACGTTACTGCTTAAAAATGAGCTGGGGTTAAAACCATGGACTATTCTTGTGACAAGTATCCCAGAAATTCCACTGACTTCCCTTGTTTTCTTTTCCTGGCGTAGGGTTTCTAAATTCCAAACCTGATGTGA
Organism: Mauremys reevesii; assembly: GCF_016161935.1. Lineage (NCBI taxonomy): Eukaryota > Metazoa > Chordata > Testudines > Geoemydidae > Mauremys > Mauremys reevesii. The sequence goes on from NC_052639.1 coordinate 7,747,520, forward strand.
TCTTGCAGCTGGAACGAGGGGAAGAGCCGTGGGTCCCAGACCTCCAGGGCTCTGAGAAAAAAGTGCTCCCGAGAGCTGCCTGCACAGGTGAGGAATTGGTTAAGCCAAGTCAAAAACTGTCCGTGAATACAGGAAACATTTGGGATGCCCTACAAAGACCTTGTGAGCTCTCTAAGTTCAAAATTGTTCCCTGCAGATGTGGAATCATTAGGCAGATGTCACTCATGGCTCCCCTCTACCCTGACTGACAACTGGCAGGAGGTCCTCCCCGATCTCGCTTTCCCCTGAGAATTCTGGTGCAATGAGGACCCAGAACTGATCCCTTCCTCTCTCTTCTCTGGGGAAAGGTTTGGGGATAATCGGCTCCTGATAGCTTTGATCTCTCCCGCACATATTTTGGTCTGTTCATCCCTTTTCCCATTCCCCACTCTTAGATTTCCTTTCTCTCCGGTGCAGGGAGTGACCTGTGTCTGGATTCTCTCTGTCTGCCATCAGGTGTTGGGATGGTGAGTGAGAATGGGGAGAAACCCCAGCAGGAAGATACTGAGCAAGTATTACCCCATGGGACGTTATCAGGAAGATCAAAAGGGAATGAGTCCAGGAGTTGTGCACTCCCAGAAAAAGCAAAAGCCTGTGAGAATCAGCACAGGCCATCGGAAGATTTCAGTAGCCACTCAGAACTTCTTACATGTGAGCGAATCAACTTGGAAGGGACACACTACACATGCCATGAGTGTGGGAAAACCTTCAGTCGGAGCTCAAACCTTATCAGACATAGGAGAATCCACATTGGTGAGAAACCTTATAGATGCCATGAGTGCGGGAGAAGCTTTAGTCTGCTCTCATCCGTTATCAGACATAGGAGAATCCACACTGGAGAGAACCCCTACACGTGCTCTGAGTGCGGGAAACACTTCAATCAGCGCTCGAGCCTTATCAGACATCGGAGAACGCACACGGGTGAGAAACCTTATGCAGGCCTGCACAACTTGTAAAGCGGCGAGGGTCATATTACTCCAAAGAAAACAGCTGAGGACCAACACCCCCACCCCCGGCCTTGCCGAAACCCCCCCTCAGCGCTGCCCAGGCCCCCCCCCCAAAACACATAACCCCCCCTCGCCCGCGCCACCTGCCCGGTGGAAACAAACCCTCCTTCCCCAGCACTGCCCCATCAAAAAAGCTGTGGGCCAAAAAGGAAGGGTTGTGGGGGGAGGTACTTTATTAAGAATTTTTCAATTAATCAAACAATTTTTTAAATTATTTTAATGTTTTTATGACTCATCCCCCCCCTGAACTAAGGGAAGGGGAAAAGGGGGACAGTTTGAAGGGATTTTCTGGGGCTATGAACTAAGGGGAGGGAAAAGGGGGGCAGTGTGAAGGGATTGGATGTGACTGTCCAACACAAACACAGGGGCCGCAGGGAGCCAGGGGGCAGGGGGGAGGTCCCTGGACCAGGGAAGGGGGCAGCAGTCAGGGCAGGGCAGGTCGCACTCACACACACACACATACCCCTCCAGCTGCAGCTCAAGCCCAGGCCAGGCGCCCCTCCCCTCGCTCGGCACTTACGGGCTCTGCCTCGTGCCCAGCACTTCCCTCCTCAGTGCCCCACCCCCTCCAGGCAGGGGGCTGAACCCAGCAGCCCTACCCCGCCTCTTGCCTGCAGGCCGCACAGTCTGGGAATGCAAGAAACATTTGGGATGCCCTACATGGCTTCCCTCCTATTCTGACTGACAACTGGCAGCAGGTCCCTCCCCGATCTCGCTTTCCCCTGAGTGTTCTGGTGAGATGCAGACCAAAACTGATCCCTTCCTTTCTCCTCTGGGGAAGGGTGTGGGGAAAATCAGCTCCTGATAGGTTTGATCTCTCCCACACATATTTTGGTTCCTCCTTTATCCATCTCTCTCTCTGAGATTTCCTTTCTTTCCAGTTCCGGGAGTGACCTATGTCTGGATTCTCTGTGTCTCCCATCAGGTGATGTGATGGTGAGTGAGAATGAGGAGCAGAAACCCCAGCAGGAATATGCTGAGCAAGGAGAACCACAGGGAACGTTATCAGGAAGATCCAAAGGGAACGTTTCTGGGAGTTGTGCACTCCAAGAAAAAGCCAATTCTTGTGAGACTCAAGAGAGGCCAAAGGAAAACTTCAGTAGCCACTCAGACCTTATAACATGCTTCAGAATCAATTTGGAAGAGACACGCTACATGTGCCATGAGTGCGGGGAAAGCTTCAATGAGAGCTCAGCCCTTATCACACATCAGAGAATCCATGCAGGGGAGACGCCCCACACATGCACTGAGTGTGGGAAAAGGTTCAATAGGCGCTCAAAGCTTATCAGACATCAGAAAATCCACACTGGTGACGCCCACACATGCGCTGAGTGCGGGAAAAGCTTCAATGACCGCCCACACCTTATCAGACATCGTAGAATCCACACAGGGGAGACGCCCCACACATGCGTCGAGTGTGGGAAAAGCTTTGATCGGCGCTCAAACCTTATCAGACATTGTAGAATTCACACAGGTGAGATGCCCCACACGTGCACTGAGTGTGGGAAAAGCTTCAATAGAAGCTCAAACCTTATCACACACCAGAGAATCCACACAGGGGAGAAGCCCTACGCATGCGCTGAGTGTGGGAGAAGCTTCAATCGGCGCTCACACCTCATTACACATCGCAGAATCCACACGGGAGAGACGCGCTACATATGCTCCGAGTGTGGGAAAAGCTTCAGTGACATCTCTGCCCTGATCACCCATCAGAAAATCCACAACGGAGAGACGCCCTACACATGCTCTGAGTGCGGGAAAAGCTTCCGCTGGAGCTCATACCTGATCAGACATCAGAGAATCCACACAGGGGAGAAGCCCTACACGTGCTCTGAGTGTGGGAAAAGCTTCAGCCAGCGCTCTACCCTTAACGCACATCAGAGAATCCACACACGAGTGACGCGCTACCCATGCCCTGAGTGCGGGAAAAGCTTCAGTCGGAGCTCAGACCTTAGCAGACATCAGAGAATCCACACAAGAGAAACGCCCTACACATCAGGCCTGCACAACTCATAAAGTGGCGAGGGCCATATTGCTCCAAAGAAAACAGCTGAGGGCTGAAACCGCCCAGCTCCACAGAAACACCCCACCCAGTGTCACTCGGCCCACAGAAACACTCCCCCCTAGCACTGCCCAGCCCCACGGAAACAAACCCTCCTTCCCTAGCACCGACCTGCTGAAACAGCTGTGGGCCGAAAGGGAAGGTTGGGGGCGGGGAGTGATATTTTATTAAGAATTTTTCAATTAAAGCAAACAATTTTTAAAATTATTTTAATTTTTTTATGAATTATGTAAAAATGAAAAACACCTGTTTCATTGAAAGAAAACATTTGTACTTTTCATAATTCCCTTGCAAATTTAATGAGAGATAGTACATCTCTTTTCGGCAACAAGCTTGTCGTATTCGGGGGTCATATTTGAAGTGGATATTTTCATAATGTTTTCCAAATGGTCATCAGTCAGAGAAGAACGTTGCTTGTTTTTATTCATGTTCATGATGGAAAATGTTCACGTATGAAAGTGCTTCCAAAAATGCTGAATGTTTTCAGTGCAACTTCGATAAGATTCTTGTATTTTTCATTGTCCAGACTTTTGTAGAAGTCCCGCAGGCTGCTTTCTCTGTGCTTATTTCGGTAAACTGCCGAACATGGAAATTCAGTAACCTCCAACTGCAAATCTAGTGGCACTTCCTCTGGATCCACAGAAAAGGGATCTTCAATCAGCTTCAACTGGACGTCTTCTTTAGACAAAGTAAGTCTTCTGTCAGATTCTTCAATCAAAAGATTAATGTGCTTTGCATATTTTTCTCCTAATTTGGCAGGTTTGTGCTGAGGGATATGCTGTGCACAAGTGACACATTTAACCTTTTGACAGCTGACTTCTGAAAAGTTTGTTTCATTTTGAAAGCTATCACTGCTGTGTACATTTGAAATAGAAGTTGATTTTTTCCCTGAAGGTGAATGTTGAGATCATTCAGGTGGCTGTAATATCACAAAAGAAAAAGAGATCTTGATTCCAGGACTCATTTTCAAGCTCTGGGAATTCTACTGGCCCATTTTCTAGGAATTTTGCTACCTCCTCTTTCAAAGCAATGAAACGGCGGAGCACTTTTCCTCGACTCAACCACCTCACTTCCGTATGGTAGATCAAGTCGCTGCACTCGGCGTCTACCCCTTCAAGAAAGGCTCTAAATGTCCTATGTTTTTAGTCCTCTAGAACGGATGTAGTTTAACATGGAAACTACCACTGACATGACATGCTCAGATTTTAAGACTTTGCTACACAAAACCTGCTGATGTAAATGCAGTGATGTTTGGTTATTTGTCTCCCAATAAATTCTTCAAGAATAACAACTGCACCAACATTTTTTCCACACATAGCTGGAGCACCCTCAGTACAAATGGCCACCAAGCTTGTGAAATCTAATCCCGACTTATCATTCATGGACTTTATCACTTCACTGGAGATTTCTTTTCCGGTTGTGCGACCCGTCATGGAGCACATGCCAACAAGTTCTTCAGTAATTTCAAAGTTATTATCAATACCTCTAATAAAAATAAGAAGTTGGGCGGTGTCTTTTAAATTGGTGCTTTCATCCATAGCTAGGGAGTAAAAGCAGAATTCACTGACTCTCTGCTTTAACTGATTACTTAGATTGGTAGAAATGTCAGCTATTCTTCTCTGTACAGTCATGCGTGATAGACTGACATTCTCAAATATTCCCCTCTTTTCTGGACATAACTCAGATACAGCAAGCAAGATACACGTTTTTTAAAAACTCACCTGTGAAGCATTTCCCAGCAGCAATTTCCTTAGCCCTGGTCTCCACTACGGGGTGTCAAACTAAGGTACGCGACTTCAGCTACGCGAATAGCGTAGCTGAAGTCGAACTACCTTAGTTCGAACTACTCACCCGTCCAGACGCCACGGGGTCAAAGTCCGCAGCTCCCCCGTTCGCGGCGGTGGAGTTCCGGAGTCGACGGGAGCGCATCCGGAGTTCGAACTATCGCGTCTCTAGATTAGACGCGATAGTTCGAACTACGAGAAGTCGAACGCCACCCGTCGACCCAGCGGGTAAGTATGGACCTACCCTTAGCAATTTGAAAGCTTACTTTAGTAACTGTATCATTCTCAGTATGTACGTATTTATTCGGCCATTCAGTGTTGAAAACGCTGTGCTCTGATTCTCTTTTTCTTTTCACTCATGGTAGCCATTACGAAACTCAAGATTTTGTTGAATAAATTCACGCACAAGGGAAACACTCACAGTCACACACAAAGAGAAGAGATCTCTCACGGTGCATGGCCCGCTAGCAAGGCACTGATGGTATGTGGAAGCCTGTAGAGGGGGAAAGAAACAGCGCGCACAGGGTGACCAGATCACAGAGGTAAAATAGGACCCACCTCCTCCCCGCTTGGCCCCACCATCACACCCCTCTTCAACCCCTAGCCCCCCCGCTGGCTTGCTGCAGCCCTCCTAGTCAGTCCCCCACCCACCACTCACCTCTTTTCACCTCCTTCCTCCCCTGCCAGAAACCCCCATGCCCGCCCCTAGAATCCCTGCTGCCTCACTGCTCGCCTCTTTGCCCACCCGTCCGCCTCCGACTCGCCGCTCACCCCGACTCGCCCCCCCCGAAGTATAAAGCCTCATTCAAAGACCCAGGGATCACTATATTACTGCATACCGCAGTCAATCAATGCAGTTGTAGATAAATCTCTGCATTATGCATTTTTTTATAACTTGTATATCACTTTATATTGAACCTTGGTAGTATGTGATAGCGGGCCCCTAAGGACGTATAAATAAGGTAAAAAAAATGTCTTTTGCTAGAAGTAGAATAAGATCTTCCCCACTTGGTAATCAATTGCCCCGTTGAATGAATGAGGTATGACTGAGGAAGGTGTGGAAGGCAGCACCTCCAGACAGCTGCAACCCTTGGAGAGGGGCTGGGAGCCAGACCAAGGATTCATATTACAAATAAGGCACAAATAATCAACAGTGCGGAGGATTCACCACAGGAACAAGCTACCAAGGAAATTGGTGGATTTGCCATTTCCTGATGTCATTTAATGAAGACTAGATGCCTTTCTGGAATGTTTGCCCCAAAAGTAGCTCTTGTGTCATACAGGAGACCTGTGATATGCAGGGGGTCAGATTAGATGCTCTAATGGTCTCTTCTGGCCATAAAGTCGACTAATTTCTGAAAAACTGAGTGTAGCATTGAGAGCAGCGTCTGGTGTGTTCCTGTCTAACCGGCTTGCTGCCTAGAACAAACGCTCCTTGAGTGGGGTGATCAACAGGGAGTAGCTCAAACCTCCAAAGTGCCTGGCCAGGGCAGGACATTAGCACAGCAAGGGAGGTGTGGCAGTGACATCACAAAGTCCTTTTGCAGGACCTCAGACTATTGGTCAAAGGTGGTGGGGAGGTGGTGACCTCACAGAAAGATGCTGACAGGCAGGACAGGGGCGAGGGGCCAGGGAAACCTCAGAGACCCCTGTGGCTTTGCTTCAGCCAGTCTCCTTCTCCAGGTCTCTCTTTGAGGACTGAGAGCCAGGAGGAACCTCTTTCGAGTTTTCTCCTTCCCTTTTCCTGATTTTAGTAGAAAACAGCTGTCCCTGTTTAGAAGGTAAGAGCCTCCTCGAGGTTTGAAACCTGTTCAGTCTGATCCATCTGGTGACAGTTGAATTCTAGGCATGGAAAACACGAGCTTAAGGAGGCAGAATTTCATTCTGCTACCTGGGATTTTGTCCCTCAGAATCACTGGGGACATTAGGGTTTGTCTTTTTTGTTTCATCTTTTCCTCCATACCTTTCTCTTTGTCTCTTGCTTCTTTTGTCCTTTCTCCTGGTCCCCTCCCCACCCCCGGAGCGAGGTGTGTGTGTGTGTGTGTGTGTGTGTGTGTGTGTGTGTGTGTGTGTGTGTGTGTGTGTGTTGCGGAGGAGTGCTCTGCAGCTCCCACTGTGGGAGGTCCACCCAAAAATGTGGGGTGGAAATAGTGCTCGGGCAGTGAACCCCACCAGTGACCTGGACCATCCTTTGGGCTCTCTCGTGAGAACCCTCAGCCTCTCGTCCTCGGTCTCTACCCTGATTGGCTGAGCAGGGGTTATTGACAGGAGGAGACTCATGTCCTTGTTGTTCTCTTTGAAGACCAAGTAAATAAGTCAGAACCAGTCATATGTTCGATGAATTTTGCTGCTTCGCTGCATTAATGGTCTCTGAGCAGTTCATGATTCTCTCTAACATTGCAGTTCTCAAATACTTGCTGAATAATTATTGTGCACTGTTGTTGGTCTGGAGCTCATCTGAGAGGACTTTATTCAGGTCATTCAATGGATGAAATTCAAGATCTGATGGTTAGTTTGAAAATCAGGGCTCTTGGGTCCTATTCCCAACTCTGCCACTGACTGGCTGTGTGACCTAAGACAAGTCAATTCTCCTTTCTCAGCCTTAGCTTCTCCCTCTTTCAAGTAGGGATAATAATGATCCGCTCCTACCTACCTTACGGTATGTGGAGGCAGGGCTGGCTCTAGGTTTTTTACCTCCCCAAGCAAAAAATTTTTGTCTGCCTCCCATCGCCCTGCTGCCCGAGCCCTGGGTTCTCCCCTCCCCACCCCTACACCCCTGCCTCCCAGCCCTGGGCTCTACCTCCTGACCCTCACCCCTGCCACGGGCTCTACCTCGTGACCCTCACCCCTGCCACCCCAGCCCTAGGCTCTCCCCCACATACACCCTGTGCTGCCCCAGCTCTTGACTCTCCCCTTCCCCCCAACCAGTGCTCCCCCACCCACACACCACCAGCTGCCCCAGCCCAGGGCACCACCCCCCACCAGCACCCTCCATCCACCCCAGCACAGGGTCACAGGTAAATTGCTCCCCCTTTAATAGAATAGAAAAAAGAGAGGATTGAATGTGTAACAGGGAGTTTGGTAAATCTTGGTTATTTTATTTTTGCAACAGGCTCCTGTCCACCTCCAGTAGAATTTTCAGTCCCAATGGCAACTTACTTACCAAATGTAATACAGACTAGTCCATTCCTCCCAAGTGGATGTGGTTCTTGTTCTTCTGCACATTATAGCCCATGGAGGCCAAGGACCTGCAAATGTGTCTTCATGTGCCTTTGTTTCATTGATGAAAACATAAACTAGACACTTAGAGGATTGGAACTGCTTTCATCAGAGGGACATGTTTGCTAGGTTTTTATGTATTTGCACAGGAAAATGTTGAGTGTTTCCATTTATTTCAGGCATCCCTAGTCAGTGGAGCTCCTGAACATAATGGAAATGGATATGCAATTATTTTTGTTGAAAGACCAGGCTTTTAAGGGAGTACTTGGATTTGAACCAAGGACCACTTGATCTGTAGTCAAACACTCTACCACTGAGCTATACCCCCTGATAATTACATTTGCAAGTCAGTGATCTTAAGGATCTTGAAACCTGAGAGTGGCATTCGTTTCTTCCACACCAGTGTTGCTGTCTGTGCATCCCGGAGCTATGGGGTGAGTGGGAAACGCCCCCAATTAGCTTGTCAGTATCAGCAAAGGAGCAGCCGACATCAGGACCAACGAGACGTGCTGGTGGCCCATCAGGAAGAATCCACTCTCCCAGAGACTTCTCGGCAAGGGCACGGTACACAATGGGGGCTATCTACCCGCCACGTCCCATCAAGGGTCTTTCTAGTCCCACGTCAGTGTTACCCAATTTCTAATCAGTCTTTGGCCCAGATTCCCTCCCTGAGCGGCACCAGCACATGCCTGGGCCCCTGCTAGTGTTAAATCTGCCTTGAGCTGGGACCCAGCTTGGCAAAGAGCCTGCAGCCCCCTCTGTGCTGGAGGAGTGAGAGCAGCCCTGGCACTGGGCAGGGCAGCCCTGAGGGAATGAACCCAATGTGCCCGTGAGGCCCTGATCCAGAACCTCTGCCAGGCAGCTTGTGCTGCTCGGGCGTCTCTAGTCTCCGGCGAGGATTCAAAGCTTCTCTGCTCCAGGAACCCTGTGGGAGGGAGGCAGGGCACCTGCAGGATAAATCTTCCTGCTGGCAGAGCCCCGGTCCCCTCCTCATGGGCACAGGGCGTTGCACATGGCACCCACCACATGCACACACCCCTTTGTGGGGAGAATCAGCTCTGGGATATTGGGGTCAAACCCTTCCCACCTCCTCCCTGCAAACCTTCTCCTGGCTTCAGTGAGGGAATGGGGGCGTGAGGGGCTAGTGCGGTAACAGCAGCAGCGTGGCCGTGGGGCTCGGCCGGTGGCTGGGGCCAGTCGCCTGAGCATGAACCCAGCCGACCCCAGGAGATGGACCCGGGTCACCAGCCCAACCCACCACGCGGCTGCTGCCGCTGCCCCGTTAGTGCGCGAGCTCCCACAGACCACGCAGGGGAGAGCCCCCAGCTGCAGGAGAGACGCCCCTGAGTGCCTGGCAGGGCCCAGCTCCTAGCTGACCTGCACTGCTGGGGGTCAGGGGGCTGGGTGACAGGGGGGCGTTGGCTCTGGGGTGGGACTGTCACGTCCCCCCCCCCGCCAAGCCAACAGGATCACAGCAAACGAAACCAGCTTGGCCCACAGGGGGAAAGTTCAGTCCAGGGCCGGGTGCATTCTGGGAGCAGGGGCGGTGCAGACAAAGGGCCGATACGGGCAGCTCTGAACACTCTGCGCAGAACTGCCTGTCCTGCCCCGCAGCCCCTGGTACAGGGGGCTTTTCGCCATAGTTTTAATCAGGCCAATAAATTGAAACAAACCCCTGTTAAATCATTGCTCAGCCCGAGTCCTTCACCCACATTCCTTAGGGCATTGGGTGTTTCATTTCCTGCCTCCATTTCCCACAGAGACACAATTTCCTTTGCACAGATCCGTGAACAGCAAAACCTCACTGTGTCTCTGGTCTGAGCCAGGGTGTTCGATTCCAGTGAACCCTTCTCTCCTGCAATGGCGATGGTCAGACAGAGGGGACGTGGCACCTGCATCCCTGCCAGGGAGATATTGGCTCCGCTCTTTCTTTCTGCTGCTGTTGTTAGTCCATGAAACATCAAGGGTGGAATGCAAGGCTGAGTTCATGCACCAGCCCTCAGTGCCCCAGAGAAATCCTGCCCCCTGCTATTGGAACGATGTGCTGGAGATTTGAATGGGAAAGGGACTGTCTGAATTGTCAGAGTGGGGAATGAACAGCAATCCACAGCAATGTCGTTCACACAAACACACTCTCATCCTGCTCCAGCCGGAAGGGAAATGGGCAGGAATTCTCGCTGTTCAGCCCAGGACACACTTACACTTATGCGCAGCCGTGAGTGTGCTGGGGAAGCTGGTCTGAGCAAACAATTTGAAGTGACAATTCAGTGAGAACAGAATCATCATGTAGGGAAATGGGTGTATGTCAAGTAGTTGTGACCGAGTGGTTAAGGTGATGGACTAGAAATCCATTGGGGTCTCCCCGTGCAGGTTCAAATCCTGCCAACTACACAAGCACTGCACTATTATTATTACTGTAGTCTTAGTGCCTGAGCATCCAGAGTGCAAACTGCAGCCAGATCTACTTTTACTCTGTCTACACTTAAAATGCTGCTGTGGCACTGCTATAGCACTTTGGAGTAGACAGTGACTGGAGGGGTTTTCCCATCCCTGTAATAGCTGCATTGACAGAACAATTCTTCCTTTTAGTTAGCACTATCTAATCCGGGCTTAGGTCACCTTAATTCTATGGGTTTGGGGGGAGGGGGGATTCGCACCCTGAGAGACGTCGCTCTGCCAGTGAAGTACCCAGTGTACACCAGCCCTTAGATCCCTCTTGGTATTTCAATGCAGGCACTGACCTGTGAGAGGAAAACATCAGCTCACAAACACACAGACTGAATTCCCCACATTTAATCTCGCTGCACTTTCCAAAAGTCACGAAATTCAATTCATTCTTGCTAGGACAGAGAAAAAATAAGTGACACTAAGTTTTTGGCTTGGTTAAATAAAACTAAGTGTTTAATTAATATAGTAAAAATCTGTCCTGATTCCTCTAACTAACTCCATCGCGTGAAATAGGAACAGAGACAAATCTTGTCAGTGATGACTAATTTCGCAAATGATCTTCCCATTATTAATTGGAGGTCTGGGCATCTCCAGTGTCATTGCTCTGCATTCACCTTCCCCTAGAATTGTTCTCGGACATTCACCTTCCTCTGCAGCATGGGGCTTGGGTCACTTGCTGAAGAATTCCCTGCACCTTGAGGGCTTTAAGCCACGAGTTGAGAACTTCAGTAACACAGACATAGGTTAGGGGTTTGTTCCCATTCAATGCTGTTGTGGGACATTCCCAGGCCTGGAAATGTACCAACGACAGAATTTGAAGAGCAAACCTGGCTCCCCGCACCAGGTGGGATTTGAGTGTTTTGTCCCTGTCACTTAGTCTTTGTCAATAGTACAGACGCCAGGGGCAGGACTCCAGGCTCTGCTTGTGGGATCCTTGCCCAGGCGCTGGGGTGGGGGGGGCGGTGGAGAAAGAATTGTAGATTCTGACCTGCACTCTGGAGAGGAGGTAATAAGTGAAGGGGGCATTTTTGACTGCTCCCCTGCCTCAGTGTCCCCAGGGCTGGAATTCTACATTCCACGGGGGCAAATAAGGGGGTGATGCCATTTGGTTAATGAAAACCAGTGATCCATGTGAGGTTTGAACTCACAACCTTAGCATAGCTCCTCTCAGCACTGCTGTATAAGTACTGTGCACTAACCAATTGCGCCACTGGAGCACCTTTTAATTATGGTTTTCCGAGACCCCTAGGTTGATACAGGCAAGGAGTGATCCCAAAGACTTCACAGTGCAGCTGAGAGCAGGGGTTAAGAGCAGGTAGCAACAAGTGTTGTACTCGGTGGGGTGGATTCTTCTTAATGGTTCCAGGCCCCATTTCACCCTTTTGTTCTTCCTGTGTAATAACAGAGCTGGTTAAGACTCAATGGAGAGTCTTGCTGCAGACCAACAGAGCTGAAATCACTGATAAGCAGCTCTAAGCACTAGTCCTGCTTTGGGACAGTGTCTCTCATGCAAGAAACTGCCCAGTCTGCGCTCGCAGTGAGGCTCCCTCACTAACAGCTGAAATCAGGGAGAGCTGTGTGAAGTGCAGGGCCCCAGGGGGGCCGGAACAGGGGGGAACAACACCCCAGGACTTTTAAAAATGGGCTGGCTCTGCCTTGCCACTTTCTAATGACCATACGGGCGTGTGAGGGGGGGCGGGCACGGAGAGCAGGGAGCGGGAGGCGGGGTCCTGGGGGAAGAGGCAGCGTAAGACTGGGTCCTTGGGAATACGGGGTGGGGCTGGGGCGTGGCCTCGAGTGGAAGGGGTGGGGCTACTGTTTGGGCTCTGGTGGCCGCTACTTTTAGGGAGCCTGTTCCGCTCCTGGTGGGACCACAAGACGTCCCAGAGCAGAGGGTGGCCAGCAGAGCGGTGACAGGGTGGAACGGCAAGTGGCCGGCAATGTGGCCAGACAGCGGAGGGAGAAAGGGGCTTTCCCCCCGGGAGGTGAGAGGTGAACTCTGGGTTTTCACTGACCCAGGACAGCAGCTGTGGGTGAGGTGCAGTGAAGGGAGGGGCACATCCACAGAGCTTCTGGGGTCTGGATTTAGGAGCCCGAGGCAAAAGGCCACTGCCCAGCGCACTGTGGGGGGGGGGTGTTTTGCTCATAGTGTTGTGTTATGATTGTGGTGTTTTCCCAAGTTAATACAAGGTGATTTTCCTCCTTTTTCTTAAAGTTTCTTTTCTACACTCAGTGGTTGTGAGTGGGGAAAGTATCGCCTCTTAGAGGCACCCAGTGGCCAGGGTTAGTTTCCCCAGGTTATTGGGTGGGGGCTTAAGCAGACTGTGTGTTGTATTGTTGAAGAGGATCCCCAAGCACCCAAACAGGGAATTGTAACTTCAACCTTCAGAGTAAGAGCCAGAGGTGCTGCCAGCTGAGCTAGCCAGGCTGCCTAAATGTATTAACCCCTTTCACCGCAAGAGCAAACACCGGGTACTTCTGTGCTTCTCAGCAGCTGGGAAAAAGCCTCTTGGGGGAAATGTCTCCTGCCCCACCACCAAAAGGAGCCCATTGAGTGGGAACGGTTGGAGGCCCCACCTGCTTTCCAACCACCTTGTGATGCTGGCCGCAGAACGAATGCTGGTCTGTGAGTGGCCTTCAGTGGGTGTTCGGCATGGCAGGGAGCAGCCTGGCTGGGTGTCTCTGTGGCTGTCTGCTGGCCACACATAGGCATGGTTCTCCCCTCCTCTGGCCCTGCCCTCCGTTGCTCTGTGGCTTTTAAGCCTGCCCTTGGCGCTGTCAGCACCAGCCACCTCTGCCCTAGGTGCCCAGAGGAGGAGAGGTGTGTTGGGCTCCCGCCTGGGACTCTGCCTCCCTCCTGCCTAGCCCTGACTATGAAGCCTGGCCCTGGCCCTCCTTCCTTTAAATGCCATGTGGGCAAGAGGAAGAGTGTGGCAGCTGGAGGTACAGGGACCAAAGATGTGGACATCAGGTGAAGCAGCGAGAAACAACCATCCGGTCAACCCGCAGGACTCTCTAGCCAGACTGTTAAGTTCTAGGACCCCAACCTATAGCCGCCCATTGAACCAGCCAGACCAAAGACCTGTCTCCAGTGGGCATCAGTCAGGGCTGTCTCCTGCAATTTTGCTGCCCCCAGTGGCGAAAAAAAAGGCTGCGATCAGCGGCACTTCGGTGGCAGCTCTACCACCGACACTTCATTCTTCAATGGTGATTCAGCAGCAGGGACCTGCTGCTGAATTGCCGCCGAAGAGCCAGACATGCTGCCTCTCTCCATTGGCAGTCCCAAGCACCTGCTTGCTGCGCTGGTGCCGGCCCTGGCCTCAGTCACCCAGCAGGAGGGGAGCGGGGGGAACCTTACTCTAGTTCACCAAGAGAGGGTAGTCAAGCACATTGAGCTCTGAGGCTTTGCAGCAAACCAACCAAGAGGTCCACTAAGATTTGAATCCAGATTGCAGGATTCAGAGTCCAGAGTGCTGCCCATTACACCATGGGACCTGCTGCTAGGCCCTTTTCTGGACCCCTGTGACTCTCAGCTGGCTGGTTTGCACTCTGCACTTATTGCTTCCCACCAGCAGCTTCCTCTCGCGGGACTCTCTCTCCTCCTCCAGCGACTGTGGTCCTGCTCTACCGGATCCCCGGGTCCTGCCCTGAGTCCCCGCATCCCCCTGCTTTGTCTCCATTCCCTGCAGGCTGCAAAAATGTCAGGGGAGGCCACCCCCTCCCTTCACTCGGTGCTCCCACTCATATCGGCCAGCTGCAGCCTCATCTCCTGGAACTCGGGCAGCTGTCGCTTGATCCGGTCGTACCGTCACACGCTGACCGGCTCCCCTGCCTGGATGCTCTTGGAAATCCACAGGCGACACTGCAGGACTTTGCACTGTTGGTTTCTTTAATGTTGTGGTGTTTCCCCAGCCGCCGGAACAAAGCCGCCAACTCCTCCCTCACCGACTCCCACCAATCCCCCTGGTAACCACAGAACCCTCTGATGCTTTCCTGTTCTGCCAACACTGCCAGGCCTCACCCCCTGCTCCTTTATCTTGCAAGCTCTGGATGTTCAGCTTCCAATGTCCTCTGCCCTGGGTCAGGGACAGGGGTGGTTCCAGCACCAGCGCCCCAAGCGCGTGCCTGTGGCAGCAACCTGCAGGGGGGGCGGGCTGCTGGTCGCTGTGAGGTCGGCAGTCAGGCAGCCTTCGGCGGCGTGCCTGCGGGAGGTCTACTGGTCCTGCAGCTTCAGCGGCAATTTGGCAGCAGGTACACCGAAGGCGCGGGACTGGCAGACCTCCCACACACATGCCGCCAAATCTGCATTACCAGAGGATCTCCCACAGGCATGCTGCTGAATCCGCCTTGCCAGCAGACCTCCCTCAGGCATGCCACCGAACCTGCATTACCAGAGGACCTCCCTCAGGCATGCCGCTGAATCTGCGTTACCAGAGGACCTCCCTCAGGCATGCCGCTGAATCTGCGTTACCAGAGGACCTCCTGCAGACATGCCGCCGAATCTGCGTTACCAGAGGACCTCCCACAGGCATGCCGCCGAAGGCTCCCTGACTGCTGTTCTTGGGGTGGCAAAATACATAGAGCTGCCCCTGGTCAGGGAATTGCCCACATTGAGCACACGGTGAGAGCTGCGTGATCCGAACAGTCCATTGGCACCACCCTGCACTGGGCTGTCGACGTGCTCTCCTTCACGGAAATCCGGTCAATGTGACTCCTGGCCTGTCCCCGCAGAAAGGTGTATCCCCTCTGCAGCTGGTGTGAGCTCCTCTAACCTCACTACAGACCTGTGCCAGGTAGTGCTCATTGCACAAACATTTCCTCTGACAGTTGGGAAAACGGGACCAGTGGTCCTCAGGCCAGCTGACACAATTAAAATCCCCCCCTGCCCAGACCAAACATCGTGTTGTCCAGAGGAAGGGAGCTAGTCCCTTCCATTGATCTTCCCGTTCACGCCTTAACAGGGAACCATACACACTTTCCACAGAGCACAAAATCTACCAGTAATACCCTCCAGCACCTTCTGTGAAAAACAAGACTACAACCCCATGGTTCTTCCCTGGCCAGGAGGACCAGAGAGATGAGCCCTTCCTCCAATCACCCTCTGCCCATCACACTGCCCTAAAGTCATGAATGTGCATTTCCTGAACACCCACCATACCCAAGGCACTGGGCATCAAGCGCCTCCTCCTAGGCCCCCAAACCCCTGCCATCTTCCACATGGCCACTTTTACAGATGCCCCTTCCCTGGTACTGCCCTTGCTCAACTGCCAGAGGAGTTTTCATCCCCAATCCCTGCCTAGCAGCCCTCTGGCACCATTCCTGAGGGCTGCCTTGCCTCACTCTTTTCCTGAGATATTGAGAAAGACAGCTCTCATCCTTAAAGGTCAGGTGGGCCAACTAGCAGAAGAAGCCCACACTATCTTTTCCTACTGCAGAGCCCAAGCTCAGGGACTCACCTTGGGTGCAGGGACTGCTGTGCTCCCAGAAAACAAGCCGGCACTGCACAAAGAGGGATCAAAGGGCCCGCCAAAGCCTGGGATTGAACCAGGGACTTTTAGATCTTCAGTCTAACACTCTCCCAACTGAGTTACTTTGGCAGCCATAGAGCAGGATTTTGGCCTGTTGATTCTCTGCCTGGGATGTTTTTGCAGCAGTTGCACACAAACAGGACGTCATTGTGAGCAGCCCTTGAAGGCAAGAGTCACTTTGCCTGCCTTGCTCAGCTTGACTTGCTTCCTCACCCTATTCCTGCCTGAGTTCCGGGTTGACCTGGTGGCAGAAGAGGACTGGGGGCCAGTGGCAGGGGCAGCTCCAGGCCCCAGCACGCCAAGTGCGTGCTTGGGGCGGCAAGCCGCGGGGGGGCGCTCTGCTGGCGCCGCGAGGGCGACAGGCAGGCTGCCTCCCACAGGCGTGCCTGCGGGGGGTCCGCTGGTCCCGCAGTTTTGGCGGACCTCCACGGGCATGCCTCCAAAGCCGCGGGACCAGCAGACAAGCCACCGAAGGCAGCCTGCCTGCCATGCTTGGGGCGGCAAAATGCCTAGAGCCGCCCTTGGCCAGTGGACCGTGGTGGAAGTTGAGCTGGACCCTGAGCTAGACTAGCTAACTGTTGGTTGCATGAGAGACACTGTCCCAAAGCAGGACTAATGCTTAGAGCTGGATATCAGTGATTTCAGATCTGTTGGTCTGCAGCAAGACTCTCCATTGAGTCTTAACCAGCTCTGTTATTACACAGGGAAGAACAAAAGGGTCAAATGGGGCCTGGAACCCTTATGAAGAATCCACCCCACTGAGTACAACACTTGTCGCTACCTGCTCTCAGCCCCACTGAGAATGTTTTGGGGTCACCCCTCGCCTGTATCAACCTAGGGGGTCTCAGAAAATCATAATTAACAGGTGCTCCAGTGGCACAATCGGTTAGCGCACAGTACTTCCAGGGCAGTGCTGAGAAGAGCTATGCTGAGGTTGTGAGTTCAAACCTCACCTGAAGCACTGGTTTTCATTAACCAAGTGGTGTCACTCCCTCTTTTGGCCCTTTGGGATGTAGAATTCCAGCCCTGGGACACTGAGGAGGAATCAAAAATGCCCCCTTCACTTATTACCTCCTCTCCAGAGCACAGGTGAGAATTTACAATCCTTTCTCCTCCCTCAGCCCTGTGCCAGGATCCCTCAAGCAGAGACTGGAGTCCTGCCCCTGGCGTCTGTACTATTGACACAGACTAAGTGACAGGGACAAAACACTCAAATCCCGCCTGGTGCGGGGAGCCAGGTTTGCTCTTCAAATTCTGTCGTTGGTACATTTCCAGGCCTGGGAATGTCCCACAACAGCATTGAATGGGAAGCTGCCTGCAGAACAGTTACACTGCACAGAGCTCCTGTGGAGGAGGGGTGGGAATTAGTAACATTTTGAGGATCGTTTAGGAAATGAGCCTTTGCTGACAAGGTTTGTCTCTGTTCATATTTCACCTTCAGGTGTTATGTTGAGGGATCTTTAGTGTATTTTTGTGAGGTTAATAACTATCTCCTCAACTTTATTTACTCAACTTAAAAATTGGTGTCACCTGATTTTTGCATCTCCCTGTGACAATACAACTGACACGTGTGGCTTTCTACAGGGGGTCATGATGTTAAAGTTGGGGAATTCAGGCTACGTCTACACTACCCGCCGTATCGGCAGGTAGCGATCGATTTTTCAGGGATCGATATATCGCGTCTCATCTAGACGCGATATATCGATCCCCGAACGCGCTTCTATCGATTCCGGAACTCCACCACCCCGAACGGCGGTGGCGGCGTCGATATGGAGAGCCCCGGACATCGATCCCGCGCCGTGAGGACGGGTAAGTTATCGATATAAGATACTTCGACTTCAGCTATGTTATTCACGTACCTGAAGTTGTGTATCTTATATCGATTTTTCCCCTTAGTGTAGACCAGCCCTCAGTCTCTGTACCTCTGGGAGGGGGTGTTGCTTTTTTACAGCTGCATCACGGCCAGGCACACCGGGCTGTTAGCTGCACCCACTGTCTTTGCCAGGGCCCCCTGCTGAACCCTGGGCGGCTGCACTGCAGTGCTGGGGTGACTCTGCAGGGGGAGAAGCTGCTGTGGGGCAATGTAGAGCAGGTGCAGGAAGGAGACGGGGTCACTATTCACATTCTGAACTGCACAATTTTCCAAATTTGGGAATAGATTCATAGATTCATAGACTTAAGGTCAGAAGGGACCATTATGATCATCTAGTCTGACCTCCTGCACAAGGCAGGCCACAGAATCTCACCCACCCACTCCTGTAACAAACCCCTAACCTATGTCTGAGTTATTGAAGTCCTCAAATCGTGGCTTAAAGACCTCAAGGTGCAGGGAATCCTCCAGCAAGTGACCCCG
This sequence comes from Mauremys reevesii, assembly GCF_016161935.1. Lineage (NCBI taxonomy): Eukaryota > Metazoa > Chordata > Testudines > Geoemydidae > Mauremys > Mauremys reevesii. The sequence goes on from NC_052639.1 coordinate 7,765,960, forward strand.
TGCCCCACACTGCAGAGGAAGGCGAATGTCCGAGAACAATTCTAGGGAAGGTGAATGCAGAGCAATGACACTGGAGATGCCCAGACCTCCAGTGGGGGCAGCGTGGAAATTAATAATGGGAAGATCATTTGTGAAATTAGTCGTCACTGACAAGATTTGTCTCTGTTCCTATTTCACACTGTGGTGTTAGTTAGAGGAATCAGGACAGATTTTTACTATATGAATTAAACACTTAATTTTATTTAACCAAGACAAAAACTTAGTGTCACTTATTTTTTCTCTGGCCTAGCAAGAATGAATTGAATGTTGTGACTTTCTGGAAAGTGCAGCGAGATTAAATGTGGGGAATTCAGTCTCTGTGTTTGTGAGCTGATGTTTTCCTCTCACAGGTCAGTGCCTGCATTGAAATACCAAGAGGGATCTAAGGGCTGGTGTACGCTGGGCACTTCACTGGCAGAGCGACGTCTCTCAGGGTGTGACCCTCCCCACACCCATATAGTTAAGGTGACCTAAGCCCGGGTTAGATAGTGCTAAAGAAAAGGACGAATTGTTCTGTCTAAGCAGACATTACACAGATGGGAAAACCCCACCAGTCACTGTCTACTCCAAAGTGCTATAGCAGTGCCACAGCAGCATTTTAAGTGTAGACAGAGTGAAAATAGATCTGGCTCCAGTTTGCACTCTGAATGCTCAGGAACTAAGTCTATAGTAATAACAACAGCAGCGCAGTGCTTTCGTAGTTGGCAGGATTTGAACCTGCACAGGGAGACCCCCAATGGATTTCTAGTCCATCGCCTTAACCACTCGGCCACAACTACTTGATGTACATTGATATCATTACATGATGATTCTGTTCTCACTGAATTGTCACTTCAAATTGCTCAGACCAGCTTCCCCAACACACTCATGACTGCACATCAGTGTAAGTATGTCCTTGGGTGAACAGTGAGAATTCCTGCCCATTTCCCTTCCAGATGGAGCAGGATAAGAGTGTGTTTGTCTGAATGACATTACTGTAGATTGTTGTTCATTCCCCACTCTGACAATTCAGACAGTCCCTTTTCTAGTCAAATCTCCAGCACATCGTTCCAATAGCAGGGGGCAGGATTTCTCTGGGGCACTGAAATTTTTCAGAGGGCTGGTGCATGAACTCAGCCTTGCATTCCACCCTTGATGTTTCATGGACTAACAACAGCAGCAGAAAGAAAGAGCCGAGCCAATATCTCCTGGCAGGGATGCAGGTGCCACGTCCTCTGTCTGACCATTGCCACTGCAGGAGAGAAGGGTTCACTGGAATCGAATGTCCTGGCTCAGACCAGAGACACAGGGAGGTTTTGCTGTTCACGGATCTGTGCAAAGGAAATTGTGTCTCAGTGTGAAATTGAGGCAGGAAATGAAACATCCACATGGTGGCCCAATGCTCTAGGGAATGTGGGTGAAGGACTCGGGCTGAGAAATGATTTAACAGGGGGTTGTATCAATTTATTGCCCCGATTAAAATCTATGGCTAAAAGGCAGCCACTGTTGTTAGCACTTGTACCGGTGTTGGGACACCCCAGTGGGTGTCAAGTCCATTGCCTTCACCAGGGTCAGTCAATTATTTTATCAAGGTACAAATTTCTTGGCGAAGGTCTAGACTCCAGAAAACAATGCATGGCTGATAAGAAGAAGTACATCAAAAGATTTTGCAGCCACCATGGGCATAACTATGATGTGTCGTGTTTCACTGTTTATACCTGGTGCCACCTCCTTTCCCTTTAGCTTTGTAGTTGACCAAGGGCAAAGCTGAACATCTCCTCAGCTACCAGGGAGTGTTTATGTCCATTCCTGCGAGCTACACAGGGGTTTGATGTTGCTGCTTTCAGTCCTCCGGCTCTGCCGGGATAAGGAACAATTCAGGCTGTCACTGAACTGAAGGAGGAAGATCAGTTTTTGACAGGAAGAGGGACGCCTCCTCTTAAAGGTGTTTGTCTGGCTGGCAGTCCTGGTTCCCAGGTCTCGCCCGTGCGGCTCCGGCAGTTTTGACCGGGTCACTCCCTTGGCCACACCGGCCACCCCCAGGCGCTTCCCCCCCAGGGGCCCCGTCAGTGCAGCGGAGCTGAGCCGCATCTGCCTGCTCGCTCCAGTGGCTGCCTGCCCCTCCCCATGGCAGGGCAGGGTGGGGCTGTGCCTCCGCACTGCCCCGCCCGAGCCCCTGCAGCCAATGGGACGCTGTGGGGGTGATGCCTGGGGGCAGCAGAACATGGAGGCCCCCCAGCCTGCCCTGCCTTGGAGCCCCAGGTAAGCGCCACACCCCTGACTCCCTCCGAGAGCCTGCACCACCATCCCCTCCCCACGTACCCCCTCCTCCCCGCAAACTCCCTCCCAGAGCCTGCACCCCGGTCCACACACGCCTGCCCCCACCTCCCTCCCACAGCCTGTGCCCCCTCCCTCCACACAAACCCTCCCGCCCACCCCAATCTCCCTCCCAGAGCCTGCACCCCCACCCTCCTCCTGGTCCCCCTACTTCCTGCCCCAGCCCAGAGCCTGCACCCAGCACCCAAACTCCCAGAGCCGTACAAGGAATTTTTGTGCCCGAGGCAAGGGCCGGCTCCAGGCTCTTTGGCGGCAGGTCCCTGAGTCCCTGTTGGAGGAAAGGACCTGCCACTGAATTGCCACTGCCGCTTCATTCGTTCTTCGGTGGCAATTCAGCCGCGGGTCCCTGAGTCCCTCGGGGAGAGAAGGACCCACCGCCGACTTGCTGCCGAAGAAGTGGCAGCCGTAGAGCTGCCACCGGAGCGACGCTGATCGTGGTAGAGCTGTGCCCCTCCACTTTGCGCGCCCGAGGCAAGTGCCTCACTCGCCTCCCCCTTGTTACAGCGCTGCAAACTCCATCCCAGAGCCTGCCCCCCAGAACCCCTCCCCCACCCAAACTCCCTCCCAGAGACCAGCCTCTCACCCCTTCTGCACCCAAACTCCATCCCAGAGCCTGCACCCCTCCTGCACCCCAATCTCCAGCCCAGGGCCTGCACCTAGACCTCCTCCCCACCCAAACTCCCTCCCAGAGACCAGCCTCTCACCCTTCTGCACCCAAACTCCCCAGAGCCTGCACCCTCCTGCACCCCAATCCCCAGCCCAGGGCCTGCACCCTAGACCTCCTCCCCACCCAAACTCCCTCCCAGAGCCTTAGGCAGGTTGGGAATGGAGTTTTGGGGATGGGTTCTGGGCAGTATGAGTGACATTATTGGCCCACTGGGAGGACTGGAGGACTGGCCTGGCCTAAGGTAAATTGAGGTTGAGACCCTGCTTTAAGGGATTGGAGCAATGCTGGAGAGACTGACGGGCAGGGAGCTGGGGAGCTGTGTGTGCCCCAAGGAGAGTTGTTGTTGTGCTCTGGTGACACAGAGTGGGGTGGGAGTTTGTAAGCTGTGGTGTTTGTACAGAGAGAAAGTTTACTAACCCCCTGGTTAAAAACTGTTCCTGCTCTGGGCTATACAGGACACTCTCTGTTGTGAGGGTAGCTCAGTGGGTGAATGTTTCCCTGCAGGGTAATAGATTCCTAGTTCCAATCCAAGTGATTCCCTTAAAAAGCTTTTTCAAATGAAAATCAATTTCCAGACCCATCTCCAGTATGTTCAGGAGTTCGCTGAAGGGGGGCGGGGGGTTGAAATGAATTTAAACTCTCAGCATTTTCCTGTGCAAATGAATAAAGACCTAGCAGAGCTGCCCAGCAGCTGAAATCAGTTCCAGTCTTCAGCGTCTCTAAGAGGACACTCGGTAGCTGAGGCGTGTGGGACACCTCTGTGGTGAGGACAGGTGAAAAAATGCTGGATTCAATGAAAGCTGAGACCATAGGAGGGGAAGGTGAATGGCAGCACCACACAGGGTCATAACACTCAGACACGGGGCTTCACTGTCACTGCCCCTGTGTTTTCCACTATTTCTATCCCCCTCCCCCACACACTGTCACACACAACCTTCTCCCCTTGAGCCCCATCCCACCCGTAGCCCTCTCCCCCACACGCCATGGGACACAGCCTCTCGGTGACTCTCCCAGATGGGGGCTTGTCTCTGCATCTCCCCAACAGGGGAGCAGAGAGCCGAAAGGGCCACAGGAGACCAATGGAGCTAGGCAGGGATAGAAAATACTTCCCCTCCCTTCCCAAGAGTCCTGTTAATCTCACCCATGGGACGTTCCAGCACCGGGTGGGCTCAAAGCACCAACCTTCCCCTGAGCAATGGAAGGGGGAACCAGCTCTATCACATGGAAGGAGGCTCCCCACCTCTGCTGCTGCCATCCTGCAGCCTTTAATATGGATTTGTTTTAGCTAATGCAACCCCCCACACTCCACTAATCCATCCATGAAACATGGAGACAAGCTCCTGCAGGTAGTGTCCAGTGGTGCAGTGGGTTAGTGCCCAGGACTTGCAGAGTAGGGCTGAGTGGAATCATGCTGAGGTTGTGAATTCAAACCTCACCTACAGCACTAGTTTCCTTTAAACAAATGGCTTCTGCCAATCATTTTGCCTGCAGAAAATACAATTGCAGCTCAGAAGACACCGAGGTCCCCTTGCTTTACAGAGAGCAGGGCAGATTCCACAGATCTCCCAGGCTCTGCTCTCCACCAGCCGCCTGCGTCAGGAGGGGTCAGGCAGAGCCCAGAGCACTGCCCCCGACTCCCCCTCAGTCTTTGCTCCCCAAACCACCTGTGTGCTCACCCTCTTCGCTGTGAGACTCAAAACCTGCCTGGCTTTATGTATGTCGGTGTGGTTTTCGTCTGTTGTGTTGATGTGCATGTGGGTCCTGTGTGATTTTGGTGGATGCCTTGTGTAGTTGTGTGTGTGTGTGTGTGACTGTTGCATGCAGATTGTTTTTTGCTAAGTATTCTTTTGGTATGTGATTTTTGTGCTTTCCTGTTGTGGGCTTTTGCTGTATTTTTGGTGTGGATTTGTTCTATGTTTTGTGTGGCTTTTCCCTTATGCAGTGATGAGCTGCCAAAATAGTAACAACCGGTTCCCTCCGTCATGAGGGGGTCGTGCCCCATCCAACCCCCCATGTTTTTGACACCCCCCCCCGGGACCCCTGACCCATCCCCCCATTCCCTGTCCCCTGACTGCCCTTTGCAGCCCCATCCAACCCCTCCTCTCATTCTTGATGGCCCCGGGACCCCTGCCCCATCCAACCACCCCTTCTCTCTGTCCCTGGTGCCCCATCATCTCATCCAACCCTGCTCCTTCCTGATTGCCCCAGGATCCTTGCCCCCATTCAATGCCCCTGTTCCCTGCCCTCTGACCGCCCTGACCTCTATCCACCCCCACAACCCACCAAACGCCCCCTCCTGCTCCCTGCCCCTTACCACACTGCCTGGGGCCGGGCTGTGGGTCCGACTCCCAGGCCAGGCCGGCACCGGGCGCGAGGCCCGACTCCCCAGGCCGGGCCGGCACCAGGGCTGGAGCCACCGGTCCCAACTCCCGGGCCGGGCCGGCACCAGGGCTGGAGCCACGGTCCCAACTCCCGGGCCGGGCCGGCACCAGGGCTGGAGCCACCGGGCCCGGCTCCCGGGCCGGGCCGGCACCGGGGCTGGAGCCACCGGGCCCGACTCCCCGGGCCGGGCTGGCACCGGGGCCGGAGCCGCTCTGCCGGCACCAGGGCCGGAGCTTTGGGTCCAGAGCTGGGCTGGGTCTGAGCCACGCAGCCGGAACCAGCCCGAGCCAGGGGTACTTGGCTGGGGCACTCGGCCGGGGCCTGGGGGAGCCGTCCCGCCCGCACCCGGCTTACCTGCCTGTTGCTGCTGCTGCTGCTTTTTTCAGGCTTCCCGTGAACATTTGATTCGCGGGAAGCAGGAGAAGGGGAGGAGAAGGAGGGCGGATCATTCAGGGGAGAGGGGGAGGTGAGCTGTGGCCGGGGGCCGGGCAGACAGCTGCCCGAGCCTTTGTTAAATTTAAAAGCTTTTTAGAACCGGTTGTCCTGGAACAATTCTAATTTTAAATTTAACAACCGGTTCTTGCGAACCGGTGCAAACCGGCTGGAGCTCACCGCTGTGTATATGGCTCTGTGTGCTGTGTGGGTTTGGTCTTTGTTTATGTCTGTGTGGGCCTGTGCAGTCTGTGATGTTCTCTTTCTCTCTATTTGTCTCTCTGTTTGTATCTTCATGTGTAAATTCACTGGAACTTTTCAAACGCTCCACAGCTTTGCCAATTTTCACCAGGAATTTTACTCATTAACAAATTCTCACTTGTTCCCTACCAGTTGGTGACCATTGCCCCAGGGGCCTGTTAGTCTCAGGGGCCTGATTTCCCATTGACCCTTCCCCCTTCTAGTGGGACTGGGAACTGGCCAACAAAAAAAAAAACCACTTAGTTTTAGTAAAAGGCCAACAGTCCCTTACACAAGCTGGGCCTGTGAGGGAGGGAGAGCTCAGTGGTTTGAGTATTGGCCGGCTAAACCCAGGTTTGTGAGCTCAGTCCTTGAGAGGGCCAATTAGGGATCTAGTATAAAAATTTGTCTGTGGATTGGCCCTGCTTTGAGCAGGGGGTTGGACTAGATACCTTCTGAGGTCCCTTCCAACCCTGGTATTCTATGATAGGGTCACCAATGTTCAGAGAAACTAGCACAGGCTGGTCCCATGGTGTAAGGGTTGGCATGCTGAAATCTGAGTTCAAATCTCAGTGGGACCTTGTGGTTAAATCCCTGGAGATCCAAGTGCTTTCCTATCTCCAGCTGTCTAAGAATGAGTTGTTTACCTTGTGCTGAGTGACTCATCCCCACTGGAGCCAGGTCTTTGGTTGGAATGGGGTCTAAAAGTGGCTATGGTTTGACTGGGTGTTTGGGATTTATGATGCCCACAAGTTTGGCCCTTGTGCTTTCTACCACACTTTTCCTCTTGCCCACATGGCATTTAAAGGAAGGAGGGCCAGGGCCAGGTTTCATAGTCAGGGAAAGGCAGGAGGGAGGAAGAGTCCCAGGCTGGAGCCCAACACACTTCTCCTCCTCTGGGCATCTAGGACAGAGGTGGCTGGTGCTGACAGCTCCAAGGGAAGCTTAAAAGCCACAGAGCAACCAAGGGCAGGGCAAGAGGAGGGAGAACCATGCCTATGTGTGGCCAGCAGACAGCCACAGAGACACCCAGCCAGGCTGCTCCCTGCTCCTGGCATGCCAAACCCCACTGAAAACCACCCACAGCCAGCTGCTGATGCTCTGTGGCCAACATCAGAAGATGGTAGGAAAGCAGGGCCAGCCCCCCTGGTGGGGCCTCTAACCGTTCCCACTCAAGGTGCTCACTTTGGCAGTGGGACAGGAGATTTTACCCCAAGAGGCTTTTCCCCAGCTGGCGAGAAGCAGAGAAACACCCAGGCTCCCAAGGTGCTATGTAGCAACCCCCTCCAGCACAGGGACAGGCGCACTCTTGGAAGAGGGAAACTGCTCCACACACTAGCCCGGGCAGCCGCCCATTTTCTTTGGCAAGTCAGGAAGGGCAAAGGTGAGACTGGAAGCACCTGAGGCTCATGCCCCAGCCTTTGTGACACCCAACCCCCAACTCCTCCTGGGGCTCTAGCTGAAGCCAGAGCATTGGCCTGAGCGGCCAGAAGAGGTTCCAGCCCTGAAGGGAGCAGGACGTTCAGCCCAAAGGTAAAACTGCACAAACACAACCACGAAGGGACTCAGACCCTCAATCGCCTGATCCGAAGTCAGACACCTTATCCATTAGGCCACGTGGTCACAGAAGCAAAACCTTTCCAAGCACTGATTTGGAAAAGGCAGACACTGTGTTTCTCAGGTCCTCTACTGAGTGGGGCCGAGACTCTCTGGAGTACAAGTCGAGTTCCCAGTGAGATGTGAGACAATTCTCTGGAGCCAGGTACAGGACTTGGCAGGGAGGCTCAGGCATGAGGATTGGGGTGCAGCGGACAGACCGGCTGTCTAGGTGCTTAGATTTGGTCTCACTGAGGAGAAGGAGAATCCTGCTGACAGGCAGTGGCTGTGGAGAAAAAGTGGGATGTCCAGGCTGCTCAGGTCTCCTTCTTCCAGCTCCTCATCTGGCTGAGCTGCTCCACCGGCCTGGACAAGTCCTCTGCATGCACAGCAAATAGCCCAAGAGCCATTGCTGCCCAAACCTGTGCTGGGGTGAGCTTCTGTCTTCCCTGTCCCATCCGCGCTAGAGCAGACCACTAGATTGAGAGAGACAGTCAACAACTATTAAGGCTAAGATTATATAAAGGGGGGTCACAGAATTTGTGACTTTCAGAGATCTCAGTGACATTTTCCACCTCAGCCCTGGGGTAGCAAGTCTGGAGCTGTCGGCCGGTGGGGGCCTCACAGCTCTCAGCCACCAGTGTCGGAAGGGCTCCCACAGGCCCATGCCACCACGGATGGACCCCACAGCTCCCAGCTGCTGTGGGTGGATCCCAGAGCTCCCAGCCACGGGGTTGTGCCGATCGGGTGTCCACACTAGCTCGGCATCAATATAGTGATCCCGGGAAGCTTGGCCTAGGAGGGTGAACTGGCCCAGGTCGGAAACAGAGCAGGTCAAAACTCCCGTGCTGATCAGTAGTGGGGTCGCGCCTGTGAATAGCCCCTGCAGCATAGCCTGGGCAAGACAGTGAGACACAGTCTCTTTTTAGACACCCTCCATCCCCACAGAGACTTTATGGGGATGGGAGCACCATTGTGGGGATCCTGAACTGGTGGGAGGAGGCACCATGTACCAGGGATCCCGAGCATGAACAAGGACACCCACACACCAGGTGTCTTGATTTACAAACTGCAAGTGATGATGAATTCACCACCTCCCTTGCGAAGCTTGTTCCACTAGATAATTAGCCTCAGGGTTAAAAAATGGTCATTTCCAGTTGGGATTTTCTGACATCGACTGCGAGCCAATGGGGTCTTGTTCAGTCTTTGTCTGGTGAATTAAAGAACACTTCAAATCACATATCCCCCCCTCTGGGAATTTGTAAAACGTATTTAAACCAGTGATTAAATCGCCTCTTAACCTCCAGTCAATGAAATCAATTGAGCTTCTTCAGTCTCTCGCTGGAGACATTTTCCTTGTTTTTAAAGGCAAAAATCCTGATCTTTCCAACGGGAGCTTCTGCTTCAATATTCAGTTTGGGGAGGGATTTGGCTGCGCTCAGAGATCTGCCCGAGTTACAATCTGGGATCGAAGGGCGAACGCAAACAGCGTTTAGATGGGACCGTTAGTGCTGCCCCGTGTGGCCAAAGACTAGAGACTGCCAGCAGAGTTTACAGCTGGAGCCTGGGGCGCTCCTGAACAAACTGGGCATAAAGCCTCTCGCGTGGGATCCTCGCTGTGCAGCAGGAGGCGGAGGGAAGCTGATTGTCAGGGCTCAGGGCTGCTCCCTGCCAGGCTGAGCCAGTGTCTGTGCTAAGCTCAGCATCAATCAGGTGATTCTGGGAAGTTCGGGGTCCCCGGGCTCCCACAGGAGGGTGAAGCAGGTCACCCCTGGAGCAGGTTAAAGCTGCAGGGTGACAGTGGGGTTGCTGCCCCTGTGAACAGCTGCTGTAGCACCACCTGGGCAGGACAGGGAGAGCCAGTCATACCCCCCCCAGCCTGTATCGGGGGATGGGAGCACTCACACCCTGGGGACCCACCGACCAGAGATCTTCTAGGGGAGGAGAGTGGCACCCACACACCCAGGATCTTGTAGGGGGGACAAGGGCATCCACACTCCGGGATCCTCTGCAGAGGGACGGACACCCACACAGCCAGGATTCTGTATGGGGGGCAGAGGTACCCGGACACCTGGGCGGGGAAGGGGGCACCGAAACATCCAGGATCTTACTTGGGACCACCGCGGCGCCTGCAGCTCGACATGAGATGGGGGCTGGGGGAGATGGAGCATTTCCCAGTTCCAGGCTGTCCCCATCTGGCCAAGGCACAGAGCTCACAAGCAGAGTTTAAAGCTCCAGGTGCAAAGCAATAAAAGCAGCCGGGCCCGTGGCTGGTGCCTGTGATCCCAGTACCTGGGAGACTGAAGCTGGTGGATCGCTTGAGCTCAGGGGTTATGGGCTGCAGGGGCTATGCTGATCGGGTGTCCGCACTAAGTTCAGCATCAATATGGTGATCCCGGGAAGCTTGGGGTCCCCAGGTTGCCTAAGGAGGGTGAACCGGCCCAGGTCGAAACAGAGCAGGTCAAAACTCCTGTGCTGATCAGTAGTGGGATCGCACCTGTGAATAACCCCTGCAGTGTAGCCTGGGCAAGACAATGAGACACAGTCTCTTTTTAGACACCCCGCAGAGCCTGGAGGGGATGGGAGCACCCACGCTGGGGAGTCTGAGTTGGGGTGGGACGCCCCCTGCCACACGGATCTTGAAAGAGGAACAGCGACACCCACACACCACAGAGCCTGGATGGGGCAGGGGGACCACACACGGGAGCTAGTTCATGGGGTGGGGACACCATATGCTCCGTTGCACCATTCTTAATAGGAAGAACAGGGGCATCCACACAACACGGATCCTTAACGGGCTGGGGACACCACACACTCCACTATTAACCAGGAGGACAGGGGCACCAGAGCACCCCCAGCAGCGTGGAGAACACCACATCCACGGATCCCTCATGGGAGTAAGACAGAGGGATTGTAATGGGGCCCAGCGCACCCATGCACCAGGGATTGTTAAGGGTTGAAGGGACAGGGACACCCACACACACTGAGATCACGTCCTTGGAGGAGCAAACCCTCCACAGAAGGACCTGGTCTGTTCCATGATGGCAGCCCAGCCTGAGTGAATCAAAGTCTCTTTTATACAGGCACGTCCCAGAGATCCTGACTAGGGGAGAGACACCCACCCACCAGAGATCATGTGGTCTAGGGTGCCCCACAAGGAGAGGCGACTCTAGATTTAATCTGCAGCATGGGGTGGGTCGCCTGCTGGGATCATCTGGGCATATTTCACCTCGTCAGTTCCTGCCATTTGCCTTGGGGCCCCTTGTTCGCTGCCTCTGGTACCCAGTTTAGCCTCCTTCCTGAGGCTGAAAAGCTGATCTGTCTAAGGTCTGTGGGATCAACCACGTGTCATGGTGTAATTCTGTGTTATTCGGGGTCAGACTAGCTGAGCTAATGGCCCCTTCTGCCCTTAAACGCCATGAAAACATTTCCTGGTTCCTCCTTGCGCCTGACAGACTCCACGGTGAGGGCCCAATAGAAGATCCCCACACAGCGCTCTGGCTCTTACGTTACTCAGGGACGTCAGCGCTTTCCTCGCCAAGCTGCTGCTAAAGCGCTGGATTTGGGGAACAGTTCGGCTCAGTTCAGAGATCTGCCTGCGGGGTGTGGACCTGCCACGAGGAGGCGAAGCGCAACCAGCAACGGGAGGCGTTGGCTGAGCTCCAGGCTGCCCCGTGTGGCCAAAGCTTAGAACTGAGCAGCGGAGTTTGAAGCTGGCGCTGGGAGGGACCAACACGTGCCATTAAGGGCATGAAGGCTCCTGCGTGTAACGTTTGTTGGGTGGCAGCTGAGCGTAGCTGATTGCAGGGGTTCAGGGCTGTACCCCGGGGTGCTGAGCATGTGTCTGTGCTTAGGTTGGCCTCGCTATGATGGTTTCTGGGAAGTTTGGTGTCGCCAGTCCCCTAGAGAGAGAGAACCAGACCAGCCCAGGAAAGGAGGCTTTCAAAACTCTGGTACCGATTGGCCGTGGGACTGCCCCTGTGAAGAGCCACTGCAGCCCTGCCAGGGAGGCTGATCTCTCTTTATGCAGCCCCCTCACCCATTGCTCAGGACGAGGGTTGTGCTCAAGATCTGTGCCCCGTGTTTTCACCTCCATGTAGGCGCACAGTGCAAATAACCCTCAGCGCATCAGCTCAGTTCCAGGCTCCACTTCCACCAGCTCTGAGCACAGAGCTCCCAGGCTGAGCCTGAAGTTGGAGCGGAGAGCCTGTAACCAGCCGGGCCCGTGGCTGGTGCCTGTGATCCCAGCTCTGGGGAGGCTGGAGGCGGCAAATCGCTTGAGCTCAGGAGTTCTGGGCTGCAGGGGCTGTGCCGATCAGGTGTCGCACTAAGTTCGGCATCATGTCTCACTGAGGCTATGCTGCAGGGGCTATTCACAGGCGCAACCCTCTACTGATTAGCACAGGAGTTGTGACTGGCTCCGTTCTGACCTGGGGCGGTTCACCCCTCCTCAGGCAACCTGGGGACTAAGCTTCCCAGGATCACCATATTGATGCCAGACTTAGTGTGGACACTAAAGAGAGAGTTTGAGTGTAAGTTGGCCAACACAGAGAGAAACCTCAGAGGAAGAAAGAAACTCAGAACAGGAGTCACCTCATGGATCCAACTTTCTGCTAGGAGCACACACCACTCCTGGCCAGAGAGATGATCAGCCCTCAAAAATGGCAACATCATCTCATTGAAGCCACAGCTAGTTTGGAAACCCACCCAGGTAACAGGAAGTCCCTGCCTGGAGCCAGTGGAGGCTGTGAGCAGAGTCCTTTCCAAACCAGATACTTCTCTCTCATCGACAGAGACAGCTACTCTCATCCCAGCTGGGCAGGTCTTGGCCACCATCAACAGGATTCACCCTGTCACTGCTCTCGCCTCACTTTCCATCTCACCTTGGGGCTGGACTCCATCTGGCGATTTTTCCCTTGGTATAAAACACAAATACAAGAGGAAAATAAAAACAATGGTGGCGAGACTCCCTCTTCTCACTACTCCCACACCCCAGGGCTCCAGCTTCAACTCCTCCTCCCATTCTGCCATCACAGCTACAATTAGAAATCTGGAGACCCTGGGCTCAAGACCTGGTGCTGTCTCCCCAATCCTTGGTGCGCTGTCCAGCATGTCTCCCTGCACAGACGTCACCTGGAAGTCTCCTCTTAGACTCCATCTTCGTATTGCTCTTCCTCCTTCCCAGAGCTCCTGCTCTGCTCCTCAGATTTCCTGTTCTGTACTCAGCCTTCTGCAGGCAGAGGAAGGGGCATGATGAACACACGCCCATTCCAGACACCCACTGCAGCATCCACAGGGCTACTAAACCACGCTCACCCCTCAAGCCAAACCACCCCCACCCCGAGGGAGGTAAAAAAAGCCTTTGTGAGCTCAGCACACACAAAAGCCAGGAAAGATTAAAGCTCCACACCCAGCCCAGCCCAAAAAGTGGGGACTTCCCCACTTCCCGGCCACAGGTCCATGGGGCTCATGGATGGAGGAGCTTGGGGGGGCTAAATGGGTGTCCCTGAAGAAACTAGCTCAACGCATTGAATGGAGTGACTACTGGGATGTATGTAGGGACTGGAGTGTGGGTTGGGGTGTCCAGGGGGACCCCAGGGGAAGGGACTAGGGGATTAGGGATAGAGGAGTGAGTGGTTGGCTTGCAAGGTGCATTGTGGGGAATGTAGGATTTAGAGCCCAGAGTGGATGGGTGGGGACCGGGTTGGGAGGGGACCCATGCAGTGGCTGGAAAAGGGGAACCCGGCAGGTTGAGGGTAGCAGAGATTGGAGATGAGGAACCTTCACACCCTGGGGGATGGACTGGGGCAGTGGGGATTGGGAGAGTGGGGCCCAGCCATGGAGACATGGGCTGGAGGCAGTTAGAACCTTGGGGCGCTGAGGGGAGGAGAAGGAGGGTGGGGTGCTGAGGGACAGGGAGGAGGATGTGGGTCGGGGCGCTGAGAGGGGGAGGAGGGCAGGGGGGGCGAAGGGAAGGCCAGGCAGAGCAGACAGGGGTGGGGAGGGGACGCCGGGGGCGGGGCTGGCAGGAGGGTCACAGTGGGGGGACACTGCGGGGAGCAGGTTGGGGTTGAAAGGCCCGCATGACCCCAGGCTGCTGCTTGTGGGGCTGCTCCCAGAAACGCTCAGCCCCACTGCTGCTCCCCCAGGCCCAGCTGAAGAGGGTGAAAGCCCTTTCACTCGCTGTGCAGGTTGCCTCTGCCCTGTGCCCCAGCCCAGGATCCCACGTGAAGTTCAGACCCCAACTTGGGTCACGCCGCAGAAAGGCCACTGGGCCGGAGGTGGGGCAGCAAGCCTCTGGGGCGAGGAACCGGGGCCTCACTCCCACGCGCCCGGAGTCTCTGTCCCGGCGCTCTCTCCGCCGCCAATCAGGGAGCGGGGAGGGCCTTGTGAAGTGATTCAAACTATGGCCCCTCCTCCAATAGAGGCTGCGCGTTAGAGAGAGAGAGAACTACGCTTCCCAGAGTGCACCGGGAGGGCGGGCGCGTTGTCTGAGCAAATCGTCCTGGTCACTTCCGGCTGTGAGGAGATTTGTGCCATGTGAACTACAACTCCCAGCCTGCCCTGGGGCGCCCTCCGTCCTCTTCTGCAGCCCAGGTGGGAGGCGGGTCCCTGGGTCAACCTGACACCTCTACCTCCAGGCAACTCCTCATCCCCGCCCCGCCCCAGAGAGCCCTGCCCCGCCCCCTCCGGGTCCTGGCCCAGCGAACTCGTGGTGTCCCGGGGTCTCGGTCCGTGCTCCTGCCTCTCGCAGCATCGCTGCGCCACCTCACCTCCTGCTTCTCCCTTGGCCTCGTCTCCCAAGCACTCCGGGCAGGGCTGTTGGATGGAGCCATGTGGAAATACAGGAGGAGGGGCTGGGAGCCAGGACTCCTGGGTTCTCCTCAGCTTTCCAGGAGGAGGGGCTGGGCATTGCTGCCGTCTCGCGGTGACCAGCAGAGCATCCCCCAAGCTTGGTCACCCAACCATGTGCTTGGTGTGCTGGTGCCTGGAGGCTGCCCCCTGGTTCCCAAACCAGACTAGTGTTGGTTTTTCAGCAGAAAATTTTCATTTTTGGGAATTTTGTTTTCTCCAGTCAGGTGACCTTGCCAAGGGAAGCAGGAGAAAATGTTGGGTTGCCTCCTTCAGAACAGCTTAGCCTA